>NC_136808.1:52934758-53217258 GCF_951216825.1 Electrona antarctica | reverse complement strand
CAATGAAATGAGTCTGAAACAGGGATTAAGGTTAACTGAAAAATTATTATTATAAACAGCTTTGAACAATCATGGAAAACAAACAAATGGGGCCCACTTTAAGTTGTTGACTTGAAAAGTCCCAGTTCAGTTCCTATTGATGATATTCACACGGCTGCCATCTTGCCAGCAAGGTGATACCTAGGTGACACTTCCCATAGGGAGCCCATTCATCCAAACAGAAAAGTCCTCTATTATTATATTAAACAACGTCAAAATCACCAACATTGCAGCTGTACGGAAAGGTTGAATTATCCTCTTTCAATCTGAAAGTTTTGCTTAATAAAAATCCACCAGACATTTTATCCTGTCAAGAAATTCCTTGCAGACTTGCAGACTTCCAACTCTGAGTTATCAGTAAAGCAACCTCCTGCTGCTTCCTATTATGTGCACATACAAAACAGGTGGTACGCATCGGCCGTTGAGTGATTGTCAACAAGCACTTCCAAACTCCAGCACTTTATTTATTGACCGGAATTTATTGACCGGAAGTAGCTCATAAAATGTCTACGGTGGATTTTTATGAAACAAACACTTTACAGATTGAAAGAGGATAATTCAAGCTTTCCGTACAGCTGCAATGTTGGTGATTTTGATGTTGTTTAATATAATTAGGACTTTTCTGTTTGCATGAATGGGCTGTCTATGGGAAGTGTCACCTGGGTATCACCTTGCTGGCAAGATGGCTGCGGTCTGAATAAAGAGAATTCAGTTCAGGGAAAGCAGTCTCTTTCTCCAATTTGGAGAACCAGATTACCACATTTGTGGGTGAAGGGGGGGTTCAGAGTTCTGGGTCGGCTCGCCAGGTCTGGGTACCATCCGGTACCAGAACCATCCATGCAAGGGAATCCTTTCAGGACACAAAAAACCTGAACTGAAAGGCCAGGTGTCTAAATCAGTCTTTGTTTCAAAATCACTGTTGTACAACATCAAATAATCTATCAATTCATGAGTAAAGAACCTGATTTGATCAGGATCAAGTTCTTTATACATGTTTCTCACTAAACAAATCAGTTTCTAGCATTGTTACGGCCCTTTAAACTTGGCTCAACCAAGGGCTAACATAAAAGGACACCACTGTCCTTAACTAATAACAGCAACAAAAAGGGAACACAACTGTTCAGTTTGGGTGTTTGGGAGACAATGAGCTGCTGGCCACAGGTCCACTTATATAGCCTGCAACAGCTGACTATGGGTGTGGTAGCCAGAACTTTCAGGTGATTGACAGGTGAGGCACTTTAGACCAGCAGAGGTCAGCAAAGCCACAGGCACTACAACAGAACAAAGTAAAGACAAAATTTCACAAAACGGCAATTTTCATTGGCTCATAAAACCTTCATTTTTTCACTATATCGTACTATACTTTCCCATGTCCGTATAGGTCCAAAGTTCACGTGTAGACGTTTTCGTGCATTTTTATCAAAGATCCTGGGAGGAGATGCATTTTAATTGATTTTCATATAATTCAAAATGGCGGGTGATCTAGAGGTCGGAGGTCAAAAGTAACAGCACGGAACTTGTTCAGCATGAGAAGACGCATATGTGTGTTGAGGTTTCATTGCCGACGGTCAAACGGTTCATGAGCTATGCCTGGTCAAAGTTTGCATTTTCAATATAGCGCCACCCTTTGGCCAATGGTTGTGGGCTTTGCATCCTCACCGTTTGGCATGGCCCTCTACCATATCTCCAAATTTCGCGAAAACCGACTGCACGGTTCAGCCAGAACTGCTATTTTTGGCGGAAGAAAAGAAATAGCAATTCCAAAAAAGGACCAAGTCCTTTCAGGACTGCTTGGTCCTTTAATAATAATAATAATAATAATAATAATAATAATAATAATAATAATACGTTACAATTATTTCAGATAATTTCCCTCGTATAAATTAATTTAATCTGTTGAGAAATGTTCATTCATACATTTTCAAACGCTAAAACAGGATATGACGTCGTGGATGGGTTATGTATTTCTGCGTCATGATCGTAACCTTGCTGAATCCGCAGACCGTGCTGCTCCTCCTCCTCCTCCTCCTCCTCATCCTCCTCATATAAACATGGCCGTCGTGTCCACACACAGCGTCCTTTCGTGTGTGTTAAGCTGAATTAATCCATCACATACTGGCCAAGTCATCGCCGGGTAAAAGTAACAGGTGGACAGAAAATGTAGGCAACGGGGCAACGCTTTAATGAACAAAGTGGCGGTTGGGATGTTTGTTCATCCGTCGTTTGGTTCAGCTTAAACAGGGGAGGTTGTTGACATCTTTAAAGTTGAGCTTGAAGACTTTTTTTTCTTCTTTTTTGCTACTAACTAAACCAGCTCGGAGTCGTCACCACATCAAGGGACTTCCAACCATTGACTTTGTGTTTTTTGCGAGCTAAGGTCCAGGAGCGAGATGGAATAAGCACTGTCCCACTGTCCCCAATGCAGATCGTACTTGAACTTGAGTATCTTTGCAGCCAAGCTTGGTGATAACTTTGGACTTCTCGAAATCTACTTTCCACTGGTAGGTGGAAAAGATGTTTCCCGTGAAACCCTCCAAACCAACCTTCAAATCATATCTCCCACCTGTACATGTAAGTATATTCGTGCTGGTGTTGTTGGCTGCAGCAATATTATTTTCCATTACAAGTTCGCCTGCATGGTTTCTTGAACTCATTAAGGTCGTAGTCCCACCCAAATGTACTAGATTGGGGGACTGGGGGTGCTGGCTATAGAACCAAAAACTGCTAGGAATTGTTTAGAACTTAAGTGATGACTGACGTTGATTCCTTGCTGAATCTCGGTAGGAATTGACTCTAAAATAAGAATATAGCTATAATCTAGCTGCTAGACTATTATGCTGAGGCAAGCTCCTCAAAGGGATTTATTTATTTTATTTATGTTTTTTTAATACAGAAATGGATGTTGAATACAATGATGCAGCCATCAGCCATGGGCATTGCTTTTTGTAATCATGCACACATAACCACCTTGGATGAAACACAAGTAATGAAAGCCGTTTATCTACAGAAGAATTGAATGGGCTATCAAAATGACACTAGGCTTAACCTGTTAAAGGTCTGTGCAGAATGCTTTCACAAACGTGAGTGTCTCACTAAAGAGGCTTTCTATCATGCTCTGACAGAATTTCCACATTAATTTGCTTGGAAACAATAGTTGTATGTATGTATGGGGTATGTATGGTATGTATGGTAGGTATGGTATGTATGTATGGTATGTAATATGTTAGCCCCTCTCGGGACCCCCGGTTGAGCTCTTTTCATCGTTCACCCTTAGGGTCCCTTGCCATCGGTCCCACGCTATATGGGATGCAGACGGACTTACCGTCGAAAACGTCCTTTCTGCGCTGTGTGAGTAGTCGTGATATGTGTCAAAAGAAGCATATAGGAGCTATAGGAGACAACGGAAACCTCAACGAATTTTCCTTTGGCGCAGAAGCCGTTAAGTATTTTTAATCTTTGCTTGACCGTTTTGGCAGCTCTGAAATTCTCTCTTCCTTGACTTCCTTATTGACAACCCATTGTACCGCCTCCAGCGCCAGGTTGGCTAGCTGCGCGTCCCTACGTTCCTGCCTCTGATCTGCTCTGTCGCAGCTAGCCAGTTCCGGCGCTGGAGGCGGTACAATGGGATGTCAATAAGGAAGTCAAGGAAGAAAGGAAAATTTGTTGAGGTTTCCGTTGTCTCCTATATCCTTCTTTTGACACATCACGACTACTCACACAGCACAGAAAGGATGTTTTCGATGGTAAGTCCGTCTGCATCCCATATAGCTTGGGACCGATGGCAAGGGACCCTAAGGGTGAACGATGAAAAGAGCTCAACCGGGGGTCCCGAGAGGGGCTAGTAATATGTATACTGTGTATATACTGTATGTATTGTATACTGTGTATATACTATGTGTGTGTGTGTGTGTGTGTGTGTGTGTGTGTATGTATATGTATATGTATATGTATATGTATATGTATATGTATATGTATATGTATATATATATATATATAAATAATATAAATATTTTTGAGTGGTGTAAACCACTCCTACAACTGGCTTTGTTAGTTTACGTGTCTGTTCGTACCAAAAAATGAGCATGGTTGATGCTGATTGGTTGATGCTGATTTCATTACGTCAGACATTACGTCAGACCACAGCTGATCAGTCTATATAAGACCTTACACCACTCAGTTCACACGGGTGTGATTTTTTTTTTATACACACACATTTGAATTAGTAATGTTATTTCCCATGCTTGCCATTGCAATTCCAAGCCTAGCTCTGGTCCATAGCTCTAATGCGTTGCTTGCATTAGAGCTATGGACCAGAGCTATTCCAAGCCAAACTTTAGAGTACTTGTCAGCTGGTGATACTTGGTAATGGTTCTATCTTTGGCTTCATCTTTGTAAATAGAGCAGCATGGAGGCACCTTACGTCACCAAGACTTGCCACATGATGTAACCTAACCGCTACAAAACAATCATAGATGGTTATTTCCAATCCAAGCGTGATGTGTGGTCTCTCGGTTACAAGCTTAGACATTGATGAGCAGCCGCATAATGACTTTTTAATTAGCCAGTTCTATGAAATTCAGAACAGTTTCTCAGTTTCTGAACCCAGGAATCTTTTATCTCTAGCTTTTGTGGGGGTAAAAAGTATAGTCTTTCAACCCTCTAATGAGTCTGACACATCTTCCCATTGTTGTCATTGCCTTGTCTGATGATCTTACAGCTAGTGTTGTTTTCTTCTCTGTTTTCTCTATATATAGACTGATGTGAAGAAAACCGCCACACCACCTATGAAGAAGTTGGAGGCCAGGTTACTTCCAGGTGAGCCCTTTGCGCAGAATAGGGAACGCAGGGGCAGTTAATTAAATGAATCAAACAAATCAATTGTACAAAATAATCAATTTAAGAAAATAATACATTTTATCTGGAAGTATATTTAGTATACCACTTTTAATCTGGCAACGCTGTTTTTGGTATAGATGGATAAACTACCCCTCTTTGAGCCAAAAATAGTGGACAGTTGACATGACCCAAATGAGCCCAACCTTCATCCGTACAGTTCAAGGAACCCCAAACCGTACACTGCTACTCCTTCTGAACCCCAAAACATACACTGCAACTCCCCCCGACTACCTATCTAGTATCTATCCAAGTCAAGTGGCACATGTATGTGAAATTCCATGTCTGGATCAGTCTATTAAAATGTTAACAAAGTAATAGCTTAAAAGTATATTCAGTGATTTCGCTTCATTGAAATATCACTTATTTTTTTCTTTTTATTTGGATAATCCTCCCTACTATAGAGTGTGCTGACCATATAAGGAGTTCCTCCCTGTCCCCAGTGAGCCCCTGGGGTCAAAAAACCCTAGTTTCAGTTTTGGTGGCGGGTGGCAAAGCCTTCATCCAATCAGGATGAGAGGGGCCTTCCTCCAATCATATGTGGGGGCGGGCCTTGGTGCACGTGCTGTTGCACTTCCCCCCACTGTAGAGCGTGCATGTGCACATTTTGTTACCGGGGTGGACTGGGTGGTTTTCCAAATCACCCAAATAACTGAATGCTCCTTTAAAAGTCTACACAGGAATGGAAAAAAAGAAACGAAGAAGCGCTACACAGGAATGTTTTTCTTCAGCAGAGAATGTTTTGCCCCGCCCAAGAATTTTGGGGCAATTTCCTTTTTTAATGTCAGTGTCCCACTTTCTGTGAACACTACTGGATTCATAGTAAACACGTTAAAAAGTTAAAACACTGACGATTGTTCTGCCTTTGACCGTGAGCGTCCCCTTGCTTTGAACTGTAACCCTTCTATTATGATGGCAGGTGCTGTAATAGACTTTTCCACTGTCGCTGTCTCTGGAAGAGCATGTCAGCTAAGGATGTGGAAAAAATGTCACTGGCAGCAACACTATTTGCATGAGGAAAATCTCGAGACTTGGCTAAAGCTCTCTATGCACCTTTCTGGTCAACAGAGTTCCACTCTGTCCTAAATTTGCCATCACGTCTCTCTCAGTAGTAGTCGCCTATTTAGAAAAACAGAACGAAAACCCCTTTAACCTTTATATACATTATATATATTATTATATACTCTAGCGGTGCTGAATGTTCGCTCCCAGAATAGGGACGTTCATGTGGTTAAAGTTCGGAATCATACAAAGTGGATGATAATATGAAGCCATCACTGTAGATTCTTAAAGTTAATCCTGTGGGCAGGTTAATTATTTTACCATCTAGGCCTGCTTTAAGTTCAGTTGGCACTTTAACTGGGCCATGGCAGCTTTCACTTGTCAATATGCAGTATTCATGATTTGAGGACTTATTTCTGATTCATCTGGACAATTGTCTTAATGTAGTATCCGGTAAAGCCTGGTGAGCACACATTCTGTACTATATTGTACAGTGTGCAACCACCTTAAGACTAGTACACAACCCTATACAACATTAGCATTAAATAAACACAGGTGTCCTCCTTGGCAGTAGGATATTGGATAACACAGGATGAAAGGCTTAACTGTGGTATGTCATCTGATGGTACTGATCACTATTTGTTTTGACTTGTTCAAAAAAGAAAACATAGAACAGTCTTCTGAAGGGAACGAAACAGTCTCTGTCTACTTGTTTGACCAGTTTTTAATGTCGAATTGGACTCCAAAACAAATACAGCCATACCAATATCCTGAGGCTTACTAGGTTTCACCCATTACAGTAGTCCCCTCACTTACTTTGAGTGATGCCGATGCATCTGGCATTTTCTTTTCAAATGCACATTTTGGTCATGGGTGGAATTATTTAAGTTCATACTCATTATACTATTATGTAGTATTCTTTTCTGTTCCATGTTCAAAGAAAGGAAATGTTAACTGAAAAATAGGTTCATATAAAAAGGTATTCCATTATTTGGACAGTTACACTTGTTTTGAACAGCTAACAACTGCCTTTATATACGTATGATGTCAGTGTAAAACATGACACAAGTGATTTATAGTTTTCATCATTGTTTCTGCAGGTCTGAAAGTGTTTTCTTTCCCCCTATCTTTTGGTGGCATCAGTTTGATCTCCTACAAAGTTAGACCATTCCTCCCAGGCTCCCACGTACATAGGATAATACCATACTTTATCTTTCTGTTGCTTCTTGTGCTTATCTCTTGAATGTATACTTGTGGTTACTTGGACCTTAGCCACATGATGATGTTTTTTAATATTCATATTTGCTTGATCACCAGGGGAGATTGTGGTTAATGAGGTGAATTTTGTGAGGAAGTGCATTGGAGCAGACAACAGCCACGATGACCTCTGGGGAAAGCTTATATGCACCAACTTTAAGGTCTCCTTTATCACCCACGATGCCCTACCCAAACAGGTACTTTTATTATACATTCTAGTATCATATAATCTGCTTTTGTGAATGTCTAAACATAAAATGAATGTTGAATATTATTTCTGTCAGTGTTGCTCTAATCTGTGAACATTCCTGTACAGCTCTTAACCTCCGACAGTGTTAATTATTTAACTGGTTTCAAAGGTGAAAAGGCAACTTGAAGCCATCATTTTGCTGACTTGTGTGACCGGTTGATCCTAGAAGACCCACTGCATCACTGACTAAGAGGAAGGAATCTTCCTGTATCTTTATCTGTAACATTTTGCTGAATTTGATTTGGCGCACTTCCTTAAGAGTAAAAGTCGGAACTGCTCAAAACAAACATGTTCATGTTTTAGAATGTCACTGTTGTTGTCATAGGGCTCTTTTGTGAATCTTGAAACGTATTTAAACGCTTCTGTATCTGTTTCCATACGCTACTATATGGCTTCGTTTCAGATAAGGTTCTCAGAACCTAATTTGGGCCCTGCTCAGGAGGTGGTACCTTTTTAGTTCTGGAAACGGAACAAAAAAATGTAGATTGGTTATTTTCTTTTTTTTTAATGGTTCGTTCTTTATGACATAGGTCCCACTTCAGAGGTGGTTCTGGTTAAACGTGAACCAAAACAAATCACAGAACTTCACAGGTTCAGCAAAGTTTCAGGTTATGGAAGGTTCTGCGTTATTCTTCATAGTCAAAATGAGGCAAATTTAAAAATCCTGAGGTGTTTAACTTTGTTTTGCTTTCACCAGAGGTTCCAAGTGGCCCACTGTCTTCTTGGAGAACATGACGTCCCCCTTGCCTGTCTGGAACAAGTGGTGACAGGTACTCCTGCTGCTACCATGTTTGCAATCTTAACCAAATTATCTAACAGTCGCTGACAAGTGTTGATGCAGTTGTTCACCATAAACAAGAGACTGTAATTGGTTATGTACTACTCTTAGGAAAGATATGTCATATCACTAATTGACTGTTTGGTAATGTGACAATAATCTGTCAAAAAGTTTGTTAATCCATTGAGACCTGGAACACATTCATGTCACGTTAGCGTTTAACCACATTAACCATTAACCCATTTTGGGGCGGGAACCCGTTTTGGTGTTTTAAACATTGTTATAATTTAGCTATTGAAAAATAGCAGATCTACAAGCTCATAGCGCGCCACCGAGTGGCGCGCTATGAACTTGTAGGTCTGCTATTTTTGAAAAATCGTTAAAATGTGCCTCAAATCTTTCCGAAAATTGTCATGATTTAGACAACCTTTTTTTTTTAATTTCGACGTCAGGCCTGAATGGGTTAATGTGACAATAATCTGTCAAAAATAGTCAATGGCAAAACATGAACAAGTGTCACGAATAACCTAAGATTTAGACTCTCGTAGATGTATTTATCGATTCTGACATCACTCTCTACGGGAGTCTAAGCCTTCATTACCCATGGGTGTTCAATTTCCTGCTAGCGGACCTAGAATTGCTCCTAACGTGTACAAATGCAAAATCTAAGGTACATTGCTGCCCCACTTCTCAGGTTGACTTGCGTTCTGCGTTTTGTTTTCAATAAAAAATAGTGTTTTGTCCATGTACATGTTAAGAGCAATTCTAGGTCCGCGGGTAATGAAGGCTTAGACTCTCGTAGAGAGTGATGTCAGAGATGTGTGAGTGATGTGCCGTAGAGAGTCTAAATCTTAGGCTATGTCACGACTATTTCGGTGTAAAATAAATAATTGACCTGCCAATCACACCCTCTGAGAATGATACTAATACTTGTAGGCAGGCAATTACTTAAATCCTATATACTTTGTTGACCAGAGACCCCCAGGAGTCTGTAATAATTTTTTTCCCCTCTACATTAAATCTCTTCGCCAATAATTGACAATGTACAAGCTTGTAGCTTCTAGATCTGCTATTTTTGCAGAATGTTCGCATTTTTTAATAGGGTTCTTGACTGGTTAACTCTACAAAACTTAATTGGCCTTCCATGCACGCGTCAGAGCTGTTGAATTGCAATCTTTGAAATATCTGAAGTTTTCCAGAGACCCACATACTGTATAGTGTATATTGTATGTGCATTCCACAGTCCTTATCCTTGATTAACTTATCCTTTCTATATTTTAAAATCATAATTCAAAATTAATCTGGCCAGGACTACTGAATAGGTTTTTTTTGTTGCAGTCAGGTCTGGTTGGTTGCCATTCAGTGGTCAGTGATGTGATGGCCTCTCCACGGATGAGAACACAGCCCAGGCGTTGGACAATGACCGGGCAGCCTAGTTAGGATTAGCCTTGTTTATATATCTCATTACTGTCGTGTGCTGACATAGCAAGCCTAATCCCTCAGCGAGGTTGTTTTTTCTGTGTTCAACTGATGAGGCTTTGTTTCCCTCTGGCTTTCCCTTAGACAAAGGTCATTTTGTGCTAGCGATGGTTTGGCAAAAACACTCATAAGGTCAATCTAATTTGAATGGGTTACTTCATTTATTTGTAGACATTCCACCTCGACTCGTATCATTTCAAGATTTGTTATACACAGATTCATGAACCCAACCATCCCTATTCTGGGGCTTAACATTCCAAATAGCTATTTTCGACATATTTAATGTACTGTAGTGCAAGAACAGTAGTAATAGTACACTTGGGAATCTGGTCAACTAAGCGATTAAGTGGTTAACACAGCAAGGTAATGTTCTTTAATCTTTGTAAGGGTGTACATTTGTCTGTTGTGACTGTGAGCAAATACTTTTAAAATACAATTTATAAATGCTTCCGTCATAAAAGCGCAGATTTAACCCATTCTGGGCGGGAACCCCTGTTGGTGTTTCAAGCATTATGTTATACTTTAGCTATTGAAAAATAGCAGATCTACAAGCTCATAGCGTGCCACCGAGTGGCATCTACGAGCTTGTAGGTCTGCTATTTTTGAAAAATCGTTAAAATGTGGCGCAAATCATTGAATAGAGCGAACATTTTTAACTAAAATATTTGCTTCTGGGGGGTCCCTGGAACTACATATTTTCAGATGGGGGTCGGCGACCAATTGCATATAATTCTGGGGGGTCCTTGACATGAAATAGTTTGAGAACCACTGACATAGAAACATAGGGTTTTCAGAAAACTGTCAGGATTTAGAAGACATTTGTAGAATCGTTCCCAGGTCTAAATGGGTTAAATTTGTCCTACTGTAAATCAAATTAATTGAAGCATATGGCTTGCTGCTAAGCAGAAAGGACATTAAAATATATTTAAAAATCTAGTCTAGTCTATTTGCTCAGACACTATGACATAATATTCTCCATTCATTATCAATGGGAATTTAACTTTGTGTAGAACAAAATAAGCCGATTTTGCTCAGACACTGACGTAAAATTCTCCATTCATTGTCGATGGGAATTTAATCTTTGTGTAGGACGAAAGTCTACACTAATAGCTGAATATAGGAGTGGCTAGCGGCCCTCAAAAAACGAACGAACGGATGGAATGGAAATTATTATGGACATATGACAGGAAGCGTAGTTGCGGAATAGTTGTCTGGCTTGAGAGTATGAGCAGCTCAGTGGCCTTGTGGTTAGGTTGGTGGGGTTCGATTCCCCTGCTGGGTAAAAACAAAGACTATAAAATGAGACCCAGTACCCAGAGATTGGGGGGTTGGTGGTTCGATTCCCCTGCTGGGTTATAAAGACTATAAAAATGAGACCCAGTGCCTCCCTGCTTGGCACTTTAATGTTTTCAAACCTTCCTGAAATGATCACTTCTTCTTTTCTGGTTCTGGATAAAATCATGTGCTGACCTGTCACTTGGAGTTTTGCTGAGGCATTAACTTGTATTTAATTTATTTAAAATAAATACTTAATTATGGCTTACTTTTTGAACATGTCTGTCAGTAACTTACTAACTAATGATATACTTAAAAAAAACACTGTTACATTTGTCATTTTAATTTGTCTTACAAAAATGCATGCAGTTATTCTGATGTGATCATATTGTAAGACAATACATACAGTATGTGTTCAGTATGGCTACAGTGAGTTATCAGCTGACCAAACTAATCTCTTTTTGTTTAAATGTTCTAATACGAACTGCCAATGCAACAATAATACTGTCAGACAATTATTCAACTATTCATGACATATCCCTGGCAGTTTAAATGCAAGCACACTGCATTGGATTTTACTTAAGGTCAATAGTTGCCATATTGGTACAGAGTACTATACAAATATGTTACTTAATACTTCCTGTTCTCTATTCCCGACATCGGTCTATCAGCATTATTTCAGTTCTGTTATTTTCCTCTGTTCCTCCTACTAGTGAACGATGCCAAGGGGAAGAGGAAAGTTCTGGGGTCAAACCAAAAGCTGAAGTTCAGTCCCACTGAACTTATACTGTACTGCAAGGACTTTAGAATTGTCAGGTTCTGCTTTGATGAGGCGGGGCCTGAGGGTGCCAAGAAGGTGAGTGAACCTGAAGTTCCCCCCCCAAAGAAAAATGAATATTGTATTGTAAATGGAAGCATTTCATGTTTTCTATTGAATCCAGTGAATACATAATAGCCTCTTCTTCTAAAATTCAGCTCAGTGGGTTTTCAAAAAACATGTGTTTTTGGCTGCTCACCAGCATTGGCTCACAGGATGAAGGAATGAGCCTTCTTCTTTATATTCCTGTTCTTAGTCTGTTGCCTGTTTTAAAATATTTCTTAACACTTAAACCCTATATATACTGTTGCACATCATATACCGAAAGTAGCAAATCTACAAACTCACAATCTGCCATGGCCCGTTGTGAGCTTGTAGATCGGCTTAGATTTGAACTTTAGACTATTTTGGAATGCACAGAATGGGAACAATGTGGTAAATTGAATCCTACAAATCTCTGCATGGGCCGTTTTTTTGGGTGTAGGTCTTTGCCCACTAATCTTTTCCATCCCGACCATTCAGTTCCTTCAGACTTGTCCGCAGGCCAGCAAACAATGTTAATGGTTATCTCCCACTTGACAGAAACCCTCATGCAGTGCACAGTGCAAACTTTGGTTTGGTAACTGCCTACTGAAAATCACCTGTATTATCTTTCCACTGAATACAATCAGCGTTGTGTCCTTGTTTTAAAAAATCTCTTCTTTTCTTGATGGCCTTTTTCTCAAAGTTTCTTTTTCTTCTCAAAGATAAAAGATCTTCCCTTTTTTACGCTGACCAATTTATAGTCCTTTCACTCGATGAGTATCCACCTCTTTGCCTATTTATTAATAGGTACACTTGGAGTGGCATCTGCAATCTTATCAATTCATTTGGTATTATATGATTAAAATACATTCTTGAACACAAGTTCTTCATGTTAAGTTAAAGTGTTATAAAGAATATATATACAAGAAAATATACATTGAATATCAATTTACTTTTACTTTGACCGGAATAATAACTATCTCTGTTATTGCCAAATGAAATGGTAAAGGAAAACTGGTATTTCAGTTGGTATCATATCCAACAGTGCTGTATTGCTCTGGCCCCTTCTAAACACTGAGTCTGTTGCAGTCCTATTCAGCTGGGTTGGGTTGGGTGGATATAATGCTGCCTGCATGTTAATGTCGTTGCCTCAGTGATCATCTTGGCAACGGCTGCCGCTGCCTAACAATTTGAGTGTAACATAATCATTTCACATTGTGACTCTGACTCATGACTCCGAGGCAGATTAGAGTCACAGATGTTTAATTTTTCAAAGGAAAGCTCTGCTCAGACAGCCCTGTAGATCAAAGTGAAGAGTGGCTTTTAGTAAGAAGGTTGACTTGTTTTCACCAATGCCCCCCTTTTTTCTTTTTGGCTACGGAGGAGGACTGAAGGCGAGTGAAGGGTTTTCCTTGTTATAGCATCTCAGTCAGCTGTGTCTGTCACGGGCTGCTTCTTGTGGTAACTAGAATTTAGGGCCGGGCAATTAACAGATATACAACCGACTTAATCTTGCTCATGTAGGCCAGGACAGCTGGCGTAGCAGTCCGGGCACTGCCTACGCTCAATGTGGGTATTTCTTGTTTATTGCGTTCATTATGATAGATCATGTCACTTCTTCACTTCTTTTTCTATTGTGAATTTTCTTATTATTCCTGTGCAGCACTTTGTGGCTCATGCCTAGAAAGGTGCTGTATAAATAAAGTTGTTATTATTATAATGTAGCCTGGCAGAGCGCTGTGGGTTCAAGTCCCGTTCTCGACGAATACATCTTAATCATCTTGTGTAGAGTAATGGAATAATCACGAGGGACAGGTGATATACTGTATATCAATATATGGACACTAAAACTAATTCTAGTTTATTTGCATGCCGATCTGCAAGCTTACGCATCACATGACACATTGTTTGTAACCCTATAGATCTGTTATTTTCACTTTTTTAAATAATCATTCATTAATCATCATCATCAAGGCACAAGTTTGAACCAACCATGATATTGATTTAAATTCGTATCGCCCAGCCCTACCAGCATTATTCTTTAATTGAGTTAATTCGGGAAATTGGACATTAAAACTCAATGGCTGCCAAGGACCTAATTAGTTAACTTCTTTTTCATGATGTCCTGGACTGCCAAGGACGTGTTTTTCGTGTTTTTTAACATGGTAAAAAAATAATAATAATAATAATAAATAAATATATATATATATATATATATATATATGGTGGCGGTCTGGGACTTTTGGCGCCCCCTGGTGGTGGTGAATGAATTAAGGTCTCCCTGCTGGGTTGAGAGACAAAGAAAAGCAAACACTGTCACCTTGCACAGATGTTGCCAGCCCCTGCGAACATGTGACGGCTGGGTAGGGAGCTTTAAATTCACCACCACAATATGACCACACTGCAAACACTCCCTGACCACACTGCAAACACAGATGACAGGTTCTCCATTGTCTTTGAAGCAAGAGAATTTGGAAGTGCTTGAGATTAATTAATATTTATACACTTGTACGGGAAGATCTCCAAGAGGCAGGAGCTCTCTGAGCTACCTGCTGAGCCAACGCAAAAAAAAATCACACCCATGTGAAGTAAGTGGTGCAACTCCGTGTGGGGGTCCCCGGGGGGGGGGTGGGGGGAGTTCCAGACCCACAGGAACGCGGCTCGCCTGATTCCAGCGAGCCGCCCCACGTCCGAAACGGTTGAGAAATGACAGAGTTACCGTGTGGGGGTCCCTCTACTGTACCCTCCACTGTACTGTACTGTCACTTTACTGTACTGGCACACCCGAAATCACCATATATACAGTTAATATGTGCGTGTGTTTGTGTGTGTGTTAGGTTGCGCACAGGTGGTGAAAAACAACCATGCTGTTTTCGTGCTCAGACGCACCCAGCCACCCACCCACTCACCCAGCCAGCCAGCCAGCCAGCCTCCCACACACATAGTCACTTAAGGAAGTGGTTGCACCACTTAGAAAAATAAACGTTATTATGGATTTTCTTATAATCAAAATCTATTAGTCTGTTTAACCAATTGAGCCCTGCTTTATACAGGTTGATTAAATAAATGTGTTCAATTTACTGTTGCACCCCTAACTAAAACAGTTTACTGTTGCACCCCTAACTAAAACAGTTTACTGTTGCACCCCTAACTAAAACACAAAGTCGCTCTCTGATTCCCAGCTAGCACGAGTCATGTGGCAGAATTACAGTACTGCAATGTGTGTCAGGTTTAGGGTAGGCCTAAGTATATTTAGCTTGCATAACAGTGTGTAAAGTTTAGGGTAGTATAGGTTAGCCAACATTAAAGGAGAATTACATACTAGAAGGCTTTCTTACCTTTATATGTAGTTGTTACGTCCCCACCAAAGAGGTCCAGGTGTTATTTTGTGCAAAAGCGCATTATTGGCTATTTCCCATACATGAATTGCATTGAATTGAATGGGGCTATGTGGTGTTGTGCTAATTCGCTTATTTCCATCGCCCAAAAATAAAAATAAATCTTATATATCCTCTCTTCATAATGTAAATAGTATCCCAAGCGGCACACTTTACTACTTATGTCGATGGAAATAAGCGAATTAGCACAAAAACCCAACCCCCATTGAGGGCTTATATTAGGGGAAATGCTTTTGCACAAAATAACACCTGGACCTCTTTGGTGGGGACTACAAATAAAGGTAAGAAAGCCTTCTAGCATGGAATTCTCCTTTTTAACAATGTGTAAGGGTCAGAGTAGCAGCACTTAGTTAACATTTAAATGTGACACCGCCTTGAAAACAATCTCATCCGACCAGAATAGGCACTTGTCTGTAAAAGCAATTACATGTGAAATGTTCCTTCCTGGTCATTCCTGTGCATTGAGGATTGAAATAGTAAAATAGAAATGGTAAAATAGATTTAACCACTTCCCCTGGTCTATATAGGGGACGACATCTAACGTATGTAATTACAATGTGAACCTAAAACAGAGGCTCAGTCCTTGTTTTTCCTTTGTGACATATGGAGCAACGCCAATCTATAATAGCTTATTTTGCCATAGGAAATTACAGAGTTAAGAACAGCAGTGTCTTACACGTGCACTGTCTCACACACACAGACATACACACAGTGTCTTACACGTGCACTCACACTCACACACATTCATACACACACTCCCATACCTCCCTCCTCGTACCCTCTTGTGTTATTCACACAGCTCTGTCACTGAATGGACGGCATTGTGTGATTTTTGTAGTCATGCCACAGAAAGATTCAGTCCTGTAACCCAAGAGCAATGCTGCTAGAATTGGCTTTGCTAGGTTCCACTTGTTTCCTAGGTTTGCTCTGGTTAAGAGTGGAGGCTGCAATAAACTGATATTTATTCCTATGGATCAAAAAAAAAAAAGTCTATTAAAGGACCACTTCACCACTTTTCAACTTCTCTTCCTATAATTGGTCCTAACTAATGTTCATGATAAAATACCACCATTTTTTCCTACTCAGTCTGTGTCGCATAGGAAGGCTGTGGGCAGTTCAGAAACCCGTCCACCAGTGACATCATCGATGGTGAATCCAAGCTAATATAGAAACGGCAGGCTTTCTTTTCCTGAAAAGTTGCAATGCAAAAGTTGAAGCCATCGTTCTCGCGATAATACAAATCTAAATATATTTTAAAACAAATCTTGTTTAAAAAGAAATCTGCGTAATGATGATGTCACTGGTGGACGGGTGTCCGAACTGCCCAAAGCCCTCCTATGAGACACAGACTGAGTACCACCATGTCAGACTAACCATAGAATTGAAGACGATTATTCTTGGTTAGTTAAACCTTTGGACCACAAGGTCATGGATTTGATACCGGGCACCACCAACTCGCCGTATGAGTAGAAGGGTTTGGGTCTGGAAAGTACTGAGAGCTCCATGTTGAACCAAGTCTAAGGAGCCATGTGCTTCTCATATTTAACTGTGGCACGTTTAAATGCCAAAAACGAGATCACAAGATTGATTTGAAAATGCACAGGTAGCCATAGACAAAGAACACGAGATTTCATAAAAGATGGGAGATTTCATTAAACCAGAATTAATAATAATATGTTTACCTTATTTTAGCTTCCGTCCCTCGCCACCGCTTAACAGCCAACATCCGAAATCCTCCGTGCACACGGTCTTTAGTGGTTTTAGGGCTCAGAATGTCTGATGGGGAGCTTAATAAAACATTAATTCGAGCTCCCTGCTAACCATATCAATGGTTCTGTCGCTAGAACACGGCCGCGACCCTGGCACGAAAATGGACGATGGGTCATGCGGCCAGGAAGCCGATTTTTCATGTATTCTACTGGCACTGGCCACTGATCGCTGCCTATGGTAACGGGAGCGAACGAGTTAACCCATTTAGACCTAAGTTCGATTCTACAAATGTCTGTCAGTTTTCAGAAAAACCCATGTTTCTATGTCAGTGGTTCTCAACCTTTTTCATGTCAAGGACCCCAAAATTTATATGTATTTGGTCGCCGACCCCCATCTGAAAATATGTTGTTTCTGAAAATATGTTGTTTCGTAGCGCGCCACTCGGTGGCGCGCTACGAGCTTGTAGATCTGCTATTTTTGTGGGTTAAAGGTACTCGAGTAGTACACATCTTATAGGCCTACTGAAAACTTCCAAGTTGGCCCATGTGACTCATACAGATCAATATTCAGATGTATGTCTAAATGGACAGCCATACAGAGATTAAGTAAATATATATTTCATATTGTTATCCCACTCTTTGTAAAGTTTCCATCTACTGTATTTGAAAGCCATTTCTTTTCTTATCCCATATTTTTATTTCAGGTTTGCCTCGCCATCGCTCACTACTCCCACCCCGCTGGTCCTCAGCTTCTGTTTGGTTTCGAGTATTTAGGGGGACGATACTACGGCTCCTCAGGTATACCCAGCTTTGATAGTCTTTTTACTAGTGGTGTGAACGACCCCCAAATGTATACGTACATAGCTGTGGACCCCGATCTGAAAACAAAAGAAAATAGTATTCCAGATTTGTCAAAATTTTTCTAGGTTTAATTTATATAGAGTAAATGTGGTTAAACTGATTTTGATGCAATATTAACAAGTTTCCCTGAGATCCCCAGGAACCCCATTTAGGACTTTAAAAAGCACTGCTTTAGTTTAGACGATCCCCTTCCAGGTGATCAATTCCTAACCATGGTTTTATTTCATGGCAGTATCTGTATGCCTCATCTATTTGAGAATTGATCGTGGCTTTGCATGACCCATGTCCCTAGGGGAACGAATCAATGGTGCTGTCCCAGGAGGAGGGTTGCAGACCCCCCTCTTTGACCGCACATCTGAGTGGGATAGAGAGATCAAGAGGACGGGCGCAGCCGAGTGGAGGGTGTGCTCCATCAACGAGGGTTACGTCCTCTCGCCTACGTAGGTTCATCTCATGTTTATTATTGACTAAAAACGGAATATCTTTGGCCAAGCAAGCATGTTGCTCATTCAGTCAGAGATCCACGCGTCGTCCTAATAGCTGTATTAAAGTAGAAATCCAGACCAATCTCAGTGACGTCTAATTGGCCTGCATTTACAACACACAGGATTAACTCTTACTTTGTAAATTCAAGTTAAAGCCCTCATACAGGTTTCAAACCGTTTACAACAGTGGATATAGGTGGTTTAAATATTTCAATGGCAAGCATGATGAGGACGTCTTACGAGTTATTTTTTGTTTAGGTATGCAGGTGTAAAAGTATTAGAGTATTATAGCTTATGTAATCGAAATATCCGGGTCATACCAAAGACTCAAGGGTTGGATTGGGGGTAAGTCCCTGCGACATACTAGCGTCATGTCCAGGGGGTGTACTTGTACATCAAGCTGCCTCACGCTACAGAAGCAGGAGATAGGCTCCTGCCCTATGGGCCTCATGGCTCGGCAAGGCTACTACTACTTAATCGAAATATGATGGACGCACTCCTGACACTTCTGACTTCTTATCTGATCTTATCTGACTTCTTATCTTATCTTATCTGACTCAGAGATCAGTTTGTGGTCCACTCGAAAGGTTTTGAGTACTTTTTAATTAAAGGAGAATTCCATACTAAAAGGCTTTCTTACCTTTCTTTGTAGTTGTTACGTCCCCACCAAAGAGGTCCAGGTGTTATTTTGTGCAAAAGCTCCTTATTGGCTATTTCCCCTACCAGGGACGAATAGTTTTCATAATCCTCATGGGGGCCCGTGCCGCCCCCATCGTTTAATGCAATCAGATAGGACTGTTCTGTTTGGATGTATGGGCTGTCAAGGCCAGAACGTTTTTTTTTTTTTTAACTTTTGAAAGTAACAAGCATTTATACATTGTGTTAAACATAATTTTCATGTGGTGTTTCTTAATGTACAAGGTAAGCATTGCGTAACTGAAACTACTAGTGAGCCATAGCAGTGGTTTCCCTGATTTCTCAATCCAAGTACTCCCTTCTCCCACTCTACAATATTTAGCAATATGTATTACTTTCTATTTCTCAAGGGGTTTTATTTAATTTGTTTTAGCACTTTTCAGATAAGCAGGTTCACACAAAGTTGGTCAATGTCTCACATACCCCTGTAGTACCTCTGCATACCCGTAGGGGTGTATGTTAACCCTGTTTAACCCATTTTGACCTGACATAAAAATTTAAAAAAAAGTCTTCTGAAAGAATATATATTCAAAGATTTGTGCTGCATTTTTACGATTTTTCGTGGCGTGCTACGAGCTTGTAGATCTGCTATTTTTCAATAGCTAAAGTATAACATAATGCTTAAAACACAAAGGGCTTCCCGCCCAGAATGGGTTAAGAAACACTGAGCTATAGGATGCGTGTTGTTGCCACATTGAAGCAGGAATGGGAGAAACGGAGTGCTTGTGAACTACAGTACAAGAAATGCATGAGGCAGTAGTAAAATGATATGCCAAGTGAAATAAATGCACTGCTCCTTCACCTCCTACTTCAATAGAATGGCACTTGCCCTAATTTGGGAATCATTACGTACTGTGATCAGGGGTTTATTGGTATATTTGGGTTCTAGTAGCATACACCCATGCGCTACTATTTCTATGTTCACGATCACATCCATGCATAATGTCTGCTTTTGGCTAATTAATTTTTCCCCAACATCTCACCCCCTCCCTTTAGCCTTTCTGAGTACTGTGTGGTCCCAGTATCCCTGGCGGATCAGGATCTAAAGCAGTTCTGCAATTACTTCACCAATAAACGCATCCCTGTAAGTAACGGTGCCTCTTTTACCTCCATCCAATGCTATTCCTTTCCTTCATTGTGCATATGCCTTTTTGGTGTTTCTTTTTAGTCGCTATACCTCTATTGGAGACTACTAATTAGTAATGATACGTCTATTGGAGACTACTAATTAGTAATGATACCTCTATTGGAGACTACTAATTAGTAATGATACCTCTATTGGAGACTAATTAGTAATGATACCTCTATTGGAGACTACTAATTAGTAATGATACCTCTATTGGAGACTACTAATTAGTAATGATACCTCTATTGGAGACTACTAATTAGTAATGATACCTCTATTGGAGACTAATTAGTAATGATACCTCTATTGGAGACTACTAATTAGTAATGATACCTCTATTGGAGACTACTAATTAGTAATGATACCTCTATTGGAGACTACTAATTAGTAATGATACCTCTATTGGAGACTACTAATTAGTAATGATACCTCTATTGGAGACTAATTAGTAATGATACCTCTATTGGAGACTAATTAGTAATGATACCTCTATTGGAGACTACTAATTAGTAATGATACCTCTATTGGAGACTACTAATTAGTAATGATACCTCTATTGGAGACTACTAATTAGTAATGATACCTCTATTGGAGACTACTAATTAGTAATGATACCTCTATTGGAGACTACTAATAATGATGAGGCCTAAGTGGCTTGTGTACTCTGTTGTGTTAAGCTTAATTTATACACTGTAGCACGACAATGTCACTTGCCAAAAAATAACTGATCTAACATCACATGTCACGCATCGTTGGCTTGAAAGTCAGTTATTTTGGCAGTATTCCAAAAAATATTTTGTGGAATACTTTTCTAACATAATATTCCACTGTCACTGTCTGATCTGTGTCTATGTCTGCTACTAGCTGTGGTGTTGGAACCACCCTAATGGGAGTGCTCTGGTCCGCATGGCCAGCATCAGTGACCCAACACAGCTGAGGAGGCTGGACCAGAGGTACAGTACAGTTCATATCATGGCTGTTGGGTGGTGACCTTGTATGTCCAAAAAGCCTTATTTTTTTCAGGAAAATGGATCCAATGTAGTTATTATTTTAGTAAGGCATTTCAGTAGCTGTAACAGTGTTAACACATTTTGTGCCCAAAACGTCTGTGGACGTCCTGGGTATTACCGCACGTGCATAGCCCAAGACGTCTGTTTTATTAATACAAATCAGAAAAATCAAAACACTTTTTTTTTCTTTTTTTTTTAACACGTGGTGCCAAAGTTTGTGTTTTCGCCATTGAGAATGCATTTGGCGTTTAAATTAAATAACTCAAACTATAAAACATTTCAAAGTAAAAAGTTCCAGCATGTGTCTCCACAGTCAGCTGAATTATAAAAAATGTGAATGGATTTTCTAGGTGAAAGTGATTTTGGGCAGTATTGCGTGGGCTCTCAATGTGTTAACAAATGGGAAAAAGTAATTAGTTACGTTACTATTTACCTCGAAAAGTAGTTTTGTTATAGAAACTCCTTAATTGGTAAAGTGTTAAGCGCGGTCCATACTATTCCTGGCGCACAACGTTTTCTTCGGGAAGGTCGGACTTTCCAAACCGACAAAACCGATGCTATCCATACTTCTCTCTTGTTCAGGAAAGGGTAGACCTAGCCTCTTTCGGAACCCAGTGTTTTGCATTTGGGACAACGGTTTCCACGGACATGTCAATGCAGTCTCCCATTCAGCGCTAGCAGATAGATTCCAATGATACTTATAACTTGTAGCAGGCTCGGGAGATGGGGCATGGAACATAACGTTTGGGAGAGTAGAGTAATCTTAAGAAGTTGCAAGTGAAATTGAGATAAATTGAAAAATACAATTGTCATTGCATTGGAACATTAACTGTTAATGTTTATCTGCATTTAGAAACAATGTACTGTTGAACTATTAACCTAACCATTTCATTTTATACTTCTAATCCAATCACCAACAACCCTTTTGCTTTGGTAGAATATGCACAGCTATAACAAAGAGCCACCCCCAGCACGGCGACGTCTTAAGATCAGAACTGGACCAATGCCTGCCTAACATCGAGGACATTCAAACTGCCTTTCTGAAAATCAGGCAGAGCTGTGTCGGTGAGCCAAATTACATGATTCCATTAAAGGCACTGGATTAACAAGCTAATCAATTAATAGTAGACCGAGGATTTTATTTCCTGCAGTGTTCAGTTCTTTGTGTGCAGTGTGGTTATAGCGTATGCCTTCCAAGAGAATACATTTCTGGATGTACAGTACTGCACCAAATCTACAAATTGATTTTTATACAAATCTTTTCTACTCTTGACTTTGTATGCAGATCCATTCGAGGAGTCTGAAAAGAAATGGTTTTCATCCATTGAAAGTTCGCAATGGCTGGACTATGTCAGGTATGTACAAATATTTAGATGTCCTGTCACACTGGGGGGGCTCCCTCTGAAGTCTGAACTGGCAGCACTGCTTCTAGTCCTACATGAACATGTATTGTCTCACTCTGTGTCTCTAGCAGTGGCGTATCCAGGAATTACGTTTTGGCCAGGCAAGATATGTTAACCGTTTCCGTACATAGGACGTCGCCACACGTCCTAGGGGTCCCAATCGACGCGTAGATCCGACGTCCTCACACGTCTTAGCGCATCCTCAATGATACGGGGCGAGATAAGAATATTATGATTTTTTTCCTTTTTTTAATTTGTCAATTCGCCTTTCGGCTACCGTATGCTACACTCTTGGCAATTGTTAGCTTACCATTGATTTAGCCGGTGGAAAGAATGACTCGTCTCTCCTAATCCAGGGCGCTCTCCGTGGTGTTGAACGGATCGATATACTGGCGCTTCATTTCTGCTCCTCATCCGTTTGTGTTAATTGTCGTCTCCCTGCGCACAATCGTAGCACTAAAGGTTTTCAAAGAGATATACCTGCCAGACGAGTGGGATACAAAGGCTGATAGGCCTGCATTTACATTCCAATGGGTGATTGAGGGTCAGCTGTCCATTTTAATAGTTCTCAGGTCTTGTTTTTGTCCTTTTTTTTTGAGTGGTGCAAACCACTCCAACAACCAGCTTTGTCTGTATGTTTGTGTACCTGTGTACGTGTCCGTGCACAGGTGAGCATGGTTACTATGGTTAGTGTGTGACGTCACTGACATAGCTGATCAGACTATATAAGACCTTGCACCACTCAGTTCACACGGGTGTGATTATTTCTCATTGTATGGATTTTGGACAGGCGGACGCCTGCCCTCGCCTTATTGTAGATACGCCTCTGGTCTCTAGTACCGTGTATATAATAAATGTAGTTTGCCCTTCATAGTGACATGCCCATTACACATTTATTATGAGCATATCAGATAACATATACTGTATGGCAAAAACCTACAGAGCTGTACTGTGCCACCAGTTCAGAATACACAAACTGAGTAATATTTGCTTTATTATGGCCTTAGAGTTGGAAAAACAAATACCCTACGTTTGACCTCTGCAGCCCTGAAAGGACCATACCAGTGTTTTTTCATGTTAAATTGAAATACAAGTAATCTATACTACTATTACTGCCAATTGTTTTCCAAAGCATTCCACAGTTTTTGAGTACCCTTTTCCTACCATCCAGGAAGCCATTGGTTTCCATTAATCTCAGTATGCTGTAAACATTGAGATGGGTAATCCAACACTGACCAATGTGATGCTTTTACTTTATTGATATTTTGTTGACTGACTCAGAAAGTTGAAAGGTCTGTGGTGAAAAGATAGTTTCATGACAAAACATGTCCATGATGTCTTCATTTGTCAAGTTTCAGTTGAAAAGATATGGAAATCAGGTATTTATTCCAAAACCTAATCATCTGTGGTATGCTTTGGAAAATTGTCAGCAATAAGTGTATTATAATAAGTGTAAATGACATGTAGTCAATAGGTTTCAGCTCATGATTTGCCAAACATGATCAAGGGCTTGTTTATTATATATTATGTGATTCATTACATGACTGCAACTACTTACTATATTGTTGCTGTCCTCCATTTTTGAGGTTTTAGATTTTTTTTTGCATAAATTGGTGCTATTGAACACCTATGTGACACTGTGTCGTTTTGAAAATATTGAACCAATGAAAAGTAGTAAAAAGCGCTTGGGACAGAACCTCTATCTCCATTGGACCCTCAAAATGTCTGATAAAACTACCCCTCTCATAGAAGTAATTGACAATGATGAAAGTCACCAAAAACACCATTTTGAGCATTGCTTTGTTTTCAAAATGTAAGCTTTTCTTAATTTCCTGAAATTGTTTTATTTTTCAATTCCTGAAAAATTAACATTTTATTTGGAGTTAAGTGATTTCTTCCCGACAGCAGAGATATATGGAAACAACAAAATGACAAACATTGAACTTCTGATTTTAGAGGAAACCGTACGTAATCGGGTTTAGTTTAACTCTAATTTGTGTTTACATTTGTAACTGAAGGGCCTTCCTGAAGCATTCTGCTGAAGTGGTGTACCTCCTGGATGGAAAGCATGCTTCTGTCATTCTGCAAGGTACATATTTCAGATTGTGTGTTATTATGGTTATTTGGTCTTTGTTTCACACTGGAATATCATGAAGTGTGTAGGTCAACATGTAATTAAACCTACAGATAAAAATAAAGAGTAAATAACATGGACAGTAGGGAGGGAGTTGTGATTTGTATGCTTGCCAACACATGCCACATGGAATCGTTTTTTCCATGTATTTGTACTCGGGCTGCAACTATTGATTATTTATTTCCATAGTGATTATTTCTATTGCTTTTTATATTTTATACCTCGTCCCTCGTTTGTCGTGCAAAAATAGAGAACACTGCCGATCTACAAGCAAATCGATTATTGTTTCCTCATCGATTAAAACCCATTTTGGGCGGGAACCCCTTTTGGTGTTTTAAACATTATGTTATAATTTAGCTATTGAAAAATAGCAGATCTACAAGCTCATAGTGCGCCACCGAGTGGCGCGCTACGAGCTTGTAGGTCTGCTATTTTTGAAAAATCGTAAAAATGTGGTGCAAATCATTGAATACATATTCTTTCAAAGTGAATGTTTTTAACTCGGGTCTAAATGGGTTAACATTGATTGGTAATATGAACCTTTGCACCCCTAATGTTGACCTGCTACAGAGGAGGAGGACAGGGACCTGAGCTGTGTGGTGTCCTCCCTGGTTCAGCTGATGTTGGACCCTCACTATCGCAGCATCAGTGGCTTCCAGAGCCTGGTGCAGAAGGAGTGGGTGATGGCGGGCCATCCCTTCTTGGACAGATGTAACCACTTGAAGAAGAATGAGAAATCTGAGGTTGGCTATTAGGCCTGTCATAATTATTACATCATTGCCTGATCACAATTATTGTTGCAGATTACCGCATTTGTATTTTTATTGCATAATCGTTCCCATCTTCATCTGTATGAATTCATCCATTGAAAAATGTTCATACATTTGCAAATATTTTCAAAAGTATCGAACGCGTCCCATTGCGCTGTGTTGTGTACTATGCCCTATTTTGGCCATAGTACATTATTATTTATTATGATTGCCATTCATGTGTATTAAGTTATTTGTCACGTCACATCTGCCAGGTGCAATATTTGTTCACAAAGCCAAATGGAAATGTATTTTTTATAAATGTATTATTATTATTATTTATATTCCATTGAAATCGTTAATCGCAAATCATTTTTATAGCTCAAATAAATGCTATGACAGCCGTAGTTGGCTTATGAGAGAGCACTGTACCGTGAATGAAAGCTACCATGTACTAGTGGAAGTATACTTTAGTCAATATTGCCAAGAGGTTGATATTACCATTTTCTTAAACCATTTAGGCCTGACGTCGAAATAAATAAAAAAGTCTTCTCAAAGAATATATATTCAAAGATTTGTGCCGCATTTTCACGATTTAAAAAAAATAGCAGACCTACAAGCTTGTAGATCTGCTATTTTTCAATAGCTAAAGTATAACATAATGCTTAGTTAAAACACCAAAAGGGGTTCCCGTCCAGAATGGATTAACTCTTCCTATCTCCTCCTTTCCTTTTAGTCTCCACTGTTCCTGCTCTTCTTGGACTGCGTTTGGCAGATGCTGAACCAGTACCCAGCTGCGTTTGACTTCACAGAGACCTATCTGACGGTACTGAGTGACAGCATGTGGATCCCCGTTTTCAGCACTTTCCTCTTCAACAGTCCCCGACAACATGCCGATAACTTAATGGTGAGTGGTGGTGTGCA
The DNA here is from genome assembly GCF_951216825.1 of Electrona antarctica. NCBI lineage: Eukaryota > Metazoa > Chordata > Actinopteri > Myctophiformes > Myctophidae > Electrona > Electrona antarctica. Next base: position 53,190,949 of record NC_136808.1, on the reverse strand, counting down.
ACGCATCATTCAGAACTAATCCATTTAACCCCATTTAGGCCTGACAAAATTAAAAAAAATGTCCTGACAGTTTTCTGAAAAACCTTATGTTTCTGTATCAGTGGTGCTCAATATTTCATGTCAAGGACCCCAAAAATTATATGTAATATGCCTCCGCCCCCTCATCTGAAAATATGTTGTTCCACGGACCCCTCAGAAGCAAAGATTTGAGTTAAAACGTTCACTCTGTAATAATATATATTCAAATATCTGAGGCACATTTTCATGATTTTTCAAAAATAGCAGACCTTCAAGTTCAGCTTGTAGATCTGCTATTTTTCAATAGCTAAAGTATAATAATACTTTAAAACACCAAAAGGGGTTCCCGACTTCCCGCCCAAAATGGGTTAATCGATTGTGAAATAATAATATATCTATAACTTTGTGTGTTTACATTTTTTAAGCATCACAAGCAGATCTACATGCTCAAAACATGCCACGGTCTGCTACTTTTGCTATTTGGGAAAAAGTAACAGTTTTGGACACAACACAGACTTTACCTTATTTATAACCAGTAAGACGCCCAAGGGCGAGAAGTGACCTCGCCCTTCGCTGAAACAACAGAGCTTCTTAATACGGCACAAGCAGGTTGAGAAGCAGGAGTTAAACTATTATACTATTATAGTCTGGTGTCAGTGAGGTCATTATGTGGAGTTGCTGGCCGGCTCCATATATGCAGATCTAGAATGTCAAACCATGTATGGCTATCCAGGGTTTGATGAGGTCAGTGTTGTGATCTTCATATATGGAGATCCATGTGTTGTACCAACTTGGATCTTTTGCAAGTGTTACTCGTGTCGCGGCAACCACACTGGTTGTCATGAGACTGGCACGTCTCATGACAACCACAGGGTTGTCATGGCTAGGGTTCAAGGCCATATATATTGTGTCTTGAGTGTAGAGGGTTTGATGAGCTTGTAGATCTGCTATTTTTCAATAGCTAAATTATAACATAATGTTTAAAACACCAAAAGGGGTTCCCGCCCAAAATGGGTTAAGTGGTCAAATGATGGGCTGAAATCTTTTTAGATAATCTCTTCTTGATTATTTGAAAGGTTATTGATTGTTATTGCATAATCGCTAAGACAATAATGGACACTTGCAGCTCTAAAGGTAAGTGATGAAAAATAAACATTAGTTCACTTCACCATGTTTATTTATGAAGGGAAATCCTACTGAGAATAATGTGCTCTCTTCAAGAGTGCAGAAAGAAAGAGACTACACTACGTTACATCAAAATGAACTGTTGGGAAGAAAACCAAAACGCCAATAAACAAGTAGTCATAGTATTGAGTATTGAGTACATTTTATGAATATAAAGAAATTCTATTAGAGTAAGGTGTAGCAGATTCTACAACTGTACCTGGTAATACTTTTTTTTTAATCTTGTAGAACTATTTTAACATGACACAAGTATAAAATGGGGCTTAAGTACTTAATCGATTTGTTGCTATATATAAAATAATTTATTATTATTATTTATTTTCATAAATCAACGCTGTTAAATGTTGTTTCGAAGATATTTAACCAATGACAAGTATCAAAAACCGCTTCGGAAAGAATCTCAACTCCATTGCAGCCTCAACCCGTCTGGGAAAGCACCTAACTCCTCCCCCTCTCCTCAGCATGCCACAGGCTGCTGCTGCAGTCAGACTCTAACTCCTCCCCCTCTCCTCAGCAAGCCACCTAACTCCTCCCCCTCTCCTCAGCATGCCACAGGCTGCTGCTGCAGTCAGACTGTAACTCCTCCCCCTCTCCTCAGCATGCCACCTAACTCCTCCCCCTCTCCTCAGCATGCCACAGGCTGCTGCTGCAGTCAGACTGTAACTCCTCCCCCTCTCCTCAGCATGCCACCTAACTCCTCCCCCTCTCCTCAGCATGCCACAGGCTGCTGCTGCAGTCAGACTCTAACTCCTCCCCCTCTCCTCAGCATGCCACCTAACTCCTCCCCCTCTCCTCAGCATGCCACAGGCTGCTGCTGCAGTCAGACTGTAACTCATCCCCCTCTCCTCAGCATGCCACCTAACTCCTCCCCCTCTCCTCAGCATGCCACAGGCTGCTGCTGCAGTCAGACTGTAACTCCTCCCCCTCTCCTCAGCATGCCACCTAACTCCTCCCCCTCTCCTCAGCATGCCACAGGCTGCTGCTGCAGTCAGACTCTAACTCCTCCCCCTCTCCTCAGCATGCCACAGGCTGCTGCTGCAGTCAGACTCTAACTCCTCCCCCTCTCCTCAGCATGCCACCTAACTCCTCCCCCTCTCCTCAGCATGCCACAGGCTGCTGCTGCAGTCAGACTCTAACTCCTCCCCCTCTCCTCAGCATGCCACAGGCTGCTGCTGCAGTCAGACTGTAACTCCTCCCCCTCTCCTCAGCATGCCACAGGCTGCTGCTGCAGTCAGACTGTAACTCCTCCCCCTCTCCTCAGCATGCCACAGGCTGCTGCTGCAGTCAGACTCTAACTCCTCCCCCTCTGCTCAGCATGCCACAGGCTGCTGCTGCAGTCAGACTCTAACTCCTCCCCCTCTGCTCAGCATGCCACAGGCTGCTGCTGCAGTCAGACTCTAACTCCTCCCCCTCTGCTCAGCATGCCACAGGCTGCTGCTGCAGTCAGACTGTAACTCCTCCCCCTCTCCTCAGCATGCCACAGGCTGCTGCTGCAGTCAGACTCTAACTCCTCCCCCTCTCCTCAGCATGCCACAGGCTGCTGCTGCAGTCAGACTCTAACTCCTCCCCCTCTGCTCAGCATGCCACAGGCTGCTGCTGCAGTCAGACTCTAACTCCTCCCCCTCTGCTCAGCATGCCACAGGCTGCTGCTGCAGTCAGACTCTAACTCCTCCCCCTCTGCTCAGCATGCCACAGGCTGCTGCTGCAGTCAGACTGTAACTCCTCCCCCTCTCCTCAGCATGCCACAGGCTGCTGCTGCAGTCAGACTCTAACTCCTCCCCCTCTCCTCAGCATGCCACAGGCTGCTGCTGCAGTCAGACTCTAACTCCTCCCCCTCTCCTCAGCATGCCACAGGCTGCTGCTGCAGTCAGACTCTAACTCCTCCCCCTCTCAGCATGCTGCTGCAGTCAGACTCTAACTCCTCCCCCTCTCCTCAGCATGCCACAGGCTGCTGCTGCAGTCAGACTGTAACTCCTCCCCCTCTCCTCAGCATGCCACAGGCTGCTGCTGCAGTCAGACTGTAACTCCTCCCCCTCTCCTCAGCATGCCACAGGCTGGTGCTGCAGTCAGACTCTAACTCCTCCCCCTCTCCTCAGCATGCCACAGGCTGCTGCTGCAGTCAGACTCTAACTCCTCCCCCTCTCCTCAGCATGCCACAGGCTGCTGCTGCAGTCAGACTCTAACTCCTCCCCCTCTCCTCAGCATGCCACAGGCTGCTGCTGCAGTCAGACTCTAACTCCTCCCCCTCTCCTCAGCATGCCACGGTCAACGTTTCCAGACCTGAGCCGACAGCCATGGCCGTTTTCTCTGTCGGCCTGTCAGCTTCTTTTCCGGGTCTTTAGACCAGCTGGTGGATGGAAAATAAGCTCCACCCACGCGGCTGAATGCCGCGGCGGCCAGATTCCCGGAAACGCTTATTATTGTTGGCCTAAATATGCAGTGTCATGAGGCATCGGGCATTCTTTCACGTGTTGCGATGCATTATGTGAGCTTGGAGATCCATTGTCACCCAAGTCCATTTTATTACGATTAATATTTTTTATTATTTTCAATCACAGGATACAGAAAGAAATCTTCGCAACAGTGCAGTAACAATTAAAGCAGGAATAAAGGAAAAACAGAATGCAAAAGTGAACAGTAAAGTAAAAATACAAGAAAAAACATACATAGATAAAATGAAGAAAAAGAAAAACAATAGAAATAATAAGGCGATGGATATTCATTGAAATTCAAATACAGTTCATATAATAGTCTGCTCAGATTACAATTAGACAGTGCCTCCAGTGTGCGCCTCCCACTTATCCCATTTCAACAAATAGTTGTCTACTTTGTTAAGAAGTCTGAAAGACAGTTTTTCCAACGCTGCCACTTGACCAAGTTGACTAAACCAAACATTCACAGAGATTCACCACCCAAGTCCATTTTATACTTGGGTGGTTTCTTCCCGACAGCAGAGATATCAAATGAATAATGTATATAAAATACCTGCTTCTCAATCATTTTATTAATCTAAAATGTAATCGATAGAATACTTGCAAAGAAACTGATAGATAGCATCCCTATTCCCTATGACTTTGTCTCAACTCGACAGGAATTTGCCAGAAGTAAGGGCATCCCTGTAGGGGAGCAGAAGGCTCTGCGGTTCCCCACTGTGTGGGACTGGTCCCAGCAGTTCTCCATCAAAGACCAAGCCCTCTTCAATAACCCCATGTATGTCGGCAAGGGTGTTACCTGTGTCCAAAACGGAGCAGTCAAGACCTTCAGACGCACAAAGGTCAGTCTTTATCAATTTTTGTCAATGAACTCTAAATTGATATGTATTGGCCCCCATTAGAAAAGGTTTTAGAGTCACCATAATGGAAGATTGGGTTGTTGTTTTTCATAATAAAAATCACACCCATGTGAAGTGAGGGGCGCTATATATACATCTTTTATGATGTAATTATCAGACAAAACAAACATGGACAAAACAAACATTAAACTCTGTCCATTTCAATGGCGTTTTTACTGTTTTAGGAAAAAAAAACATTAAATCTGTATAGACTAATTCAGAAACGGGTCTCATGGTCGCAGCTTACGTATTTCCTGTAAGCGGACTCGACATAGCTGCAGGGTTTAAACCCTCACCAGGCGCACCTCTTCTACTACAGTGAACTGTAGAGTGACTGATGTTAGTCTGCCTCAAACTTTACTCTTTTACCTGCTTTTTACTAACACCAACATTACAAAGATGCCCAGAACATCGAGATGAACCTGTTTAGTTTATGGCTGCTCCAACAGTAGTGGCAACATAAAAAAGAAAAAAAAAAACGGTCCTGAAAGATACATAACGTCAGTCTTACCCAATACCCAATCTTTCTGTTTTATGAACACAAGGCTGCTGTACTTTATACCTCATACTAAGCATTTAAAGTATGAGATCTTTCCAAAATAATGTACAAGCTCACAACACATGAGCTGATACGATCTGATATTTTCAAATAGCTGAAGTATCAAATTGGGTTAAAGTGATTTTTATGTTGAATTAACCCTTCGCTAAGTCCCTCCCCAACCCATCCTTGTCCAATAGGCACGTTAGCAGCGAAGAGACAGGTCAAGCTGTCCTTCTCACCCATTGAGATGCATGTTAAAGAGACAGGTCAAGCTGTCCTTCTCACCCATTGAGATGCATGTTAAAGAGACAGGTCAAGCTGTCCTTCTCACCCATTGAGATGCATGTTAAATGACGGGATTTCTCCATATAAATAATGGATCATTTCAGAAGCAAAACCTTCAAAATGTCTTCTAAATCTAGTCAACCAGGCCTGCAGTAGGCTATGCACTGGGCAAATGTGCATGACATTATTGAAATATACTAGAAATAGAGGAAATGACAGATGGATAACGACCCCCTGACAGGAGTTTTCATGTTGCACGGTAAGACTACGGTCATTAGTATTATTTCCATCACCTGGGTGGTCAGTCGTGTAACTTTTTGGATTGGCATTGGACAATCGGTTTTTGGGGTGGGATTTAGCGAAGGGCTAATTAACACATTTTGTCCTGGAATCCCCTGAAGGACACCTGGGGGTCGCCGGGCCCCGAAAAATAGAACAAGACATGCTTTAGTTTGGATAATGAAGTAAGATTTCACAGTGCTTACACAATCTGCCATAATTCCTGTATCTACAATTACAGTAAGTATATATCGTGCCTTAGTGATGGCAAACCGTGGACAAGACATCAGGAAAACACTGTTGAAATAGAATCTCATGTATTTCTGTCAAATAATTTTGAATCTGAAATATGATGGAATGAATGTAAAGTCAGTTCACTGGTATAATTAAACCAACATTTCCTATGCATCCTGCAGCATAAAGCGTACAGCTCCACTCTACGAGGGATGCCCACTGCCCTGCGTAACGGACTGAAAGAAGGACACGGTACACCGAACCGGCGGAACTCCCTGTTGGTACAGTTAAAGCCCGACTTCTCCCAGCTCCGAGAAGTAATAGAGAGTCCTTCGGAACGCTTCTTCAGGGAATGGTTCTCTCGACCTGCTGACCAGCAAGGCCTGCTCATACCCATGCTCCTCCCCTCACACATCACTCTGTGGAGGCTCTACTTCTTGCGTTGGGTGCCCGAGGCCTGCATTCACAAAGGAGGTCCCATCACGGCCTACCACAAGCTGTCCCAGCTGGCTGACGAAATTGAAATGCTGCACAGTCAGCTGCGGCAGTACAAAGGGCCCACGCCAGCCAACACCCCCATCGCTAGCCCCAACGGGACCCCTTCAGACCAAAGTAGGATGTATTTCAGGGCCAGTTCCCCTCATGATCCCTCTACAGGCACGGAGTGTCTTAGCTCCTCCTTTCCTTTCTCCCCAGTAGGTAACCTGTGCCGCCGCAGTGTGCACGGCACTCCCATTAGCAAGTTACTGAGTGGAGCAAAGATATGGCTGTCTACAGAGACGTTGGCCAATGAGACGCTATGAGGGCAGCCATTTTCAACCTGTGCTGGTGGGCTGTGAGGATATTGCAAGTGGGTCCCCAAATAATTGGCCAAAAACTAGATTGAATTGATGATATAAAAAAAAGTATTTTGTGGTATTTTTCTTTGAAACCATGGAAAAGGAGTTACTGATAATAGGAACTTAAAGTATACTATGTTTTCCATTGATCCAAGCCGGGAACATTCATTGATTTAAGTGGGTGGGCCCTCTTTCAGAAAAAGTTGAGAAACATTGCTTTAGGGGCTTGCTTTATTATGTACAGTGCCATTCACCACTTTCTATAATATCAAATTAAAAATACAATGCAATGTCTTATTTTCATTTGGAGATTAATGGAATTTTATTTTTATTTGTTTTTGATATTGAGAAAAAATATATAAGATTTAAATTAGATTTGCATATAAAACCGACACAGCTGATGGGAGTTTTCTATTTGGGATGCTATATTTTCATTTATACAAAGAGCAATGATGGAGGCTACAAACGGTGTGCATCACTAGAGCTGCAGTCTTTTCTAAATCAAAGACTAATGGCACTGATAACTGTTCAGTCTACATCATGGTTAACACATCGCTCAAAGACTGATAACTGTTCAGTCTACATTTAGCACATCGCTCAAAGACTGATAACTGTTCAGTCTACATCATGGTTAACACGTCGCTCAAAGACTTGAGCGTGGCTTGATTGAATGTGATGGTGGCGTATTGTTTTTTAATTTTTTTGCACAAGATTATTGCTATCTGTTCAAAATACACATCTCTTCAGGGTTTGCCAGGGCCTCACTCTGTAGGTAGCAAAGGTCTGATATATCAGGGTCGTTTATTTTAATCTGTTTTTGAAGTAGACATGAGGGCATACCCTATATTTTTGGTAAAAAAAAATGCAGATGACACTTTGAAGAGAGAAAAGCAAACCAAGCTATAACGAGTTAAATCTGTGGTAGATATTGTCTATTTTTGTTTGACATAGTTTAGTTAATGTTTATAAGACCTTCTGGTAAGGTACTGCAGAGAATCTATATTAAATGAATTAATAGGTGATGAACGCAAAGGGACAGAATGGAAGACATGATCACCATGGTAACCTTGGACACAATTACCATAGAGTTGAAACTGTCTTCAGTACTCCTAACCTTTCCCCTTCTACGTCCCCCCCCCCAACCCCCACCCCCACCCAGTATGACACAAAAGCAAAATGGCCGCTATGTGAGTATGGTTATGGTCAACTGCTGCAAAATCTGGACCATTGGACGACAGACTGATACCTGACTCAACATTGCAAAGACACAATGAGCCATTTTTGATGGACTCTACACTTGCAATGTTATTCAGACACTGCAAGTGGCCATAAGACGTGTATTTTACATGGCGAGGGAGAATTTTAAGTTAAATTGGTGCAGAATCAACTCTAACATCTGCTATTGTACATTTTGATGTAATACAGCTCTTAAGCGGTTAGCGGTGAGGTTTTTTAAGGTGATTTGGGCAAATTAGTTTACCGGTATGCTTTATTTCTATCCATTGACTCACTTTAAAAGAATGGTACTTTTATCCTTTAAATTAACCACTTATGCCCTATATACTAAACAAAATAGAACTTACAAGCTCACAACACATCGCCTCTTGATCGTGTTGTGAGCTTGTAGATTTACTGTTTTCATTATAATATTGAAATGTTCGATTTTTGCATGAAATCTTGAAACGACATGCCCAAAATAGGGACGCCTGGTTGGAAATGGTTAATTGGTATTCTAAAAGGAATTATTTATATACTTACTGTATGTTTACCACTAATTCACAATGTTGCACCCTGTTGTAAGTAATTGTATGATGACTGTGCTGTGCTGACTGCTTGTGTACCACAGTTTGATATTGATGAGCAACAGATGTATTTATTCAGTTCTGTGAATGTGTTCAAGCGGAGAAAGCATCATACAGTTGGGTGCCACTGATATTGTCCCTTATCATTTGACCCATTTAGGCCTGACCTCAAAACTTTTAAAAATCCTTCTAAATCCTCCAGTTTTCTGAAATAAATATTTTCACGATTTTTTTTTTTCAAAAATAGCAGACCTACAAGCTCGCACGCTATGAGCTTGTAGACCTGCTATTTTTCAATAGCTAAATTATAACATAATGTTTAAAACACCAAAAGGGCTTCCCGCCCAAAATGGGTTAACTGTCCTTTTGCGCAGATCACGCAAACCTCAGCAAAAAGAAAAGGACAATATCGATGGCCTCCAACTGTAATCCTCTGTGCCTTTCTGGGAAATGGTCTTTACTGTGTTTTACATCTGTAATTTAATATTCCTTTGCTATCTAATCAATATGCTAGTATATTTCAAAGTCATGTCACTGAAGCTCATGCCCTGAACAGAGGTGATGCTGGCTTATATACAGTAATTGGACTTCTCCAGTGAAATGAAGATGCAAGCCAGACATGTCCTATTGATTACTGGGGAAAGCAGGCCTTAAAGGGAAATTGCCCTGGAACCAAATCTATTTCCCATCTCTAGTATCTTAATCGACTACACTCCACTTCCAGTGAGTTACATTACAATGTCATTGTAGTCATGTAAGCCTGGTAGGCAAAGCGGGAGTACCACATGATTACAACATGGCGTTCCTTTTCCACCTCGACTGACTTTCTGCACAACTATGACTTTTGTAATTATCACTTGTTGAGATGGATTTTTTTCCAGAGAAGTAGATGAGAGATTGGTTTGATGATGTCACTTGAAGAGGGTTTTAAGTCAATATTTGTGTGCACAAGCAGTTGCTGTATTTCCCAAAGATGGGACCCATGGTGGCTCAAACATTTGAGGTGCACTTCAGATATGTCCCAAAGCTTGGCCACATGGTGGCTCATGTTTACGGTGCACTTAAAATATTACATGATTAAAATAGGGCTCATAACGTTTGCTTTATGTCATCCCCTCTCGTTCATAATTATAGGTCTCCATGTATGTCTGTATGTATGCTATCTAATAAAGCGGAAAATCCCCCAAAAATATAAAAATGCCCTTGATGCTTGCAATACATTTAAGTGTATTGTTTGATGGACTTGGATGTGTTATGTTCAGTGTGCAAGGTTAATGAAAAATACTTTTAGATCTTATCAAGTCTATTATTATAGACATTTACAGTACATCATGAGAAACTGAGAATGTAATTAAAGCTGGTTTTAAAGGGTAGCACACCAAACATATCATACAATATCTCAGCTCTCACTGAAATGTGACTTGTGACTCAGCAGCCTATAATGCAACACATAATACACATTTGACATAACACAAAGAAAAATGATGCAAGATGCTATATCCTAATCGGAAGCAGGGAGTTTATCCATTCAATATATCAAACAGTAATTACTTGGCACTTTTAATTGTATCTGTATAAGCATATAGCGTATATACTTTACCGCCTCCCATTTTATGGCAAATATATCTGGCATGGCCATTGTTAGAAATATAGGCCTCTCTCTAGGTCGTCCTCAGACGAGCCCTCCATCGTCGCTTCCAATCATCCTGGTTCTCCATACATCTGGCCAGTTTGTTGGTACATGCATCGCTCTTGAGTACATCCATGTCTGTTAGTATGGGACGTCCTCGTGATCGATGCCTGTGTGTTGGTTCCCAGTAGCCTGGCTAATAAGCCAGACTCAAGGTTCCCAGAGCACCAGTTTGCTGGCTGGCAGTTCTTGGTGTCTTTGGCAGTTTCCTGCTAGTCACATTCTCCTGGCTGCTATTTTCTGGCTCACCATTGGTATTCCCTTAGGAGATAAAGCCAGAGAGAGGACACACACACACACACACACATATAAAATCACACCCGTGTGAACTGAGTGGTGTAAGTCTTATATAGACTGATCAGCTGTGGTCTGACGTAATGTCTGACGTAATGAAATCACACCCGTGTGAACTGGGTGACCATAGCAACCATGCTCATTTTTTGGTACGAACAGACAGACAGACAAACAGACATTGATTGATTGATTGAAGAATTTATTAACAGTTTGCAGAATACATTTCAAGCACAAACTCAATACAAAGGCTGTTAACTGTGAGTGGACGACCCAATTAAGCATTACACTTGTTTCCAATAGGGTCCACCATGTTCAAATCATCAAAACATTTAGATACGTACAAATAGACACTTCTATAGACAAAACAGGAATTCATCATAAAGGAGGTAAAAAGGGAAAAGAAACATATACAGTGAGGGGAAAAAAGGGGTGGGCGGTGGGGGGGATTCACGTTCAGCTCCGTTAATTTGTTTGTTTTCCTTGGAGGAGCTGCGTTGGGTCCCCAAGTTGGCTCAGTGGCCGCCATACCTTGAGTTGGCTGTGTGGCCGCGACCGTCTCTAGTGTTGTCCTTGCGTTCGTGTTTGAGGGATTCCGATTTTACAGGGGCCAGTTTCGAATTGCAGCCGTCCGTAGGTGCCCTTTGAGAGCGGTTTTGAAAGAGTCAAGAGATTCGCATGTCTTAATGACAGTTGGTAGGGCGTTCCACATTTTGGTGGCATAGGAGCGAAAAGAATTTAGTCCCTTGTTTGTGCCGAATCTGGGTTGTACATGGTTCGTTGCACTCCCTCTGGTGTTGTGGGTGTGGACTTCGTTAACATTAAGTATCTAGACAGGTACATGGGTATCTTGGTGGTGTATCGAGTGGACCAGACCCATTGCAAGATGCTGTACTCTGTCGTCGACCCAGACAGACACGTAAACTAACAAAGCCAGTTGTAGGAGTGGTTTACCACTCAATAATGTTGCACAACATCCAAAAAAATAAAAAATAAATAAACTGAAAGTGTCAACATTCAAATATTTATGTTTTTATATTTTGCCACAAAGTACTAAAGTAGGCTACTGAACTGATAGACTATAACTTTTTATTTTTGTATTGAGACCGACAGACATTTGGTAAGAAAATATACGGTCCTCCAGCTCCCTCTGCTGTTGATTTGAAAAATAATTCATTTGTAGAGCAATAAGAAACGTATAGAGTATAGACCTATATATCACACACACACACACACACACACACACACACACACACACACACACACACACACACACACACACACGGTCAAAATAAAATGTAATGGCATGAGAAATAAAGGAAACGAAAGTGTAGTGCTTTTGGGTCGTCCACACTGTTTGTATTAAGTTCTGCTTGAAATGTACTGTAATTCTGCAAACTGTTAATAAATACTTCAATCAATCAATCAATCAATCAAAACGGATTGTCGAGTCAGTGAGTGACGTCATCGGCAAGCGCCCCCTCTACGTAGGCTATTGGTTTAGCTGGCCTCCATAATGAAATGGGCTAGTCGACTGACTCCTCATTCCTGATGATGTGAGATTTCATCCATTTTCCTCAGCATTATCATCACTCTGTCTCACACAGAATATTCACAATGCCATTTGGAGGTACGTCCCTGCACCTGCAGACACCTGACCACAGCGTGCACTGTCATTTTACACCATCAATAATGTCAGTCAGTCGATGAGGGTACTGGGTAGGAGTGTCTGTTCAGCTAGCTAGTTAGCTAGCCACCTAGCTAGTAAAAGTTAGCTATGTTAGCTAACGTCGTAAAGCATAGTTGCTAGCTGCCTAGGTGTGATCAGTTGCACACATCAGTGTCAACTCAACATACTCCCTGCGTTTTAGAGCTAGCTTCATATTCTGCAAAGTGACATGCTGTAATTGTGTTGTGGTGACTTTGGACGCTAACGCTAACCCTCACCAGTTAGCCAGCCACGGCAACGTTAGCCTGATTGCATTTGCAAAACATTTGCTTGTGTCGTGTGACAGTATAGAAACTGACTATACAACCCAACACACGTTTTATGTTTTAATGTTTCTGGATCATGTTTTCGTTTTGTGGTGGTGTTGCACTATGTGTTGTGTTACTCGTTCTGATCTTATTTCCGTGCTGGCAACAGAATCAACTCAACTGGTACAAATCTGCTGACTCTGAGATCAAGCTATCAGATCAAGCTGGATTGAAGTGTAATGGATGCATTTTTGAATCGTTAAATTAGACCACTGGGGAAAATAATTGTGATAAGATGAAATTGGTCCATTTATTGTGAAGCATCCTCACAGATTTTGGGGCAAAAGGCATAACCAAAGTGCCAGGTTCTTAGTACTTTTCTTTGTGTTTAGATCTCTAAAAATGTATATATGTGGCCCCATGAGTCACTCATATATCAGTTTGGATAAGTGCAGAACACATATCCACCATGGTGAGCAAATAGCTTGCTGTGTCTCAGGTTTTAAATCTGTGTACATGCTTGACACCATTAACCATCTGTAAATGGGCAAATGGTGCATTTATATAGTGCCTTTATCCAGGGTGCTTTACATAGATTGTGTGTGTGTGTCAATTTGTCAAACCTAAATGCCTAATTTACAACAGCCAATTATGTCAAAATGTAGATGTCTTTCCCTGGACCCTGATATAGCAAACTTGTGCTAATAAAAAATCTTCCACTGTTCCAGGTGAACTCGTGGATGGGGTCAGCCAAATGATTTCAGAGCCGGTTCCTCTGCTGACTGCCTGGCTTGCAAGTTTCACCTCCTGTGCAGTTCAGTAAAAGCTACTCACTCGCTCAGAAGATTTGCAATGAAGCAAGCGCAGGAGCGCAACCAGGAGTGCCTGCCTCCTAAGAAGAGGGACCTCAGCACCAGCAGTGGGGCCGGAGGAGGGGGAACGGGAGGTGGGGGAGGTAGTGGTGCAGTAGGTGGCGGCGGCGGCGGCGGCAGTGGCGGAGATGACCTGACTTCCACTCTGAGCTCTGGGGCTGGCAGTGACACTCAGGGAGGAGGAGGGGGCACGATAGGAGAATGGCTGCGAGCTCAGCCCGGGTTTCACTACGGGGTGGAAAGCGCTGATGGCATACCAGCCGTGCCTGTCGACCAGTACAGCATGCTCTACAAAGTGGCTCTCCCCTCCGTCAGCTATTCCCCCACCAGCCTCCACCCTGTGCTGAGCCACATTTCCCCAGCGTACACTGTACACTCGCCTCTGCTTCAGCATCCAGGTCTCACTTATCCACCCATGGGCTATGCCCAAATCCCTCATTCCGCTCTGCAGTTTGTCAGCTCCCCGTATGGCGCCGTACCTTACGCGGTACCACCAGGATTTGTTCCCAGCTCGTTGATCTCCCATTCGGGCAGCATCCCTCAGACACACCACCTCGTTCCCTACCCGTCCGTCATACAGGAGGGCGTCGTGTCCCCTCCTCCCCACCAAGTATCCGCTCACACCTTTGCCAAAGTCGCGGCGTCTGGGGTGTCGTCCGGGCTCCCAGTGATGATGTCGTCGGAGCAGGCCGCCCAGCAGCACCTCAGCGCAGTGGGGGAGCTCAGTGCCCGGGGGATGCCAGTCTTCTACCACACTCAGGGCGCCAGGGCCACCCCCTCGTCTGCCCACAGGGACTCTCTCCAAAATGCCCATCAGGAGAACGAAATGGAGATGAACGGAGGCGACAAGGAGCAAGGGGCGAGAGAGCTGCTCACAGACTCTGTCTACTCCAGGAATGCACGGCTGCTGCAGGCAGTGTCTGGCTCTTTGGTGCTGGAACACACCCAGGACAGGAGCTGCAAGAGTCGCAGGATGGACGGCAGGGGCTCCCCAGGCCAACGCAGCACCCCAGACAGTGATCTGGAGGTAAGACTCTAGAGATGGCCTACTAACATTCAGTGTGGTGGGCCACCACACAATCATGACGAGCCACCACAGTATGATTTTAGTAGGTGGCTGCGAATAGGCCAAAAAAGGCAAATGACCACAAAAACAAATCACAACATTTTGAAAGTTAAAGCCCACCATCCACACTATCAGCTTCGGGCCATGGGAAACACTGAAAATCTAATATACATTAACTATGCATGCATTACTCATTATTTTAAAACCCTTAAAAGTCCTATTTTATACTACTTTGTATACTTTGTCTAGGTGCTACTTTAGCTATTAACCCCCAAAAGTCAATGTTACAAAAAAATTATTTAGCCTATAATGGCATGCTGAAAATATGGAAGCTATGTTGAAAGTTGTTGTCCTTTTCGCGTTAGAATATATTAACATAATATTTTCCATGTACTGTATTGTCTTAAACGTACTCATATTCATTGCAGCTATTGGTTTGGCTTAGTGCTGTGGCAGTGTTCATGTCCCTTCTCTTCTTGTATTGAATGTGTTTTGGGCCGGTAGATCATTAGGGCTCAGATCAGTTAAGATCACTGTCGCCTTCCTCTTTAGTGGAGGTTAACGCAAGATGGTTGCTTGTCTTTAACTCCACCACCACTAATGCTACCAAAGTACCATTTGTACGCAAGGAAATCGTGTTTTAAGCTTGATAGTGCAAGCCAGGGTACAATCTCTTAAGTGGCTGACTGAAAGTGACACATGCATCATCAGTCATAGTTTGTATAACAGTGGTAGCCACTAGCCGACCACACTGAAGGTGACATGTGGACGCATCAGAACTTGTTGATCCGTCCATAAAGCTGGATTCTATTTTGGAGCGTCGGCGCTCGGTACGGACCAGAGAATGAAGCCAATGGTACGTCTGTGCTTTGGTACGTACCGTCGTACTCGTACCCTCTATTCATTTGGCTCTGTGCGTTCACTGCGTTGCGATTAACCCATTCTGGGCGGGAAGCCGGGAACCCCTTTTGGTGTTGGCATTATGTTATGCTTTAGCTATTGAAAAATAGCAGATCTACTAGCTTGTAGGTCTGCTATTTTTGAGAAATCAAAGAACGACTGACATAGAAACATAGCTTTTTCAGAAAACTGTCAGGATGTAGAAGACATTTTTAGAATCTAATCTCAGGTCAAAATGGGTTAAAAGTCTAATATATGTCCAATGACACACAAACAAGTAAAGTGCTATTGGACTGTTCTTACTGCAGGGAGCAATCAGGGACATTAGATGTCAGCAGGTATGGAGGCTCAATGCACCAAACACCAAGCCTCGTTTTGAATGAGGAATTGCATCGCTTTATCATAGCGTAATATTCACATTCACAACAGAAAAAATCACACCCGTGTGAACTGAGTGGTGTAAGGTCTTATATAGACTGATCAGCTGTGGTCTGACGTAATGTCTGACGTAATGAAATCACACCCGTGTGAACTGGGTGACCATAGCAACCATTCTCATTTTTTGGTACGAACAGACAGACAGACAAACTAACAAAGCCAGTTGTAGGAGTGGTTTACACCACTCAAAAATATATATTGAGATTCATTCTGATCACTTTCTTTTCTTTTTTTTTAACACCACCTCTAGGTCCAGCAAGTAGTCGGCCGCCTGGCCTCTCCTGTCCACGGTGGGAGCCGTAAAGAGGTGTCCTTTGCTCCCCTGAATCTTTCTCAGGGTTCCCACAGAGGCAGAGACGTCCACGGAGACACAGCAGGGATGATTGCTTGCCGGACAGCCTATACTACACAACCTGTGTGCTACGGTGACCCCAGGGTGACCTCCTTGCAGCAGCACGCAGCAGGGCATCCGGGCCATGCAGTCATGCTGTCCAACGGGCAGCCAGTCCTGATTCCACTGGAGTATCACCCTCAGCATCATCTGCAGCCACAGCCTCCACAGCAGCACTACGTGGCGCAGGCCAACGATGCCACATCCACTTCTGTCATGACCGCCGCCATTGCTAACTTCAAAACCTCTGATCATCCAGCCAGAGTGTGCCTCCCTGACAGGGCTGTGGTGGAGCTGACTACAGCTCAGCAGCAGCAGCTACACCCTCCACAGCCTGCTGTCCCAGCAACAGCAGGTCCGACTCAGGCCTTAGCTCTGCCCGTCACCCCTACGCCTGCCCCCGCTCCCGGCAACCCGTCACACTTCATGAAGGGGGCCATTATCCAACTAGCTACTGGGGAGCTGAAGCGTGTTGAGGATCTGCAGACTCAGGACTTTGTGCGGAGTGCCGAGGTGAGCGGAGGGCTGAAGATTGACTCCAGCATGGTGGTCGACATCCGCTCCAGCCAACAGAGAGCTGGCCTCGTTGCTCTGCATTTCACCGTGGGTGAGCAGCAGAGCAAGGTGACCATCGACGTGCCTCCGGAGCACCCTTTTTTTGTATTTGGCCAAGGCTGGTCATCCTGCAGCCCGGAGCGCACAGCCCAGCTCTATGGCTTAACCTGCCATCACCTACAGGTGGGAGACGTGTGTGTGTCCATCACCTTACAGCAGCAAGCCCAGTCCCAGCAACAGAAACAACCACAGCAGCATCATTCCCAACCACAGCAGCCCAACCTGGCCAGGACTTCTACTAAAGCCAACTCTACAGCTGGGCTCGGCCACCAGCCCATGGGCCCCCCGGCCCCTCAGCAGCCACGGCCTCAGCCCCATTTCAGGTTAGAACGTGTTCACCGAGAGCGGGAAAGAGAGAGAGACAGGGGAGACAAGGAGGAGGCCATGCAGTTAGGAGGAGGCGCCGGGCACACTGAGTTGCCCACCAGACCAAATAGAACCTCAGCGGAGCACACGAGGAGCCAGAGCAGTTACTATTTGCACACCGAGGGCTCTGTGTGTCCAGGGGCAGGGCCGGGAGCCGCACAGTCTGCAATGGGTGCTTCTCAGAGGCGCTGGTCGGCCCCTGGCATCCAAAGATATACCATGAAGGGAGACGAGGGGCCACGCCCTCAGATGGGCACGTCTGGCTCCCCTCGGCCATCCTTCATCTCCCAGGAGGTCAAATTGTCCATCGAGGGACGCTCCAACGCTGGGAAGTAGCATCAACGTAGGTAGTGACTGCACAAGCGACTGCCAAAAGGAAGAATGGGGACACACACAGGAAAGAAGAGTGAGAATGTAGCCTCAGAATGTTTGAGATTTTGCACACCTAAACAAGATCACGAGAAAGATCACCTTCACCGGAGCTTTCTTGTGAGTTGCTCAAGTTCGGTTTGGTTGTTGTTCAGTCTATGAAGTCACCCTCTGGCTCAGTGGTCAGGAAAAAGAAAAGGTCCTGTACTCTTCCAGCCAGTCGAGAGCTGAAAGGAGATCATGTAGCTGGTGAATCGCCTACCAAAGTCCTTATAGACTGCATTTCTCATCCTCCCTAGCCTCCATTCCATCCTATGGTTATCATCACATTGAGAGCACCAAACCTTCCTCTCACTAGACCCTGGGCTGGACTAAGAAGAATGTGTTTGTAGCACAATGAGACTCACTCCTAATTCCGCAGGTCCTGATGTAGTGATATTTGATAAGATCGCCCCCCTGCACCCCCGCTCTCTTCCCTCACATTCCTATAATTGTGTAAACCTTCAAGCATTCACTCCAAAAACAGTGGTGTTGCTCACACGTCAGCGGCATTTCTAGGACGGTTGGTCCAAAGTTCTCAGTGTATGTTGTTACATAATGCTTCTGCATTAGGACACCTCTGCTGTCAACAGAGCTACTCTCTCCTTTGCTTCAGGGAGGCCAGTCTGAAATGAGGGGACCCTCTGAAGCTGTGTGGGTTACTCCACTAGTCTTAACAATCAACATAGTGATGATCAATCAGTTTGTATATTCAGCAATCAATTACTACTCTGGAAAAAAAAATCTCTGCTTTCAAAATAATACTCACCATCGTGTGTGTGACTGTGTTTGTGTGTGTGTGTGTGTGTGTGTGTGTGTGTGTGTGTGTGTGTGTGGTCCATGCCTACTTGCTTTTGTTTATTTAACAGAAAGAAAAAGCCAGATAACTTGCATTCCAGTATCATAGAGAATGCTCACCACTTACACTCTTTTTTTTTAATTTCCCTTTCTTTTTTTGGGGTGTCCCCGAAAAGCCTTTTCACGGCACGAGCAATGCCCTTTCTGCTCCTCACTATACCTCAAAGATCTCCAGGCTAGACTGGTGACTTTTTTTTCTTCTTTTAATTCTTTGTTTAGTTTAAAATGTTATTTCAGTGTAATCAGAAGGTGGCACTGGTTGGTCATACACCAAAGTCACCTGTGGGAATGAAGCTGAAAGCCATACTGTCCTACACCACTGCATGTGGATCACATCAGCCAATAGGATGGAAATCGTTTTCGGTCATGGGCAATATAGGTTTCTGCGGCCAGTAGGTCAAAACAGCCCATGTCTGGTCAGTGGGATCCTTTTTAACTCCAGTCAAACTTTGCTCAGTTACCAAGTCGAAGCAATATTTCAAGCACAAGGCTGGCCTTGCATTCCCCACAGAGCTTTTGAGGGAAATCGCCTCTGTTGTGCGTGTGTGTATTTTGTGGGGCTTGTGTGTGTATATGTGATAATGAGAGATTCCTTTTTTCCATCAGATTAATCACAGATTAATAATGAATAATTATTCACCACTCGTAACTACGCCAAAATATGCCCATTTCTTTGTGGGAACGGACTCTCTCGCACCGTCTTTTCTGGCAATAACAGACTGGTGTTTTCCCCCATCCAGATAGGGCCACGCACAGGTTCTCTTTCCATCAAGTTTGGGTCCATCAGATAATAGAGCATCGACTAGTGCAGAGTCGGTTGTCCAGAACCGCCACGAAAGGCTCTGGCCAGGTTCTGCCCATGGCCCTAATGAGCCAATTAAATTCCCCACACATTCTGCAAACGGGTATACCATGTATTGCGTAACCCGTTGGGTCATGCATTCCCTATTTGCATCGTTCCCGAGTAGGCTGGTGCCCAATGGGCACTGTTCCAGTTGTGTTAAAATATCTAATTTAATTAATAACATGCATTTATTGAATCAGTTAACTCTGTTACTTTGACAGCCCTAATCTCTGTGTGTGTGTGTGTGTGTGTGTGTGTGTGTGTGTGTGTGTGTGTGTGTGTACGTTTGATGTACAACCTCCAATACATTTACCCTGACCTGAGACTTTACTGCTTTTAAAAGGCGATGCACTATTTTGGAATCAATTAGTATTGTTACTTCAACAGTTCTACACAATCAAGGCATGCCTTTTGAGAAATCTCTCAAGAAACGACATATACATTGAAAGGCCTCTATTGTTTGGATTCTCCATCTTACTGATAGTATTTCTAACCCTTTTCCGTTTCCTAATTAGATTTTATTCAAGCACATCTCCAAGAGAGGCTTGATTTGTGAACGTCGTACTTTGTCGTCTACTTTTTCTCGTTTTAGGATCAGTATCTTGTGTAGGGTCCTTTATGTTGTCCAAGGCAATATTGTATCCCAGATTATCTTAAAGATTGTCTTATATTGCACATAGAAAACTTCATTCATTGATTCACACTGACCTTGTAATGGGAATCACATGTAGTATATAGTTTTGTTTTGTTTTTAATGAAGGGAATATGTTTGAAGTATTCTTAAGGCTTTTTGTTGGTGAGAGAAAAAACTGACTTGCATATTTTACACTGTTTACAAATTAGCCACAATGAATGCTGCAGTTTCCTCCTGTCAGATTTTAGCGTAGTCACTGAGAAACTTGGAAAGGATGTAATTAAGATCAAGTGCAATTAGAACGATGATTCAGACGTTTAGGCATTCCACACAGACATTCCCCGTATAAAGTACTCACTTCCACTTGTCTGTTTTTCCTGCATTTTTGCTTTTATATTAATCCTATCCTATTATAGACATTTAACCACTTAAGCCCTATATACTTTGTTACATAACAAATAATGGTAATAGCTGATCTATAAGTTTTTAGCTTGTAGATCACCTATTTTAGCTATTTCTGAAAAAAGTAAAAAAAACAAACAAGGTTTAATGTGGTTAACTCGTCTCTAATTTCAT
The DNA here is from genome assembly GCF_951216825.1 of Electrona antarctica. Lineage (NCBI taxonomy): Eukaryota > Metazoa > Chordata > Actinopteri > Myctophiformes > Myctophidae > Electrona > Electrona antarctica. The sequence continues at coordinate 53,170,509 of NC_136808.1, read as the reverse complement.
CACCTCTGTACTCTTGAATGTTCAATATCACTCGCATCATTCTGTATGCTACGATACATCCATTTTGTTCTTCACATTTGTTCATTCTTTGCTTGTCTGAGTAAGGTGTTTGTTTGTAGATTTAAAACTAACCTGTCCCTCAGCCCAGACATTGATGTGTATCTAATCTGAGTTCTGATGATGTGGTGACATCCAAGTCTTCTGAAGAGAGAGAGCGATATATATATATATATATATTATATATACAACCGTAAACGCTAATTTATGCTGTGTTGCACGGCAAGAATAGCAGACCTACAAGCTCACTCACAGCGCTGTGAGCTTGTAGGTCGACTATTTTTGCCGTGCGACGTAGTGTGAATCAGGCTTAACCCTTTGCCTCCAGAACATTTGATGTTGAACGGAGCCCCTAAGGGTTCACTGAACATCCAACCCCCCCCCCCCCCCCCCCCCCCAGTCTCTGTCAGTGAAAAGACAAACCATGGGAGACATGTCCAAACGGAGAGGCCTGACCTGGGCTTAGTTGAATGACATCCTCCATGCTACTGTTATGATAGGGGGTGAGTCTTTTAAAGGATTTTTGATGTTTGTTGCCATTCCGATTACCGATAATACGCCTTGCCATATCAACCAATCAATTTGTATTTAAAAATGCCAAATCACGAATCACAAGTTATCTCATGACTCTTTACGCATATTACTGGTCAAGACCGTACTCTTTAATCGTAAAGACCTCAATCCTTTTCATTTTAGTTTTGTAATGAGCACATTTTGAGTTATGGTAATAGCAATATAGTTACACACAACACCTGACAACATTTTATGTAGTCTTAGCATGTACTATGCAGTAAACGTTGGAAGTATTCTGCCCTACGCTGTTGAAGCGTACAGATTAAGGGATTGGGCAGGTTTGTATTGTATGCAAGTTAGGCTGATGCAGTCCTTTTATATTGAGCCCTCGTTGAGTACTTTTGTTTTCCATTCCTTTCCCATGGGCATCCAAATAAGAGGTAGTGTTTGTAATGTTGCTTTGTTACTATTTCCAGCAGACCTTTTTATTTGACACGTTTTCTAAATACAGAATTCTGTTCAGTCACGGATCATTTCAACTCTTGCCTAAACCTGTGACGTTGCCACACAGTTGGAGCCAAATCATTTTAATGTGTATTCAACGTTATTTGGTATAATTACCAAGCCACCGAAACGCAGTATTTTAGGCTAACACCTTTTTAATTAATAGGGTTCTCATGGTGCAAGCAGTGCCACCTGTGACTTTACCTCCTATTCTCACGGCAAGACCATTCTATGCTACGAGTCTTCTTCGCTCTCTAATTTGAGAAGGACGTTGCGTTTAGCAGCTTTCCTCGGCTCATAAGTCAAGATGTCTGAACTCCCTCGTTTCATTCACTTACTGAAATCCTTTTGTTGTAAGTAATTGCACTAATTGCCCTCTTTTACAGTGTTTTAAAATTAACTGTTGGTAAATTGAAGAGTTCCAAAACGTAAAGCACACAAAATCATGGGGGGGGGGGGGGGGGGGGAGGGAAAGAAAAGGCTGTGCATGTTTTTGTAGATATATAGATTTTCTTTCCTTTTTTTTTTTTGTATAGTTAGCTATTTTGATGCTTGTCAATAATGCCTTAAGATCTGCTTTGTACATGTTTATGGAATAATGCTTCTGATGGATTTGGGGATTACTTTTTTTATTCTGCGTTAAAAACAGATTATTCTTGGACTCCTATGAAATGACCCTCTCTGTCCCTCTCCTGTTGATGCAGTGTTGGATCTGTGTTAACTGATGGATTCTGTCAAGAGTCTGTATGCCCCAGATAAATGTATTTTCTTTCTGCACGATCCTCTTTTAGTTTTATCCCTAAAGTACACATTTTCGCTGACATTATACGTGTATTTCTTGACCATCTCTGTTTTTACGGAACAGAAACGCATTTATTTTCCAAACGTAGAAATCTCTTGTTGCCACCTAAAGTGAATGAAAGCTGTTCAGTGCACCTAACACATTGATGTCAGCAGTGTTTGCAATGGGGGGGGGGGGGGGGAATATTGCCCCGTAACCATAACACACACACATGGTTTATGTTACTGATGTGAGTGGATAGCATGAGTACTCCTCCCTTTGAGGTGAGATGCTCTGCATGACATCTTGATGGTCTAAATTAGTTTGTCTCAAAGTGGGGTCTGGGTACACCCAGGGGTCCTTGAAGAGTTCCAGGGTGTCCCCAGCTATAGTGTCTGGGTACACCCAGGGGTCCTTGGAAGAGTTCCAGGGTGTCCCCAGCTATAGGGTCTGGGTACACCCAGGGGTCCTTGAAGAGTTCCAGGGTGTCCCCAGCTATAGGGTCTGGGTACACCCAGGGGTCCTTGAAGAGTTCCAGGGTGCCCCCAGCTATAGTGTCTGGGTACACCCAGGGGTCCTTGAAGAGTTCCAGGGTGTCCCCAGCTATAGTGTCTGGGTACACCCAGGGGTCCTTGGAAGAGTTCCAGGGTGTCCCCAGCTATAGGGTCTGGGTACACCCAGGGGTCCTTGAAGAGTTCCAGGGTGTCCCCAGCTATAGCGTCTGGGTACACCCAGGGGTCCTTGAAGAGTTCCAGGGTGCCCCCAGCTATAGTGTCTGGGTACACCCAGGGGTCCTTGAAGAGTTCCAGGGTGCCCCCAGCTATAGTGTCTGGGTATAACCCAGGGGTCCTTGAAGAGTTCCAGGGTGTCCCCAGCTATAGGGTCTGGGTACACCCAGGGGTCCTTGAAGAGTTCCAGGGTGTCCCCAGCTATAGCGTCTGGGTACACCCAGGGGTCCTTGAAGAGTTCCAGGGTGTCCCCAGCTATAGCGTTTGGGTACACCCAGGGGTCCTTGAAGAGTTCCAGGGTGTCCCCAGCTATAGTGTCTGGGTACACCCAGGGGTCCTTGGAAGAGTTCCAGGGTGTCCCCAGCTATAGCGTCTGGGTACACCCAGGGGTCCTTGGAAGAGTTCCAGGGTGTCCCCAGCTATAGCGTCTGGGTACACCCAGGGGTCCTTGAAGAGTTCCAGGGTGGGGTCTGGGTACACCCAGGGGTCCTTGAAGAGTTCCAGGGTGGGGTCTGGGTACACCCAGGGGTCCTTGAAGAGTTCCAGGGTGTCCCCGGCTATAATTATTGGTAACTTTCATGTACAGTGTGCAAGTGTACTTGTACATTCTCAGAGTTGGGGGGGGGGGGGGGGGGCTGTGGCCTAATACATAATAAACTTGCGGTCCTCCAAATGAAAAGGTTTGAGAATTACTGGTCTAAATTTCTGGCCCTCGTACTGCTCTGGATAACGAAGTGCGATGGTTCCATTTTGGTATGATGGAGAAAATGGTGGCCCTCAGTGACTACTGAGTCTAATGTTTCTTGTGACTATGGAAACGGGCATTATAATCCCTGCATAAATGGCCAGTGATGGACAGTAACTTAGTACATTTACTTGAGTACTGTACTTTAGTAAAAAACAAAAGGAGTATATTTACTTGAGTATTTGTATTTTTGGATACTTGTGACTTTCACTCCACTAAATTTCAAAGACAAATATTGTACTTTTGACTACATTTCTAAGAAGGGAAAAAGTGTGAATGACCACTTATTTCAATAATAGTGAAATAATCGATGTATAAGCCAAGCACACAAACACGTCACAATGCATGTGAGCTTATAGATCTGCTATTTCCACAATTATTATTTATTGAATATTTCAACAAAATCAGATTTTTTTTTTTTTGGGTTGAAGATGTCAATTTCATTGATATTAAAAATAAAATGTAATTTGAATACTCAAGTATTTTTTTTTGAAAGGCAAGTACTCCAGTACTTTAACTCAAAGTAGTCTGCAAATTTGACTGAGCAACTGGCACGTGTAGTGGAGTAATATTTGACCAGGAGTATCTATACCTTGACTCAAGGACTGGGGTTGAGTACTTTGTCCATCACTGTAAAATGACTCCCGGGTTTGGTCTACTGTTGTATAGCTACGGTAAATTCAGGACGGTTTAGGTATTGCTGATGCCTAAAGGAAATCAGGAGAATGACAACGGTTTCTTTGTTTTCTTTTTTTTTAAAGTCCTGTATTTTCAGATTTGACATTGTACTTTTGGCACTAGGTGACACTGCTTTTTATGTGACGTGTAACTAGTTTAAAAAACAAAAAAATAAGCATCTTTTTTTTTTTTACGCCTAAATCTGCAAAATATATGCAATGATGTGTATGTAACATTCAATCCACAAGTATAATCCAGGTTGTATGGACTTTGTATAGTGAGTTTTAATATTGTATGGCCGTACCAATATGTATTGATTCTTTATCAGAAGCCTTAGAGTTGTCGACCCAAAGTGCTCCCTTAGAATACCCTACACCTACCTGAACTTAACAAAGCATTAATAACTATATTTTGTTGCGTTTTTATTTGTACCCTTTTATTTGAATAAAATAGATTTGTACTGTATATTTGTACCTCTCTGTGAACTACTTTTAGGGCTGTTTTGTTTTTGTTTGCTGTTTTAATTTTATGTACTTAAGGACACAAAGATATTGTATTTTTATTGTTACAGCTAACTTCTTGGAGATATTGCATTTATCATGTTTGTTAAGTAAACACAATATAATATATATATATCTATATAAACTATTATCCTACTCATGTGATGTGTGTTTCTTGGGTGAGTTTGAGAAACTTTGTGTTGAGGTCATGGAGTATCTTTTCTACTCTGCTAAAGATGTGGAAAACAGACCTGTCTGTAGTGCGATGCCTCACTTCTATCAAATAAACATTTCTGGTGCGCTACATTACTTCTAAATCTTCTGAAAGCTTATGTGTTTTATTTTATTTTTTACTTTTTTTTTTTTTTTAGTTTCGGTCTTGAGCTAAACAGTTTGAGAAACACTGTTCTAAATAATGATTTATACTTTGTCGTATGATGGCACATCAATTGGGCATGAATAGGCATAAGCCTTCACATTTCAGGAGTTCACCATCTCAAGTCCTGCTATAGAGGGTATGCGCATGCTTAAAGTGAATGGAACATCGAGTGGCAAAGTGAGTTTAACATCGTTTAATGCAATCAGATATGACTTTTCTGTTTATGTATGGGCTGTCAAGGCCAGAAAGTAGTTTTTGCCACTCAGTAGGCGTTCCTGCATAACTTCCTGGTTTGATGATGTCACGCGCATACCCTCTATTGACGATATGCACATGGCTGCCATCTTGCCAACAAGGTGCTAACTAGGTGCAACTTCCTATAGACAGTCCATTCATTGTTGAATTATCGTCTTTCTATCTGCAATGTGTTTGTTTAATACAAATCCATAATGCAGGAGGCAGCAGAAGGTTGCTTTACTGAGTGCTTCCAAACTCTGACATTTAGTAAAATAATCATCTGCAAGGAATTTATTGACAGGAAGTAGCTCATAACATGTCTACGGTGGATTTTTATGAAACAAACACTTTGCAGATAGTAAGACGATAATTCAAGCTTTTCGTACAGCGGCAATGTTGGTGAGTTTGACATTATTTAATACAATCAGATAGGACTTTTCTGTTTGGATGAATGGGCTGTCTATGGGAAGTTGCACCTAGTTAGCACCTTGCTGGCAAGATGGCAGCCGTGTGCATATCGTCAATAGGTTATTTGCAGACCTGTCTATTGGTGGATAGTAACTAGTACATTTATTCAAGTACTGTGCTTTACTACAAATTTGAGGTACTTGCAGTATTTAAAATATCAATTCTTACACCACTACAATTATTACTATACACTACAATTATTTGAAAGCTTTAGTGACTAGTTTCTTTAGATTATTACAAAACCACATAAGCCCTATATCTGATACATATATTAGAAAATAGATCTGCAAGCTCAACTCGTTGCATTGTGACGACACAACGTGAGCTGGTAGATTGACTATATATTTTCTTAATATTTGAGGTTTTTAAAATCGGAGTACTTTTATTTCAGTACTGTTAGTATATTTGAATGCCAATGTACTTTTATGCAAGTCAAATTGTTAATACAGGACTTTTACTTCTATGCTAATGCTACTTTTGCTCAAGTAAACAATTTGAGTACTTCCACCTCTGCTTTAACCTGACTCCGCCTCTGCTTTAACCTGACTCCGCCTCTGCTTTAACCTGACTCCACCTCTGCTTGTGACATGAACATGGAGGGAGTGAGAAGGGAAGAGATGGATACTTGGACATTATTATAAAGTCAATGTTTATTTTCCACATTCTATTCCAGGTTTTATTATGATCTGTACATCTGTTAATATAGTAAGAGGTTGGCCTCCCCAAAATGCCACCCATTGAGTATGGACATGACAACAGAGCTAGCATAAATGGTATCATTTCCATCTCTATTTAACTCATTCATTTTGGCCTTTTTCAGAAAGATTTATTTTGTAAACATGGACAGAGAGAAGATCCTGATAGACTTGGTAAAAGGCCAAAGTTTTGACAACATATGAAAAGATTCTTTCACTTAAATTGAATAAAAACAGGCAGGCATAAACTAACAGTAGAACACAAGCTCATATCGAACCACTCTAGGACAAATGCAGTTTCACAACATGCAGTGCTTACTTAATTCATTCTGAAAGTACTGCTTGAAATGACAAATGTCAAAAGTACTGCAGTTGAAATAGTTTTGCCGTAACAAAGACCCAATGTTTTTCTTCCACTGTAGGACAAAGCAGGTGCCAGCTGGGAGACGATGGCAACATCAGCACCAAATCAAAAAGAAAGTATATGAGAATACCCAGTATTCATAGAGAAGTAGGTGATGAACCAAAGACAGAATTGACTGACCACTTGATCTTTCCTACTGATCTGCCATTCATGTGCCATGACGAGGATAGCAGCTGCAGGGAGACCCTGTCGCTGTCAATGTGCTGATCAAGGTTGAGATCCAGAAGAAAAATCTGTGACTATGAAGTGTAGCCCAGAACCATCCATAACACTTTCCAGAACCACCCCTGAATGGGGAGGCATGTCAACATTTTCTGAACCTCATAAAAAAAAAGAAAAAATAGCTGATCTACAAGGTTGTGGATGTGCCATTTTCACTATTTTAGAAACACATTTTTGGAAGTACAACTTCTGGGTTATTACCACCTCCTGAGCAGGGCCAAAATTAGGTTCTGAGAACCACATCTGAAACCGAGCCACATAGCATATGGAAACAAATCCAGACCAGAACCTGTGAAATATGTTTTACGGCACGGCATGATTCACTTTGTTGTCGTCGTCGAAAAGACCCATTTGAAGATCACTCCAACCTCAATACATCCTAGCAAATGATATGAATGGAGGTCTCCAACCTCAATACATCCTAGTAAATGATATGAATGGAGGTCTCTAAATGTTTTGTATCAATCAGGGTGCTGTATCTAGGGCCTGAGCCCTCACTGAGTTATATTGCCTGAGTAACTAAGGTCTAATACATTGAAGTCCATTTAAATCTTGTTCTGCATAGTTTCAGTGGAAAAGTGTCTCAATTTCCCCCTGGAATAAATACACCCCTGTTGCATAGATGTTTGAGCCACTCCTAGACAAGACTTGAGAAAATATCAATGTAGTGTTCTTTGTTACTAAGAAAGCTATTAAGAGTAAATTAACCACTTTAAACCGGGTATACCTTAATTATAGTCATGTCACAGGTGAAAATCTTATCATTTTAAAATAATTTCAAAACAGCCAATCTACAAGCTCACAAAGTATGGGGTTGCAAACTTTTAGATTATCCATTTTGTGGGTAAAGAAATGCTATAGAAAATAGCTCTCGTCTAAGAGCGACTCAAACTGAAACAGTTGGGAGTTCCTGTCACTAATATTCTTGTTCAGTGGTTCACAAACATCTTTATTTCAAGGACCCCCCTTAACTCTGAGAACATACAAAATGGAACCAAACAGACCTGTAAGGCCCCATTTTGTGTACTCCGAGTTTGTACATTTGTACACTCTCACAGTTACAGACCTGTAAGGGTCCATTTGGAACACCCTCAAGAAAGCCAAAGGGTTCCTGCCTGGACCCACTTTCAGAACCACTGTTCTTGTGTAATATTTCTGAAACCGGTAAATTTGTCACTGCAAGTTTAAAAGTTGTGAAACATTTGGAGGTAACCTTAAAAGGTAAGAAATTACACAAGAAAAGAAAAAGAGCAGATTAACATAGAATCTGATTTAAACAATTTTATACCATTAAACAAAATAAAATAATTTCCACAAGAAAAATATATTCACATCATATTGCATAAATATGTGTTGGAATGAGGTCGACGGGGTATAGTGAACTGTAAGGGACCCCCTCTCCTCATGTATGTAGGGCTTTACAGTTGTATTTTGCCTCAGTGCTAATCAACAGAGAGATAAGACAGAAGATTATAAACAATATGAAACAGGGATGTGAGGATTTAAAACCACACAATTATCCCCGACATACAAATCTTGTAATATATTTAGGTAATTTAGTTGATGAATACATAACTGAATCAAAGATTATCCACAATTTAAGTGGGATAATTAGATACTGCGGTTTGTACAGTTGCAGTCTACTGGAGTTAAACAATCATTACAGATCATTACATGAGGATGCTTTCATTACACAGAATTGCCGAAAGGGGGATGTATTTATTTATCTGTGTAACATATTTGTGTCTTCTGTTCTGATATAGAGTAAACAAAATGACACTTCTTCAAGGGCACAAGTCAACCAATGACTCTTATGAACAAAGGAAATATTAAAAGGTATTTTCCTAATACAATATCACCAATGTGTTGAGTCCAGTGGTGGACAGTAAGTACATGTTGAGTATTGTACTTAAAGTAATTAGTATGAGTATCTGTACTTTACATGAGTAAAGTACATGTTTGGATACTTATGACTTTCACTCGACTGCATTTCAAATTCAAATACATTTCAAGAAGGTAAAAAGCATATTATGAAATAATCACGTAAAGGGATATTTCACTTTAAACTCATTTCATCGTCTACTCAGTCTTATGTGAACACCCAGACAGTTTTTACGTTACTTGATTCAGTATTTAGATATTTGATATTCATTTTAGCTGAATCAAGTAACATAACAACTGTCTGGGTGTTCACATAAGATTGAGTAGACGATGAAATTACCAAAAGTTTTTTTGAAAGTGAAATATCCCTTTAAGTGCCATTTCAAATGTAGTGAATAGCAGTTTCACTATTATTGATATCGTTTTGAAAATTTCTGGAAAAGCAACACAGCAATGCATTGATGTCAAAACAAAATGTACTTTTGAACTCAAGTACTTGAAGTACACACTTGACAGAGCAACTTGCATTTGCAGTGGCGTAACATTTGATCAGGACTATCTATACTTTGACTCAAGTACTGGGGTTGAGTCGCCTACTTTGTCCACCACTGGTCGAGTTCCAAATATACAAGAGGTAACTAATGTATTGTACAGTACAGTAACAGCAGCACAGACCGGGGTTTTCATGAGCTAAGAAGATGCTCTGCAACAACAAAATATAATAATGACATTATTAATCATTTGGCAAAGCTTATGGAGTGTAGCAGTGAAATAAAAGATAACCATAGATTCAGATGTTGGCAAAAATACATTATGAGAGGCAGTATGTATTAAGATGAACTCATAGGATGAGAGGGAATGTAAAAAAATATATATAATAATATAGGACAAAGAAATTCACAATATAGCCAAATAATGAAAAGTCATACTATGTAACATTTTCAATTAAACTTATGTAATTTGATGTTTCACCAATATATTTCTCCCAATAACCATTTCAAATAACTGTTTTTTTTGTTGTTGCTGATATTTTAACGTTAATAAATACCGTTTGATGTGTTATTCTAAAATATCCTTGGGCACTACGACCCTGCATAATTAATTTCCAAGCACTCCTTCAAATGCTGTAATGAAATGTAATGTAATGTAGCTACCAGTAGGTGTTGCCAAAGGAGACTAAGCATCATCGTCAATGAGGGAATGTTCCCTTTTCAATGATAGGTTCTAAGGGTCCTCCACTGCCGACATTTGCGTTAAACCTTTGACTGCGTCACCCAATCGCCCCGGTTCATTTCCAAACACAATGCACTCAGTGGAGCCTCGGCCTTACACAGTATGACTTTAAGCAAATCTAACAACATACACATCTCAAAATGTTCCTGTGAATGTTTTTGTCCTATTAAGTGCCTGATGGATATTATGCAAAAAAAAAAACACACAAAACTGTGGGAAAACAACCTGCATCTTCTGAAGTAGTGTAGAGTTTATAGAGCTTTGGAAGCCCGGAGTTGGAAACGCAGTAGGCCACAGGACAGAGGACACGACTGTGGCCCCCCGAGTGAGGTAGTTGTCTGGGTGAATAGAAGCTTCCCAGGGACCCACATTGGCAGCCTGAAGGAAGGTGTAGCTACCAGTACACCCTAACTGCTGGGCTGGCAGAGTGGAACAAAGTGGTTCTCAAACTTGTTCTTTATTTCGAGGACCCCCATAACTCTGCAAGTGTTACAAATTTGCACGCTCTTAAGAGTTACCGACCTGCAAGGATGCATTTGGGTTCCATTTGCACACACTCGGAGTTACCGACCTGTAAGGATCGCATTTGGGTTCCATTTGCACACTCTCAAGAGTTACAGACAGGTAAGGGTCCATTTGGAACCCCCTCAAGGAACACTGCGGGCCCTGCCTGGGCCCCACTTTGAGAACCACTGGTATAACAGAAGGGAGGGGGCTGTTGCTACAAGCCCCTCCTCCCACCACTTGAAGGTCCATGTGCAAAAGGATCTCCTCCTCTATGTAACTGCTCCTAGCTGTATTTAAATCTGCTATCCCACATTATGAACAGATAAATCTCTTTACAACATGCTTCTTTATATGACCCATATAGGAAGAAAAAAAACATTCTAAACCCTGTGGTAAAGTTCTTCTAAACTGTAATAAATTAAAGTAGTTATTTTTTCGTTTGTATTTAACAAAGCAGTTTGTGTGACAAGTTGTGTCAGACAGAGAAAATCTACAGGTAAACCGGCTGGGAAAGGTTCGCTGTTGACCAACCTGGCAACCTGAGTGTGGAGTGTTGAGTCATTAAACACAGCCGTAACTCAAAACGCTGCCCCCCCCCACCCCCAGTGGCCTGCTGGGACTAGGGAAGCTTCATGAACAAGCCATTGTCAATAGAGGGGACAGGCATGGGGCAAGGGAACTGAAAGAGACTCATGTCCGCCGTGAGGGCGGCCATGGCGGCAGGGTCGTGTTCTATCTGTGTCCTCAGAGACGGATCAATCTTCTCCAGCCTGCGCTTGATCCTCTTGGCCTCCCTCTCGCGGATCAGCCTGGACTGCCGCTTCTCGGGCGTCTCGTTGGCCCGCTTCATGCGCATGGCCTCCCTGTCCCGCTGTAGCCTCCGCGACCTCTGCTCCTCGCTCTCCTGCAACCTCTGCATCCGCTTGGCCTCGCGGTCCCGCAACCTCCTGACCTCCCGCTCCTCATCGGACTCGTGCGCCCGCTTAGATTTCTTGGCGGTGCGCTCGCGCTCCAGGCGCTGGATGCGTGCCTCTATTGGCTCGTTCTTCCGCCGCAGGGCCCATTTCCGCATGGGCGACTGGGAGTCCATGAGCTGCTGGTAAGCCACACAGCTGTTGCACACCAGCAGTACCCCGGCGGGGTACACCGGCATGGGGCTGAGGAGGTCTGGTAGAGAAGGCAGGCCTGCGGAGGAGGAACTGAGACTATCAGGAATAGAGGGAAGCGACGAGCCTCCAGTGAGGAGACTGTCTGGCAAGGATGGGAATGACTGGCCTTGGTCAGAGCTACACTGTCCTGGGCCAGAGCATGGCCCGGCTCCTGGGTTTTGGCCGTGACATGACCTGGGGCCATGGCACTGACTAGAGATGGGGCCGGGTCCTTGACACGAGTTTGAGCTGGGACTTGGCCCTGGTCCTTGGCATGAGTGAGGGGCTTGGCAGGGGTTAGGACCCTGTCCGAGGCATTGCCGAGGCCCCTGACATGGGTTGGGGGCTGCTCCTTGGCCTGAGCGGGCGCTTTGACATGGGTTGGGATTTGCGCTTGGGCCTGGTCCTTGTAATGAACGATGACCAGGGCCTGGGTTTGTCATGGAGCTGTTTGAGAAGGCGTCCCTTCCACTGCTACAGTCCATGCTGCATGGGTTGAGGACTTCTTTGAGTTTGTCCCTGTGTAAAAGGACAGTGATGTGGTGATTAAATACGTCAAAATAACATGTTCTCAGGTTTCTTCTAGGGCTGCAACTATCGATAATTTTCCTAGCGATTATTCTATCCATTACCTTTTCAATTACTTGAATAATCAAGAACTTTTATTGATTTATGTATAAACCAAAAAATCACTGAACCACTTAATATTTGTTTTGTTTATTTTTTACTTTTCACCTATATTGTTAATCAATTAATTTATTAAAGTATTGGTTATTTTTCATAACAATGAACTGTTGCACACCTATTGTTATGCATAGAGCCTCTTTCCCACTGCTGCACGCTAACAGCTCACTGTAGCTGGCTGTCATATAGCGACACCATCTTCAACGCGACACACAGTGGAAGTTTGACACACGTGTCAAAGGTTGTGTCCCAACCTCGACACAGACAGGATCTAAATGTCTCAATACAAGAGCAGTGAGACCAAATACAACCACCCCAATTGTTATTTTGCCTAAGTACAGATTAGGCAAAATAACACTTTATTCACCAAAACGAAAAAGGTACACAATAGAGCTTTAAGCTTCAAGCGAAGCCATGGAAGGGGCTGAAATTAAGGCAGACACCTGTTGAAGTTGTTAGTGTCTGTGAAGTGCATGCCACAGACTGCACAGTTGGAGAGGCGGTCCTCAGAGTGGATGAGAAGATGGCGTCCAAGGGAGCCTGGCGAACTCAGGGCTCGCCCACACACTGGGCACACGTAGCTTTTGCTGCTGCTCATCATCGCAGTGTGCTGTTCAAGACATCAAGACAAAGGGGCGAGAAAGAAACACAAGAGAGTTGCTCAAAGTACACCAACCAGTATTGGGTATGCTGTAAAATCCGTAGTGTTACTTTAACTCTGAGAGGGTACAAATATACGGGGTATATGTATACAGGTCCATCTCAGAGTCAAATTAACACTCCTCAGCTATTCGAAAATAGCCGATCTAGATGCTCAAAACACGTTGCAGTGCGAGGCGTCGTGAGCTTGAATTTCAAAAGATTTTGAAAACATTTTTACTAGTGAAATGGGACATTCTGCACATTCTGAGGACTTTTACTTGTGTTTTTTACTTTTTATATATTTTACTTAAAGGTATATTCAGTGATTTTACTTAATTCAAATATCACTTATTTCTTTTTATTTTTTTGGATAATCCTCCCTACTATAAAGTGTGCTGACCATATAAGGAGTTCCTCCCTGTCCCCAGTGAGCCCCTGGGGTCAAAAACCCTAGTTTCGGTTTGGGCTTTGGGTGGCAAAGCCTTCATCCAATCAGGATGAGAGGGGCCTTCCACCAATCATGATCGAGTGGGGCGGGCCTTGGTGCACGTGCTGTTGGTCTGTTGTACTTCCCCCACTGTAGAGCGTGTGCATGTGCACATCTTGTTACCGGGGCGTACCGTTTTTTATCTCCAAATCACCAAAATCACTGAATGCTCCTTTAAGTATAATCATAGTACTTCCACCACCACTGCATGTACTTATTGGATAATATTAACCTCCACCCGGACACTGCTCTCACCTGGTAGACATGCGAGATAAGCTTCTCCGGGCTGCTGAACTCCAGGGTGCAGAGAGGACACACAAAGCTGTGGATTCGGTCACCGCCTTCCTCGCTCTCCTGAGAACACCATGTACCATCGAAATGGATGTCAGGAGTAACACAGAGTCATGCAGATGGGTACGGGTTTTGCAGGTGGATTCTCTGCTACACGAGAGATCCATCCACGTTTGGGATCAAAATACCGGTATGAGAATTCCTGAGTATTGTAGTAGTTCATTTAATTATTTTTATTTTTTTAAATTGTAGTAGATAAGTTAATAAGATGCATATTATTATTAATCATGTTAACAGAACTGAATCAATACATCATTTTTCAATCTAAGTAACTACAATGGTACATTGTAGCTCAATTGTATAGTAGCCAATCACTACTACTATTTATTTTGTTTACAAATATAACAGCCAATACTTGTGTTTTTAACTAAAATATTTCCTTCTGGGGAGGTCCATATGGAACAACATATTTTCAGATGGGGGTCGGCCGCCAATTTCATATATTTTTGACATGAAAATGTTTGAGAACGACGTAGAATCGTCCTCAGGTCTAAATGGGTTAAGGTATTTATGTGAGTGTTGTATGATGATAGATCTGAGTGTGAAAACTAGAGAGATTCCATCACTCCAAATCACTCATGTCATGACAATACGCGCCGTTGTCAAAACTGAAATAGTCTTTACAGAGGGCCTTATGGCTGATTCATAGTAATAGTCTTTACAGAGGGCCTTATGGCTGATTCATAGTAATAGTCTTTACAGAGGGCCTTATGGCTGATTCATAGTAATAGTCTTTACAGAGGGCCTTATGGCTGATTCATAAATAGTCTTTACAGAGGGCCTTGTGGCTGATTCATAGTAATAGTCTTTACAGAGGGCCTTATGGCTGATTCATAGTAATAGTCTTTACAGAGGGCCTTATGGCTGATTCATAAACAGTCTTTACAGAGGGCCTTATGGCTGATTCATAGTAATAGTCTTTACAGAGGGCCTTATGGCTGATTCATAGTAATAGTCTTTACAGAGGGCCTTATGGCTGATTCATAGTAATAGTCTTTACAGAGGGCCTTATGGCTGATTCATAGTAATAGTCTTTACAGAGGGCCTTATGGCTGATTCATAGTAATAGTCTTTACAGAGGGCCTTATGGCTGATTCATAGTAATAGTCTTTACAGAGGGCCTTATGGCTGATTCATGGTAATAGTCTTTACAGAGGGCCTTATGGCTGATTCATAGTAATAGTCTTTACAGAGGGCCTTATGGCTGATTCATAGTAATAGTCTTTACAGAGGGCCTTATGGCTGATTCATAGTAATAGTCTTTACAGAGGGCCTTATGGCTGATTCATAAATAGTCTTTACAGAGGGCCTTGTGGCTGATTCATAGTAATAGTCTTTACAGAGGGCCTTATGGCTGATTCATAGTAATAGTCTTTACAGAGGGCCTTATGGCTGATTCATAAACAGTCTTTACAGAGGGCCTTATGGCTGATTCATAGTAATAGTCTTTACAGAGGGCCTTATGGCTGATTCATAGTAATAGTCTTTACAGAGGGCCTTATGGCTGATTCATAGTAATAGTCTTTACAGAGGGCCTTGTGGCTGATTCATAGTAATAGTCTTTACAGAGGGCCTTATGGCTGATTCATAGTAATAGTCTTTACAGAGGGCCTTATGGCTGATTCATAGTAATAGTCTTTACAGAGGGCCTTATGGCTGATTCATAGTAATAGTCTTTACAGAGGGCCTTATGGCTGATTCATAGTAATAGTCTTTACAGAGGGCCTTATGGCTGATTCATAGTAATAGTCTTTACAGAGGGCCTTATGGCTGATTCATAGTAATAGTCTTTACAGAGGGCCTTATGGCTGATTCATAGTAATAGTCTTTACAGAGGGCCTTGTGGCTGATTCATAGTAATAGTCTTTACAGAGGGCCTTATGGCTGATTCATAGTAATAGTCTTTACAGAGGGCCTTATGGCTGATTCATAGTAATAGTCTTTACAGAGGGCCTTAAGGCTGATTCATAGTAATAGTCTTTACAGAGGGCCTTATGGCTGATTCATAAACAGTCTTTACAGAGGGCCTTATGGCTGATTCATAGTAATAGTCTTTACAGAGGGCCTTATGGCTGATTCATAGTAATAGTCTTTACAGAGGGCCTTGTGGCTGATTCATAGTAATAGTCTTTACAGAGGGCCTTGTGGCTGATTCATAGTAATAGTCTTTACAGAGGGCCTTGTGGCTGATTCATAGTAATAGTCTTTACAGAGGGCCTTATGGCTGATTCATAGTAATAGTCTTTACAGAGGGCCTTATGGCTGATTCATAAATAGTCTTTACAGAGGGCCTTATGGCTGATTCATAGTAATAGTCTTTACAGAGGGCCTTATGGCTGATTCATAGTAATAGTCTTTACAGAGGGCCTTGTGGCTGATTCATAGTAATAGTCTTTACAGAGGGCCTTATGGCTGATTCATAGTAATAGTCTTTACAGAGGGCCTTATGGCTGATTCATAGTAATAGTCTTTACAGAGGGCCTTATGGCTGATTCATAGTAATAGTCTTTACAGAGGGCCTTATGGCTGATTCATAGTAATAGTCTTTACAGAGGGCCTTGTGGCTGATTCATAGTAATAGTCTTTACAGAGGGCCTTATGGCTGATTCATAGTAATAGTCTTTACAGAGGGCCTTATGGCTGATTCATAGTAATAGTCTTTACAGAGGGCCTTATGGCTGATTCATAGTAATAGTCTTTACAGAGGGCCTTGTGGCTGATTCATAGTAATAGTCTTTACAGAGGGCCTTGTGGCTGATTCATAGTAATAGTCTTTACAGAGGGCCTTATGGCTGATTCATAGTAATAGTCTTTACAGAGGGCCTTATGGCTGATTCATAAATAGTCTTTACAGAGGGCCTTATGGCTGATTCATAGTAATAGTCTTTACAGAGGGCCTTGTGGCTGATTCATAGTAATAGTCTTTACAGAGGGCCTTATGGCTGATTCATAGTAATAGTCTTTACAGAGGGCCTTATGGCTGATTCATAGTAATAGTCTTTACAGAGGGCCTTATGGCTGATTCATAGTAATAGTCTTTACAGAGGGCCTTATGGCTGATTCATAGTAATAGTCTTTACAGAGGGCCTTATGGCTGATTCATAGTAATAGTCTTTACAGAGGGCCTTGTGGCTGATTCATAGTAATAGTCTTTACAGAGGGCCTTGTGGCTGATTCATAGTAATAGTCTTTACAGAGGGCCTTATGGCTGATTCATAGTAATAGTCTTTACAGAGGGCCTTATGGCTGATTCATAAATAGTCTTTACAGAGGGCCTTATGGCTGATTCATAGTAATAGTCTTTACAGAGGGCCTTATGGCTGATTCATAGTAATAGTCTTTACAGAGGGCCTTATGGCTGATTCATAGTAATAGTCTTTACAGAGGGCCTTATGGCTGATTCATAGTAATAGTCTTTACAGAGGGCCTTGTGGCTGATTCATAGTAATAGTCTTTACAGAGGGCCTTATGGCTGATTCATAGTAATAGTCTTTACAGAGGGCCTTATGGCTGATTCATAGTAATAGTCTTTACAGAGGGCCTTATGGCTGATTCATAAATAGTCTTTACAGAGGGCCTTGTGGCTGATTCATAAATAGTCTTTACAGAGGGCCTTATGGCTGATTCATAGTAATAGTCTTTACAGAGGGCCTTGTGGCTGATTCATAGTAATAGTCTTTACAGAGGGCCTTATGGCTGATTCATAAATAGTCTTTACAGAGGGCCTTATGGCTGATTCATAGTAATAGTCTTTACAGAGGGCCTTATGGCTGATTCATAGTAATAGTCTTTACAGAGGGCCTTATGGCTGATTCATAGTAATAGTCTTTACAGAGGGCCTTATGGCTGATTCATAGTAATAGTCTTTACAGAGGGCCTTGTGGCTGATTCATAAATAGTCTTTACAGAGGGCCTTATGGCTGATTCATAGTAATAGTCTTTACAGAGGGCCTTATGGCTGATTCATAGTAATAGTCTTTACAGAGGGCCTTATGGCTGATTCATAGTAATAGTCTTTACAGAGGGCCTTATGGCTGATTCATAGTAATAGTCTTTACAGAGGGCCTTATGGCTGATTCATAGTAATAGTCTTTACAGAGGGCCTTATGGCTGATTCATAGTAATAGTCTTTACAGAGGGCCTTATGGCTGATTCATAGTAATAGTCTTTACAGAGGGCCTTATGGCTGATTCATAGTAATAGTCTTTACAGAGGGCCTTATGGCTGATTCATAGTAATAGTCTTTACAGAGGGCCTTGTGGCTGATTCATAGTAATAGTCTTTACAGAGGGCCTTATGGCTGATTCATAGTAATAGTCTTTACAGAGGGCCTTATGGCTGATTCATAGTAATAGTCTTTACAGAGGGCCTTATGGCTGATTCATAGTAATAGTCTTTACAGAGGGCCTTGTGGCTGATTCATAAATAGTCTTTACAGAGGGCCTTATGGCTGATTCATAGTAATAGTCTTTACAGAGGGCCTTATGGCTGATTCATAGTAATAGTCTTTACAGAGGGCCTTATGGCTGATTCATAGTAATAGTCTTTACAGAGGGCCTTATGGCTGATTCATAGTAATAGTCTTTACAGAGGGCCTTATGGCTGATTCATAGTAATAGTCTTTACAGAGGGCCTTATGGCTGATTCATAGTAATAGTCTTTACAGAGGGCCTTATGGCTGATTCATAGTAATAGTCTTTACAGAGGGCCTGATGGCTGATTCATAGTAAGTTGCCACGCCACAGACTGTATTTATAGAATGACTCATACACGTCATTCATAATCAGGTTTGCGGCATCCTCGAGTTTTAGGGCTGTTTGGCATCTATCTTTACTGTGGTACATCTATCTTTACTGTGGTACATGACATCTATCTGTACTGTGGTACATGACAATGGTATTTATCATTATCTTTACTGTGGTACATGACAATGGTATTTATCATTATCTTTACTGTGGTACATGACAATGGTATTTATCATTATCTTTACTGTGGTACATGACAATGGTATTTATCATTATCTTTACTGTGGTACATGACAATGGTATTTATCATTATCTTTACTGTGGTACATGACAATGGTATTTATCATTATCTTTACTGTGGTACATGACAATGGTATTTATCATTATCTTTACTGTGGTACATGGCAATGGTATTTATCTATTTATCTGTTTGGCATCTATCTGTACTGTGGTACATGGCAATGGTATTTATCATTATCTTTACTGTGGTACATGACAATGGTATTTATCATTATCTTTACTGTGGTACATGGCAATGGTATTTATCTATTTATCTGTTTGGCATCTATCTGTACTGTGGTACATGGCAATGGTATTTATCGTTATCTACCTACCTACGCGATAGTACAGTGTTAGGCAACAGGTGGCCAAAATTGGCCCGCCAGTGATCTGGCCCGGTAAATGATTTTGTAAATAATTTACAATATCTGGCCCAAATATAGGCCAATGATTCTCAAAGTGGGGTTTGAGGGGCTTCCAGGGGGTCCCCTGCTAATACATGGACCCTGAATAGAGCTGTAACTCCCGCAAGTGTACAAATGGAACCAAATTAGCCAAGACTATCATAGATGTATTTTATCGCCTTTTGCTTTCATACTGTATCTATCATAGTCTTGGCTTCTATCACCCTTTAGTCACTGGAAGTCTGTGTGCAAAGCCTGTACTTCTTTGTACGAAGAAGCTGACCAGACCCTGTAGCCACGGATGTTAACACTTTAATTGCCCGGAACTATTTAATCCATTACATTCATGCGCCCAGTCGATTTATAAACACGCCTTTTCCGGACGGACCGGCCGGAAGTTCATGATGTTGTGTAGCAGCTAACAATAGCCACAGCACTTTAGAGTCGATCGACAACAACGGGAGACAAGAATAAATCTATCGAGACTAGCGACTGGACCGCGGAGCGCCGTCTAACACAGGATCTTTTTTCAGAAAAAGACGGGATGATTTAGATCGCGATTTATGAACGTTTTAAGATTTTCGTTTTCATCAGCTAAACAGAGGAGGGAGTTTTTTGATGACGTCTCACTCTTGCGCGTCACCGAGAAGAGCCCAGCAGGCGCGCCTGGGCTATACAGCCAGTCGATCCGTTCTCGTATCAATAAACTTCGTCTTTAGGACAATACTTCGTCATGAGCGTCGAGCGTTACTAATAGAAAGGACAAATAACTTCGTCCTGGGCGATGGGAGTGTTAACTGGACATTCGGCACATTCGGTGTGCATTGTATTTCCCCTGTATTCCTGGATGCGTGGCAGTGGCAGAGCACATCAGGTGAAAACCGGTATGACACTTGATGTGAACAGGATGTAAACGTGCCGTTCAGGCACTATGGGTTAAAAACAGGAAACAGGAAAACAGGAAACAGGAACAGGAACCTGTGTGCACAGAATTCATTCTTATCTTAATAAGAATCACATCTTCTGTGCACACAGGTTCCTAATATCGACCCACTAACATCTGTGGGTACAGGGTTTTTCATGTACGGAAGTAGGGGTGCATACTTAGTTTAGTCATTGGTTAAGGTTAGGTTTAGGTGTGCTGCCCCGTGGGAGGTTAGAAGTACATAAAGAAGTACAGGCTTTGTGCATAGATTTCCAGTGACGGTAGGGCAATCGTTTAGAGAACAAGACTATCATGGAAACAAAAGCAAAAGTCAGACACGACTTTTCCAATTCATCTATGAAAGTCTTGATCCAAGGCTAACTTGGTTCCATTTTTATACTCTCCAAGTTGTGGGGATCTGTGAACTAAATTTGCACAGCAAACTGGAGATCCTTTTAATTGAGAAGATTGAGAAGCACTCTACTTTAATGAATACCCCCACCTTAAGAATGTTTTAATCCATGTTGGGAGTGTTCCACTGGCATGTTTTTCATAAGGTTTCTCTCCATATCTACGAAGAGACCTTGAGCTCCTATTCAATGAAAGAGAACGTTTATCACTGTTCAAAGGGAGTATGTCTGTCTGTCTCTAGGTGTTATCTTTGTTTCTGTTATTTTTTTTCTTCTACTTTATAATTACCGGTAACTAAAAGTCCTCATTCAATGATGTGGCCTTCACAAAATGATTAACGCAAGTATTTCTATCTACACCTGTGACATTTAATCAGTTTTATCAGTATGCAGCAGTTAAAACACACAAATCTTTCTTTAGCAATAAATAGCAATTATTATATTGATTAGCCTTTGATTGTATTCTTGCCGATCATCTAATGACTTAGAAAGAAATTGGCCGGAGACCAAACTTATTTGCTGACCCCCTGCGATAGTAGATCATTTAATCGGTTCATAATCAATCCCCATTTTGGGCATAGACCAAAAGTTTCACACATTTTTGAAAATAGCCGCTTGCAAAGTGTTGTGAGCTTGTAGATCGGCTTGTAGACAGATATTCATTATTTTTGCATGTCACCGCATGTCACCAATAAGTAGTGCTTAAGCGGATACTCGATGCATTGATTGATTTTTCAATTACCCGAGAACGTAATTGACAGAATAATAGCTAAGAAAGTAATTGAGCCCTAGTTGGCACCAGCCAAGAGATCAGGCGCTCTCACCTCCTTGACTCCCGCTCCGTGTAGGCGGCACGGTTGTCTCTTGGCGGTCATGTGGTCGTCGGCCGAGGTGTTGGAGGACGAGTCGTCACCGTTGTTGTCGAGGTCACTGTCACTGTCTTCTATGGAGGCAAACACAGCCCTATCAATACAGACAGGACAACAGAACACAGAGCAGGGCTTACTCTCACCAACACCCCTCAGGAACCAAAGGACATCCTATGGAATCCAGTCCTTCCCTGAACCAACATCCACTCATCCGTCCAGTACCTGAGATGCTATCCTGGTCATCGAATTCCTGGGAGTTGCCTTGGTGGTACGCACTGCCCTCTGAGAACTCATCTCTGCCGTCCATGTTAATAGTGTGCTCAAGGCCTGTGATGCCTGACGTGTGGAATGGCCCTGGAAGAAGAGACGACAACAGTGAGTGAACTACGTCTGACAAACAGGGCTTTCGACTATCGACGACCTGCTTAGTAAATGGTGCATTTATATAGCGCCTTTGGCGATTTTATTACTATTATCTCATAACACACTCATACACGTACGAACATACTTCTACTAAACTTGTGTACAGTATAAAGCCTTATTTGCCTTGTCTGGCCCGTGTTTAGATCTAGTTCAATAGCATTGAGTGTCCTTAAATCTGATCATTACAGATATCAGATCATCAGAGACTGTGGCGCTTAGGTAATAACTGAAAACACAAAAGAAACACAAAATACATACTATTAATTCACAGATATAGCGACTGCATAAACGCATCATTATGACTGAATTTAGAGTATTAACGAACATATAACACATTACAAGGACTTACTTAAACGCATCATCCCATCTGTTACATTGTACTGAATGAAATAGGAATAGGAAACACACATTCTGCCCATCATGCTCTGTGCTACGCCCGCCTCTTCCTGTCATCTGACACTTCCTGCCCCTCTGTCCCATACTATGTGTCCTAGTACGACCTTTGCATTTCCATAGTATAACACATTTTACCCCCCAATTAACTGTATTAGTATCTACATCCCTGAGATATACTGTAATTGGTTGATAAGAGGATTTCTGTTCTTATATAACACAGAGTATTTACTGTATAGGCAGTGAACTTCTTAATTGCACCAACATCTATACATTAACGACACAAACATGAAGTTACAAATATAAGCTGGGTCGGCACTTAATATCATAATGAGCCCACTCACGGAATAAACTCGACACAAACATTGATCATCTCTTTGGGCAGCCTACTAATCGTACCCACAGAGTTTAAGAAAATATCCCAAGCTATTCTCTGGGGTGAACATTTGCCAAAAGCAGGCGATCTATAATATAATATGATATTGATCATATGATATACAAAGAGATTTGTAGTCGAGGGGAAAAGGGAGCGGTCCTAGTGTAGAGCCCTGGGGGACCCAGTTTAACTAAGTGGTTAAAACAATACTTTGCAATTGGTATTGTTGACAAATAACTTATTAACCATTAACCCATTCTGGGCGGGACCCCTTTTGGTGTTAGCATTATGTTATGCTTTAGCTATTGAAAAATAGCAGATCTACAAGCTCATAGCGCGCCACCGAGTGGCGCGCTACGAGCTACGACTGACATAGAAACATAGCTTTTTCAGAAAGCTGTCAGGAAGTAGAAGACATTTTTAGAATCTGATCTCAGGTCAAAATGGATTAACCTTAAAATAGTATCAAGTCAAAGCTGTGATATGGTAAGCCAAACTTGTATGCCATAATAGGCGGAAAAAAAATCAAATTAAGAAAAGGAACTCAACAATGAAATAAAATACGCTGTTTTGTTAGACATCAAATAAGTTCTGTCTTTTAAACTTGAAAACACCCAAGGCTTGTACCCAGTAGTACAGATTACAGAATTCAACAAGGCATAGCTGGTCCAATGTGTCACTGTACTCTTCCACTGGCTGCTGGCTGACTCTTTGCCCAGCTTGAATCATATTTAAGACGTCCCCCAGAAGTACAACCTGGTTGGTGAGAAACCCCACAATGAAGCTTTTACCTATGCATAAGAAATTGCATCATCTTGCAATGTTTTAATGAGATACAGTTACAAGGCATTTCTTTCTGTTTGTTGAATACTCCATATGAGCGTTTCATCTCCATAGCAACATAGAAACTGCATCCATTGCTAGTATGGCACAAGAGTTTATGAATTTTTTAACACTTGTGCATTCACCTACATCATGGTTTCTCAACAGAAGTCGTAACATTATAATGATTAAAATTCCCGTTTATCCACGACATAAAATGTTGCCATTGATTACTATTTCCTGTTTCCACAGGAAGTCCCCTTGAGTTTGAAATCTATTTCCTTAAGGAGATCAGGTTGAGATAGCAGCAGCTCACATTACAACGCTCCACACGTCCCAAACTCTTCTCCCTTCTGGCCATAAAACTGTGGAATGCACTCCCCGTTGCAATCAGAACTGCAGCATCACTCCCGATCTTCCGCCGTAGTCTGAAAACCCACCTTTTCAGACTCCATCATGGCCCATAGCACTTACCCTACCCCCTTAGACAGCACTTTTTAGACTTAGATAGCATTTGAAACAGACTTATAGCATGTCATGTAGACAGCACAATAATTGCATTGTATGTAGTCATAGCACTTCATAGTATATATGTACAGCATAGTATAGCATATATGTATAGTTTATATGTATAGTGTCATTATATAGATATGTTCTAGTTACGTTCTTAGCTTACGCATGTTTCTTGATAAATACATTTTACATATGTGATGTATTCCCATGTTTTTGTTCTTAATGTAAGTCGCTCTGGATTAAGATCGTCTGCTAAATGCCTAAATTGTAAAATTGTAACATTTAAAAAAAATATACAGTAGAGCATGTCAAAGACACAAAGCAATTATTAAGGAGTCAAAAACCGACAATGGACAACAGATCCAAATTCCAGGTTTAGGAATAGCATTTGCAGTTGCGCTCTTTAGTTGCATAAGGGCTTTGAAACCTAGAATCACAATCATCCATTTCCTGATAAACAAAACATCGGTACAGACTAAATACAAATAATGTATTTAGTCATTTTACAGAGGACCTCATGGGATATCGTCCAAGGCCAAGAGCATCCATCACTACTACACCGACCTGGATGCTTTGATACTTAATAGAATCATCCTACACAGTCATTTGTATACGCTTCGCGGGCAATCGGCAAAGACGAGCACTCTGACGTACATGCACACAGATTGACTTCATTTACATCCCAACCCCCCACTGTTCACACACGTATACAGGCATACATGGCTGTGGCAGCACCGATCTACAGGCATGCTGCAGTCCCAGGGGGGAAGCAGCCCTGCACTCCTTTCCACTAGCAGCTAACTGCCTGCTAGTCAAGAGTGCGTTTCTCTCCCTCTCTTTCAGCACCACCCACACACTGAACAGCCTGGCTCACCCTCTGTCCTCCCTGCTTGTTCGCAACAGCCCTGATTGTTTCTATATCTATACCAGCAGCTCTGAGGGGGAGGATAATGCCTCATACCAAAGCAGCCCATATGTGGTTGATTTAACCCCTCGCACAGCGATCCTCTCTACACTCTGCGGTATCTCCGCTGTGTGACAAGGTAAAAATGCTAAGTTAGCCAACATTATTATCCGTCATAGTAAAAACTGTGAATAGAAACTGCTCCGGCAAACACTAGAGTTTAACGGCCAACAGCCATATATACAAACAGGGCGTGAGTACTTCTTCTAGCGAGGGTTTTCTCCTTCATGCGCTCTTTCCAGTTACAGAGATCAGAGATGGGAGACACATTCTGACTTCAGTTACCTGAGACTGACAGAAGTAATTACAGCCTCTGTTGCAATCCTGAGGTAACGCACAGACTGTCTTCTGCTCTTCTCTCTCTCTCTCTCACTCAAGCACACGCACGCACACACACACGCACGCACGGGAGGAAGAGCTATAATCTGGAGGCGCTGTATTTCTCATTCAAACGCACACCATCGACTACATTCTACAGCCATCATTCTACTATTAACTGCTTACGACGAGTCGGTATCATGGTATGTGAACACAGTTTGGGCACTTTTCCCATAGTAATCCAGGCACTCATTAGCATTGGTAGAGTGGGTCGGAGTGTTGAACTATGAACTACTACAACAGGCTGGCTTCACGGCACACAGCCAATGATTGATGTGTGAGAGATACCCATCCCCCCACCGCTAGGCTCTGTCTGTACATCTGTCTCTCCTCGCCACCCCCCCCAACCCCTCCACCTCCCTCAGTCTCTGCCACTCTGATGTTATCTCAGAGTCTGTGTGTCTGTAGGCAGGAGGTGACGCACTGTCTGACTGAATCCAGACAAAGAGACAAACTCATCAGCCAACAGACACACAAGAGGGAGAGAGGAGGAGAGGAGGGGGGGGGAGCAAAACAAAACAGACAAAAGACAGAATGCCAAAACTCTGCTCAAACACCAAGCAATGGGGGTCCTGTTGAATTCAACCCCACCCCCCCTTCCCCATCGGCCTTCCACACACACACACACAGAAAGAGACCGACAGACATACATACGCACGTACGCACGCACGCACACACACCACTGTCTGAATCTCCAGGAAGTGTTGGGGCCTCTGTCTTCCATCCATACACTCAGACACAGAGTAGCGTTGAGGAGCATGGGAATGGTGGGGGAACAGACATTGGATCATCCACATCATTTCTCACTTTGCCAAATTGACAGCCTGGTATTTCAGGAAAACGGAGAAGGCCACACAACACTTTTTTCCCTTTTTTGGTACAGAATGTCTCCCCTCCCCATGGAAGAATCTTTCATCAAGATTGCATCTTGACTCGAAACCTACTATCCTAGACAAGCAAGTCCACATGAAAACGAGCCATTGAATACTGTGTTTTTCACTCGGCCTCAACACCACACTATTATGCTGGAGGCACATGACAATCCAATAGTAAAAAGCATTCCAGAATGTCACTGGGCTGCAACAGTAAGTTTGGGGGAAATGATATGCATCTTCGAGCGCGGAGAAGTTGCTATGCGTCAGTGACGTTTTGACTACTTGACAGAAATGACAAAATAAACCGAGTGCTGAATATCTATAAATTTAAGCAATCTCTGTGTGTCTGTCTGTCTTTCGCATATCTCAAGAACAGTTCATCCGCTCAACTTCACACTTGGCAGGTGTATTGCTGATGACCCATGGGAGGGCAGTGTGTTGAGTGCAGCACACACACACACACACACACACACACACACACACACACCACACACACACACACACACACACACACACACACCACTCTAGAACAGCAAGCAGCAACCTAGTATGAAGTGAACTGATCCCACTCTGGTCATGGGTGAAGGCGTTAGTGTCGCAAGCAGCACTTCCAGGGTCCAAGCAATTAGCCTACTCCGAACGGGCAGGCGTTCTGAATAGCCACGCCCTGAATGGGCACCGCTCTAGTCAAATAAACTAAATAAAACCAGGGGTCTTTCTTTTTTTCCCAAAATAGTCGCAGTTCATCTGAGAAAGATGCAAAATGAAACACTGATTCCAGGTTTGGAAATAACCTGCAAACTAATACTTTCAAAGTCATTTAAAAAACAAATGGGCGGGAATGGGCGGGAACCCCTTTTGGTGTTTTAACTAAGCATTATGTTATGCTTTAGCTATTGAAAAATAGCAGATCTACAAGCTCATAGCGTGCCACCGAGTGGCACGCTACAAGCTTGTAGGTCTGCTATTTTTGAAAAATCGTGAAAATATTTATTTCAGAAAACTGGAGGATTTAGAAGATTTTTTTTTAATTTTGAGGTCAGGCCTAAATGGGTTAATCCAATGGTACCGGTTGGAAAATAAATTCTTGTGTCATCAAGCAGGCTCTTATCTACATATTTACACACTTCCACTTACAGTGTAGCTCTGATTTTGTGATTCTTGGCAACATAGTATCATAAGTAGCTAATGGGTGGGAAAAGAGGTCTTATTCTTGTGTCTTGAACTCGCTGCACGCGCGCACGCACGCGCACACGCACACGCACACACACACACACACACACACACACACACACACACACACACACACACACACACACACACACACACACACACACACACACACACACACACACACACACACACACACACACAGCCACAGCCTGTCAGACTGCTGTCTCCTTGCCTGTCTGGTCTGTCAGTCTGTCTGTCTGGTCCGTCTGGGGGTGGGGCCAGCAATGTGCATTCATCTCATACCAGATAAGAGAAGTCAGACAGGTAAAACTAAATCAATACCGTAGCTTAGCTGAAGAAAATACCATGGCATTTATTTACACACAAAAATAAAAAATAAAGATTTTTTTTTTTTTAACGCTCCAGTTAGAGCCAATGGTATGTTTTCTCAAAGTTAAATGTAGAATTAAGCACGTTGTATTTTGACACTTGCCTGAAGCACAAGCCCAGTAACATTATGCTATTGTTGTGTTGCTTTTACTGGGTCAACCAAAGGGTCTTTGGGCTCCTACTACCGTACGTACAACCGTTACTCTAACAGTTGATCGTATTAGCTCATAGGGATTACTGAGGCCACGGCTGCAACATGCATTTCAAACCCCACCTTTAAACAAACTATGTTTAGAAAGCAGATCTGAAGCACAGATAACTTCAGTAGGTTTTAGTATAGTGTACAGTAGTCCTCCCTGCTGGTTTGAGAGAGGCATCTCATTCTCAACACTGTCTGTGTGTAGACTGTGTACCAAATAAGACCAGGTTATGTTGATAGCCAGTGAGTGCAGAGGAAAAGCAACTACAAAATAAACATCCTCAGTGTTCATTTAACTCTCGTTACATTTGTACACTCTCAAGAAGGCCAGTCCACAACGTTTTAGAGACTGTTGCAGCAACGGGCTGGACTGACCACCAGGTGCAGACTGGTGCCATTTGGGGATAATGGTTGCAAGGAGTTGCATTGATGTGAACTGGCAATCAGAGTGACAAAGTTAAAACTGAGGATTTCACTATTAGTTGTTTTGAGATTTTCTTTTTTTGTCCTATTCGTGTTTAAAATTTTAAACTGTGCATTTTGTGGGTATCCTGCACTTAAGGGATATTTCACTTTCAATCATGTTTGGTGTCATTTTATTGTCTACTCAGCACCCCAGACAGTTTTTAAGTTACTTTAAGTATTTAGATATCTGATCAGACATTTTATCAGACACGCCCCCTTCCTATACAAACCCATTCTAACTTAAAACTACATTTTAAACCATGATAGATGCATCGAAAACACCCATTCTTGGCTCTGGTGACTGATATTGTCCTAATATGTGATGTGATGTGAATAATTATAAATATAAACATTATTTCAATGTATTTTTTTCTCCATTTTCCAAAAACATCATAACAAATAATTGGAAAAAGTAGTTGAAAAAACAAAGAGTTTGAAGTTTTGTATGGGAAGGGGGTGTGGCCTGATAAAATGTATATCAAATATCTAAATACTGAATCAATATAAACTTATAAACTGTCTGTCACAAACGCCTGAGTAGACAATAAAATGACACCAAACATGTTTGAAAGTGAAATATCCCTTTAAGGATTTCACTCTATACCTGTAAACTTCTGAAGTGATACTAATAGTGAAGTTGAAGACAATGTCAGGACAGGAGGTACATACAGTACACAGCTTAGACAGCAACAACAAACGCATGCATTTCTTTAAGAAAAACACATCTAAAAATAAACATGAAACTTGTATAGTTAGTTACAGGAAATATAATGCATCTAGCCCAGTTAGTGTCTCACGTGTCACCTCTGAACAACTCAAGGGTACTAGTAGCACCAATGGATGAAAGTAACCACGTTTAAGCTCCTCTCCATTTGATCACAAGCTTTACAATGTAGGCTGTTTCTGATCAGAACCACATCAAGATCATGTCTGACATAAATTAATCCAAGTGCAAACAAATACTGCATGATCGATTGGCTATGACAAACGACTGTCTGAGAGCTGAAGAAAAAACAATGTCTACGCCAGAACGATTCTTATGATTGCTATTCAGAGACAGAGAATATTAGAATAGCATACCTAACATAATCATGATCTGAATCCTAACCTAAAGCCCGGCCCATGTCACATCAAGTTAGCGGCATAACCTCACAAGCCGACAACTATAAAAACGTGTCACATCCATCAGCTGTCAAGGCAAGAAACGGCTGACTGCTACTGTCCAGTTATGCTTCCTTTTCTTACAAAGTGTCAAAGTCTTAAAGCAAAAAAAACAACAACGATGATTTCCAAAGGTCTAAAGTAAACCAAAGCATGTTAGATAATGTGATGTCCCTCCGACTGTCAGATGCCATTCAAAACAGCACTAACAGAAACGATCAAAAGTCAACGTTTTGAGAAGCAAATAATCATTCATAAATATGCGATATTTGCGACAAAACACTCGAGTGGGGGAAAACACAACTCACACTTATTACCATGTTATAATTAGTCGAATCATAATTCTAATAAAACGTTTTGAAAATGCAATATACAATACCTGTGATGATACCTACAATTAACTTTGAAAGGGTTGGTCTGTTTTCGCCTTGACATATTACTCCCCCACTCCCGATATCTCCTCCTAAAATCCAGATTGCAGCCTGACCCGGTGTATGTCCCACAGAGAAGAGGAGGGCGATCACACAACAAGGTGATGAAGATGAACGAATAATACAAAAAGACCCAAATGGTCTCTCTGGCTACTCAAGCAGCAATGAATAAACGCTGTTGGGAGCCGGTTCCATGATCCATCCTTGAGAATAAAAATACATACACGACGGACGACTCCCCCTCCAAAAAAAAGATATAATCTAATAATAGTACAGTCACATCCTCGCCGAGAAAAAAAAAGAAGCTGCCGCCGTTCGTTGGTTCCTTGGATCAATGCATGTTGTAAATGATGGGGATAATGATAGGCTGCTGCCAGCAGACACCGAGCAGCCCCGAGCGCGTACGAGCCTTCCTTTTTTCTGTCGCTCAGCCAACGGACCGCAGCCAAACGCACTGCAGCCACGCACTGGCGCAACAGCATCAGCTGATCCCTCACGTAGAAAGCACGGCGCAATGCACGGTGGGATATGTAGTACAGGGCAGGCTAGTGTAGTAGTAGTAGTACAAACTTCAAGTTCTACCAACCCCCCCCCCCCCCCCACACACACACACACACACACACACACACAGTCTGGTATATACATGCGTGCATAGCATAAGGGACACAGGAACTTGTGCTTTCGTTTGAAATGTACCAATTCTGCATACTGTCAATCAATCAATCAAACCCAACTTCTATTCATTTGTTGTCCTCTCAGAGTTACAGACCCATAACAGGTCGTCGGGTCGCGATTAAATGAACATGGCCATAGAACCCTTTACATTTAGCCCCCCCCCCCCCATATTAAAAAAAGATCCACCTGACAAGACTCCTCTGCAAGCAGGTCCGTCTAGTAAGCCTATTTTGGAGGAGTCATAAAAACTGGATAAAGGCAGTTGAAATCAGCACATGAGCACAAATATAAATGCTTCTAAATATTGAACCACACAAGTTGACACAACTTGGTACACTCTTTAATCAGAATCATTCTGATTCCATCCATCCATCCATCATCAACCGCTTATCCATAGCCGGGTCGTGGGGGAAACAGCTCCACCAGAGAGCTCCAGACTTCCCTCTCCAGAGCAACATTAGTGACTTCCTCCTGGGGGATCCCAAGACGTTCTGCCCTGGGGTCTCCTCCCAGTGGGACGTGCATCGAGGACCTCCCTAGGGAGACGGCCGAGAGGCATCCTAACCAGATGCCCGAACCACCTAAGCTGGCTCCTTTCCTTTCCAGGCGAAGGAGCAGCGGCTCTACTCCGAGTCTCTCCCGCGTGACTGAACTTCTCACCCTATCTCTAAGGGAGATGCCAACCACCCGTCGGAGAAAACTCATTTCGGCCGCTTGTATTCGCGACCTTATTCTTTCGGTCATGACCCACACTTCATGACCATAGGTGAGAGTAGGAACGAAGATTGCTCGGTAGACAGAGAGCTTTTCCTTCTGGCTCAACTCTCTTTTCATCACAACAGTGTGAATCATTCTGATTTGTTAATAGCAAACTGCAACTGCACAACTTGTACAACTGATGGCTGATGTGACAATTAGTCTTGAAGTTTTTAAAGAACCCAACCTCAGGTTGTCACATTTCCATCTTTACCAATTATTATGAAACACCCACATTTGGAAATAGGCCGATAGAATACCAAAACGCTCGTCCCAAAACACAGTCGCGACTCACGAATGTGTTTTGGGGGTGAGCCTTCCGGTTACCCCATTTGGTCTGGGCTTAACATTGGGGCGGTGTGTACTGTGTATATAATTGGCTTGAAACCTAATTTCCACATGATCACACCCGTGAGAATGCAATTACTACAGCATCACGTTGTGCTAACAGAGTGAACCCTTGTTGTTGTCCTCTGTCCAAATCTGAAATGGGCACCTGTCCTAGTT
The DNA here is from genome assembly GCF_951216825.1 of Electrona antarctica. Lineage (NCBI taxonomy): Eukaryota > Metazoa > Chordata > Actinopteri > Myctophiformes > Myctophidae > Electrona > Electrona antarctica. Next base: position 53,138,512 of record NC_136808.1, on the reverse strand, counting down.
CTTGCATAAGTCACGTGGTGTTGCAAACTGTTGTGTGTATGTGTACCTGCATAATCACAAATCCAAATTCCTGTGCATTTGTTATCACTTCGCCAAGTGTCCACTAGGTGGAGCCCACAAACCACTGAACCAATAACATGTAGTCGTCATCACTGACTGCCACGAGTGAGGTATACGGACCGCAGCACGACGTTTATAGGATAATTATTATTCATCCGCACAGTGGTGGGATAAAAAATAAATAAGACATTAATAAAACTATCCCAGTCCTGTGAAATCGACGGTATTACAGTTAACAGATGAATTATATGAATAAGCAATCACTTAATCAAAACATGTTATCATCAACCGAACCCATCATCAGCTAGCGTTAGATCAAAGTAAAAGTAGCCTAGCTCTCCTCATTCGGTGCAATGCAAAAAATAATAAACTGTTAAGAAAGAAGAACCAGCTTATTGTATCTAAGCAATGTATAAACCATAATATATTATGCAGCAGCAGCAGAGCAATACTGTTAACTAGTCCTCTATTTCGCTGATGTAAAAAGAACACTGCGATTATTACCCATGTTGTCCAGTGAAATATAGCATAGCAACGTGTAGTTCTCTGAAGAGAAAACGGTGGAGAAGAAAAAGCTTCAGAAGTAAAAAAGCGAAGCCTGGAAAAACGGATCGAGTCCCACAGGGAGGGCAGCTAGCTAGCTAGCTACGCAGAGCTGTCCCGTCCGCGCCTCCTTTTTTTTCGTGAACCCCTGGGCTGGGGAAAATTACATGTGGTCGTACGACGGGAGAAAAAACAGCAGATCTGCAAGCTCTGGGCGAGTGGCCTCCGCGGACGCACGGTGAGCTTGTAGAGCTGCTGGTTTGCGCCGCGCGACCCCGTCGTACGGCGGAGGTACAGCAGACCCAATCCACTGAGTCAGCGCGCTGTGCAACATGCAAGCACATCCGCTCTGGAGCGGATACAGAAACAGTGTGTGTGTGCGTGTGTGTGTTTACCGGATACAGTAGGCGGGCTCTAGAGCGGATGTAAGCACAGAGCAGTAGATAGAACCCCAGGCCAGAGAAGGCTACTCTCCACCGGTGGAAAAAGGAAAGCGCCCCAACGGGTGGAAGATGTCAGTCGTATCCCTCCGCCTGCGGTAGATGTGCTGAGGCTGGAGCGGCAGCCATTTTGAATGTATGTCTACTGGTCCGTTCCTCCTCCCTCCATTGCTAATAGAGAGAAGATTCCAGCGACTTTCTGGTATCGTTACGGCTAAGTAAGTAATATTTACAATCTTTACGAAAACAAAAAAAATCTTAGCGGGCGTGAGATTTGCTAAACGTACCAATATACGACACGTTGACTTTATCTATCCTCCCGGGCGGGTCGCGGTCGGACCGGTTGCAGCGGTGTCTGCGGCGCCGCATAGGAAGTGTCACAGCCCCGGTCGGTGTGTCAGTGCACCCTGGCTGGCTGACGGGGGTGGGTTGGTTGGTTGGTTGTCTGTTCTGTCAGCTAGGCTAACGGCGCTTAGCATTTAGCACCGAGCTAACCACTCATACAGACGCTTGCCCCGATCCGTCTGAGTTCTGTGTTGTAGTGGATGATGATGATGCTTTAACACGAACTCTACCGAGACGCAGTTTTATGTGACAACGCACTACGCGGAATGCTCGTGCGCTGTCCCGTTGGCTAGCTAACCGACGGGTCATTGGTCCCCGTCTGTCTGTCAGTAGTAGTTTTGGGGGTCGGTTGAGTTGTACACGGCTAAGAAGAAGCTAGATAGCTAGCAGGCTAACGTGTTGGTGTTTATGGGAATCATCATAGCCATGCTATGCTAGCTGGCTAATCCTTACTTCGGAGGCCTCGCTGCATCATGTCAGGATCAATCGACGATCAAGTTCAGGTGTCAGGATGACCATAGTGTGAAACGGCCTCTTTTCTTTCTGTCTGTCAAGTGCATTGGCCTCTTTGGACTTAGTACACACAGTAACGCCAGCCCTTAACGTTTTCCTTCAACCTGAGCACAGACGTTTTAGCCAAGCTGCCTGCCAAGACAAGGTAAGACATCGTTTGCATGAACTGCTGTGCATTAGGTTGGTGAATTATATCTAGGATTGGTGAATAACTTTGGCAGAGTCACCGGATTGTAACCTAACCTCCATCACATTCTCTGCTGAGACGAAAGCTTCCTGTCAAGGTGGCCAAGGAAGCTAACGTTAGCATCGTTACTTTTGGGATTGGCAGCAGTTTCTGGCGTTAATGTTTATCGTGTCGCTGACGTATCCACCAGTACTGAGCAGTTATGTACCACATCGGTTTAATCTTTTGTTTAGCTATAGTTTCAGAAGATGTTTTTTTTTACTTCCTTGGGTGTCATTAACATCTCCGATTGTTAAGGAAGTCATCAATGCTCGCTAGGAGGAAGTCTAGGCACTAGGCAGGTGAGTGACATATTGGAGCTGAGCTGTTGTGCTGATTCTCTTGTATGAATACAAGTATTTTGACAGATTTGAGTTTTATTGGAATAGTCAGGACTCGTTGACTCGTTTTGATTCAAATATCTCTGTAAACGATAGCTGTTTCTTGTTGGTCATTTGTCCCACCATGCTAAAAGAAAAAAAAACGTAAAAAAACAAACAAACATGTTTTTCCCCTTGTTGTAGAGTAGACAATTATAATTCTGTCAACAGAATAACTGAAAAAAACATACTTGAATTGAATGACGATACCATTCAAATAATGTGTACATGACTTATGCATCAAGTTGATCTCATTCATTGTCACCTGAGCAGGTTTTTCCTCACTGGCCAAATGAAGAAACTCTTGACAATTCGTTTGGCTGACTTAATAAGAGTTTTTTTTTCAAAAGTGTTGACAAATCTAGGGCTGTCCTCCAATAAAACAATTTCAACTAATAGATGAGGCTACAGTTGTAATGTATATCACATACATTGTTTATAACTTTTCAGGAAATAAATAATTCAGTGTCGGGGGAAAAAACATTCATTTGTTGTTTTTGTTTTTTTTAGGGGACAGTCCCAAACAAATTGTTGCCCACACTATTGCAACATTCTCATAAAATCATTTGATTATATTCATGGTTTAGATTTCTCTGATATGGAAGGAAAACAAGACCATACTCCTAACTCCTGTAGGATCAGCTTGAATAGCTTATAGCTTTATACTATGGCTTGAGTATTGGCTAGTTAGGTTGGGATGTTGTTGCTGTTCCCTTGTTGACCTATACCCAGACTATCATATAACAATATTTAAACATTTTTAGTGCTAATGTTTTTGCATAAGAAATAATCAATTTGTCATTTATGCTCTGCATTCTTGCAGGACTTGCCTGCACACAATATTGGTACCCTTATGTTATTAAAATGTACTATTTACGCTGAAACGTGTTGAAATTAAGACGTATTATCAGTCTTTTATTTGCAACAGAACTGATGATACCAATGATGCATATTCTGATTTAGTTCTTACAGGTGTCTTTACAATGTTCTTGTAATTCTTCTTATAATCTTATTAATCTCTCATGCATGCAGCCAGTTATAAAAGACAAAAAATACACACTGCTGTGAAGAGCTTAGAAAAATAATAGCTTAGCATGGTGGATGTAAAGGTTACTATCTCCAAGGAACTTGATGTTCCTGTGACCCCTGTTGCCAATATTATTAAGAAGTTTAAGACCCATGGGCCTGTAGCCAACATCTCTGGATGAAGGGACATGGTAATGAGAAGAAAACTATAGAACCGATCCAAGTTTAAAAAAAAAAAACACAACACCGCGATAATGTACTTCGGACAGATTAAACAAAAATAGAGCTTTAGCTTTTTTTTATAAATCACATTATTGTGTGGTTGCTTTTCTGCCAGGTACTGTTGCCTTGAATCTGCAGGCCATTAATGATCAAATACTTTCAAGGCATTTTAAGCAGAACATGCACGCCATTGCACAGTGCACCCTAGTTTAAGAAAGCTTTCTTGTCACAGGTCATGGGTGTTCCAGCAGGATAATGACCTGAATCATCCATCAAAAAGCACCCAAGAATGCACGAGAAGACCATGTAGAATTGGTGTACTATGAGTCCTGATCTGAATCCCATTACACATAAAATGTTCAAGAATTTCAGATCAGGACACATTTTGTGGAAAGAACAGTAGTATACAAGAATAAAAAAAATAGCTGCACATATCGACATTGTTTCTACTTAGTTATTGAAAGAAAATGTATAGGAAGCCTATGTTTACAGCCTATGTTTTGTCAAACTGGGGAAGGGAGCAAATGTGTTTTTTTTTTAAAATGTTTTGTAAACTCTAGACTACCGGTAATTCAACCTGTCAACTACCGGTAGGTTTTTATTATAAATGTTTTGAACATGTTACATACAGTCATTTTTTGTTTTATGGACCAAACTGCAGTTTACAGCTACTCGGCAAAGAGCTGTTAAACGGATAGTGTCCTTTGATAACAGTTATGATTATAATGTCTCCCTGAGTGCTCAGCTGAGCACTAACAACAAAACAAGTGGCAAACTGATCAATGACCCGGAACGTCATACTCAACTGTAGGAAAAAGTAATGATCTCTCGTTCTCTCTAAATAGACGACAGTGCCACATTTTCCTCCAGAGAAGGCAGCAGTTGGTGTATAATTGATATCCACCCATGGAAATCTCATTGGACATGCTCATAATTTTTATTGACCTTGAGCACAACCATTTCTTGCTTATGATTTACTCTCTTGACACTTGTCCTCTACTAGCAGACTGCTGAAGAGTGGGAGGGAGGGGACATGTTTTTTTCTCCCCTTGCTACTGGTTGTCAGGATCAGCAAGCCAATGTAGCCTACCTCATCAAACCTCAGGAGAGAAGACAAGCTTGTTAGGAACATTTTACAGCTACTAGTGCAGAATACTTTCCCTGTTAGGAAATGTAAATGAATGATATTGTGCACAATGCACACAAACTTATGGTTTGTAATTTACCTCATTGTGTAAGAAAATAATAGTTTTCACTGGCGTTTTCAAGTCTTGTTTTAATGTGTCATTGTTCAACTGAACATGTTCAAGTACTCGAGCCTAGAAATGTCAACCTTGAGTTTCTTTCATTAATGCTAGCAGTAGCAATGCGAGTTGCGTCCAATCAAGGGTGATCATTAGTCATCGGTACTGTTGGTGTAGGCTGTAGTGTAGGGTATGTTGTATGTTGCCAAAATTGTCATCGTATTAATGCTTGTTGATAGATTCACCTGGATTGATCAACTGACCCATAATGATGATAGTATACCTGTTGACTTGAATTATGAAATGTGAAGCTACAGTAGAACAGTGCTCTTTTTGTCCTTGTAGAGTAGACTGAGGAAGGCTGACCTTGATGATATTTTCTTGGCTCTTGCTGCCAACCATTGAACAAGCTCAGGCTTTCCCCCCCACCTATGGTTTTTCCTAATCCACCTTACTGTGGCCTGCCATAGTTTTGCTACCTGTTGCAGAATTTGATAACCTGCAAAGAAGGGAAAAAAAGCCTTTTGTGTTGTAGTTCGGTAGACTAGAGGAATGAATTATGTCGATGTGCGAGTTATCGCAATGATGAATTGAAATTTAATCTGTTTTTACTAAGCTCTCAGCGGTGGCTGTATTTAGTTTACCATATCTAATATGTACATACATGATTATGAGCACAGCAAGTGGCAAGGAGGGAGACAGTGGTCACCACAGCAACTGAAATGTGGATAGAAAAGCAATCTTTGAACACACACACACACACACACACACTGCCCGACCTACTTTGATGATTATGGATTCTTCTTACTTCATCAAGAGATCAGTGATTTAAAACCAGGCCTTTCTTCGCTCACTTCACTTATTTATTCTCCTCAGTAGCTTACTGAATGTTCTTGATAATGTGTTTTTAGGAGATGCTAAGAGTCTGAGACATGCCCGGCTGGTGGAATCTTGTGTGTAGTAGTTGCCGCCAAAGAAGTTTAAAAAACGTAATGTGTCGCATCACTTTTGATGTGGAAGATGGTTCTCAATGTGTTGTAATATGTGTTTCACTTTAAAGACCAGAAGAGACAGAACATGTATGTCTAGTGTTTATGTAACTAACAACCCCTTGCTCTTTTCCATTAGCAAGTGCATTCTTTTTTTTTCCTTGTACCAACATCCACTTCAACTCTGAGCTGGTTGGATGTTAAAAAAAATGGCTTTGTTCAGCAAGTAATTACCATAGTCCCACTTGCTGTTGAGCTTAATTATGTGCTGCATGCTACTAGATAAAAGGCTTCTGTGAAATGGGAAGCCATGAAGCATCACTTTATGGAGAGCCACCACCAGTAATAATTGTGCCTGGTCATGGCATAGTGAGTATGATGTAGGACAGTATAGGGCTGGGCAATTAACTGAAAATATATATAGAAACTGTCATTTCGAAGTATGCAACTAAAGGACCACTTCACCCATTTTCAATATGTCGTTCATATTAATTGGATCCTCACTGATGCTCATTATATGATTTGTTTTTGTCTACTCGCTGTGTCTCAGAGGAGACCTGCACTTCATAAATCCGTCTACCAGTAACATCATTGCTAGGCAGTTTTGGTCATTTCAAACTATATTTAAAAAATATATATATATTTTTATGTTTTATGAATGCCAGAACATTGGCTTCCAAACCTTCGATTGCTTGCATGCTAACTTTCCGGGAAGAGAGAGCCTGCCATTTCTATTAGTTTGGATTCCCCATCGATGATGTCATTGTTAGGCGAGTTACTGAACTGTTCACACTCCACAGCCCTTCTCTGAGACACGTAAAACAAATGGTACCATCTTATAATGAGCATTAGTAGTGAGGAGTAGGACCAATTATTGTCTCCACCAGACTGAAGGCATGGGGAGAGAGTATGTTTTGCACTCCGTCCGTCTGTGTGTGTGTGTGTGTCGTCTGGATGCCAACGATGAATCTCTGCCCCAAATTTTCTAGAACGGCCTGTTATAGCGCCACCAGGAGGCCGACTTCCAGATTCTGTCCAAAAATCCCGCAAATTGTTACACACTATCTATAGTCATGTGTTCAAGACGGATCTGTCCGATATTTCATATTCCATCCTAATTGGCTAACATTGGCTTTCAAAGTTTGCAGGATTGGCCCGTTTTGAACCTGTCAATTGATCCTGTGAATCCTAACATTGATACATGCCATGGCACATATTACACTGCTATTTACAGCTTATTTTACAGCAGTAATATTGGTACACGTTGATGGAACCTATTTCACAGATGTAATATCTAGCTGGTGTATATTTTAAGACTTTTATCAACTAAGCACTTTTATCAACATCGTAATCACTGACTGTGCACTATTGATTACTGAAACTAGACTGATTTAAAAAGTAGCTTTTTGGACAACTTTAATGCAATTTTAACGTGATGCCTATTCCATCACTATTATTAACTTGGGTCACACTTCAACTTGATCAGCAAAATGTGTACAGTGCATCTCTAATATATTGTCCTAATGTTTCACCAGAAATCATTGACATTTATAATGACATTCTAGCTTTTAGAAGAAGCAGGTAGATACAAGATAATTGAATCTAGCCACCATGCATGTTGTGTCCTGCATATTAATATTTCATAGTCTTCCAATACATGGAAAGCTTCCTTGGTGCTGGTTAGTAGCTCCTCTGTAAGGAATAGAATTTCACCTGTTGTATTCCATTCCCTCTCCACACAGGCTGTCAAAAATGGCTCTTTTGTTTAGGTTGAAATATTTGCAGAGTGGATTGGATCTTAGTCTTACTAACTACACATTACCTACCCTAACTACCCTATTGCTCATCAAATAGTTGGCTAATATGTTTATTTAAAAAAAAAAACCTTAGTCTTCTTTGCACCTCCACTTGCTTCTACCATATAATGTAGCCCAACTTCTGCATACTGCATACACACGCGTGCGTGCATGTGTGTGTGTGCACTCAACTTCACACACTGTACTCTGTACATTTCTCAAATTCTCACCTGCCACCTGTAATGGTATGCAAGAACAATGCATAAGGAAAGCCTCACACTTTACCTACATTCCACAATGTAAGCCATGTCCAGGTACTCTAGAAATGTAATATTTAATAATAAATACATTTTATGATTATTTTATGTTTCTTGTTGATACACCCCATGTTTGATCAACAAATCACCTAAATGTTAAATAATGTTCTGCCGTAGTGTAGTCTGAAAACCCACCTTCAGACTCCATCTTAACCCATAGCACTTGCCGTAATACTTGCCCTAGCCTCGACTACCTACAGGCATATGCATAGGCTCAACTTATTTAACTTGGCACTCTATAGTGTATATAGTTTCATTATTGCGACCACAGGTCGCATTTACTATGACATTGTGCCTTTCCTGTCAGTCAGTTGGTTGGTTGGTCACCACAGGCATGACCATATATGGCCATGCCTCGTGACATCACGTGACCTCATCAGGGATGGAGATCCCTGATGTCATATTAAGGCCATATATGGGAATGCCCATATATGGAGATCCCTGAGGCCCGGCCCTAACTGGGCCCTCATCAAACGCTGTACACTCAAGACACTGCCTCCGCTGCCACGCTCCGTCTGCTGTCACCTAGGCGGATGCATGCACGCGACCTTGCCCTAAAGCTTCTAGGCGTCTTACTGGTATTACACTGTTAGGTTCTTAAGCTTATGTCGTCTTACTGGTATAGATATTCAAGTATTTGATGTATTATGTTTTTTGTTCTTGCTTACTGTAAATCGCTCTGGATTCTAAATGCCTAAATTGTAATCCAGGTGGAGGGATGACTTGGTTACTTCAAAAATGCTTGTTTGTTGTGCGGCTGTTGTGTGGAAGGACATAATTATACATTTGATTGGCTCTGTATAAAGGGTTATATCACATTTGTGCTGTGCGAAAAACAATCTGTCTATTTTCTGACGTTTTTAGAATTAAAAAAATAAAGAATGGCCTTAGATAGCACTGTAGCTTGGAATATTTGGATCACTTCTCCTAATTTCTGTAAATGAAATTGGATAATGCTGGGTTTGCTTTTTTAATTCATTGTTTATTTTTTGTCCTGTTCTTCCAACAAAACACAAGTGCACACATGGCACATCTATTGCCTTGATGTGCCATTTTCTTTTTTATTGTAAGCGATTCATCAGGGATTCTGTTAACCCATTTTGGGCGGGAACCCCTTTTGGTGTTGGCGTGATGTTATGCTTTAGCTATTGAAAAATAGCAGATCTACAAGCTCATAGCGCGCCACCGAGTGGCGCGCTACGAGCTTGTAGGTCTGCTATTTTTTGAAAAATCGAAGAACGACTGACATAGAAACATAGCTTTTTCAGAAAACAGTCAGGATGTAGAAGACATTTTTAGAATCTGATCTCAGGTCAAAATGGGTTAATCCAGTGTTGCTGTCAAGGTCATGCGTGCCAACCTTTTTTCTGCATTTCCAGAGGATGCCAGCTCCGATCAGACTGCGGGAGCTGATCCGGACCATCCGGACCGCTCGGACCCAGGCAGAGGAACGTGAGATGATCCAGAAAGAGTGCGCTGCCATACGGTCATCCTTCAGAGAGGAAGACAACACATACCGCTGTAGAAACGTGGCAAAGCTGCTTTATATGCACATGTTGGGTTACCCAGCACACTTTGGACAGGTGTGTTTATTTATGTAGTCAAGTCTTAATGTATTTTGTTGAGGAAATGGTGTGAGGAAAGCCTGTGTTCTTATCTGATGTGAACCCGCACACTCATATGCTCCAAAAGATACATTTATTGACGACGTTTCGAGCCAAGGCTCTTCATCTGGTCAGTTGGTCAGTTTGACCAGATGAAGAGCCTTGGCTCGAAACGTGGTCAATAAATGTATCTTTTGGAGCATATGAGTGTGCGGGTTCCCTCTCTTTTTCATATGTCATTTTTCGAACCCAGCACCTCCACAAAGTGATGTGCGTATTTTACTATAGTTTCTTATCTGATGTGCCATTTTCCAGTTGGAATGCCTGAAGCTGATTGCATCCCAGAAGTTCACGGACAAGCGGATAGGCTACTTGGGAGCCATGCTACTGTTGGACGAGAGGCAGGATGTCCATCTACTCATGACAAATTGCATCAAGAAGTAAGAGAGGAAGCCAGTCCTTCAATGCATTTATTGTATATTCCTCTATCTGTTATAATTAGTAAATTGTGTATTTATTGTATTGTGTAAATTGCTTTACAAGGTGCATTCCATTCACCCGTTCACACATACAATTCACTCACGGACAACAGAAGGAAACCATGCATTAAAGGCACCAATCTGCTCATCAGGAGCAATTGGAGGTTTGATTGATTGATTCATTGAAATATTTATTAACAGTTTGCAGAATTACAGTACATTTCAAGCACAAACGCAATACAAAGAGTGAGTGGACGACCCAATTAAGCATTACACTTGTTTACAAGAGGTTCAATTCATCAAAAGTGTCGGTGTCACTAACACAGGGGGTGCCGTGGATTGTTCCTTCCCATTCCCAGACGTCCACTCTAACTCCTGAGCCACTGCCGGAATGCTTGCTTGTTTGTAATGTGGGAGAGTGACGATAAGAGGTGTGGTTGTAGAAACTGATTACACAGAGTTGGTATTCTGTTCCTTCCACAGATCTTGCAGTGTGCACTGATGGCAACTTTGGCGCCACCCCCAAAACCTGCCAAGCCCACTAACCTCTTTATCAAAACCTTTCTTCTGAAGAACAATAGCTCTTTCCTTTCTACTTCCTTATACCATATCTTCCCCTTCTTTATCTACATTGCTCCACATAACTCCCTGGCTTGTCTGTCTCTCCATTCCTACCCCAGTGATCTGAATCACAGCACACAATACGTCCAGGGCCTGGCCTTGTGTACCCTGGGCTGTATGGGTTCCTCAGAGATGTGCCGTGACCTGGCTGGAGAAGTGGAGAAACTGCTCAAAACATCCAACTCTTACCTGAGGAAAAAAGTAAGTCTCACCCACCATGTTGTTGTGCATAAAAAACAAGTTCATATTGTAATACCCCCTGTTAGTGCTGCCAGAATTGTCCAAAAATTACATTCGGATATTCATTTCAAAAACCCACGTGGATTCGAGCAATTCGAGCCATTCGGATTTCGATTCGGGACAATTTGGATTGGCAAAACAATACAGTATATGAATCAACGACTCGCCTGCCCCACAAAAACAAAAAGTAGCCTACCGACGGCTTTTCAACACCCGAGCAAGTCCTTGAAGTCCAGTCCATTCAACAATTTACATCTGTGCAGCATTTCATTCATAATGTTCCGACCGTCGTTACTCATGCTATGGGCAAGCATCGCAGGTCTAAAATCCAAGTTCATGTTCAATGCAGTCTGTTTCCAAGCCATATTGTAGTACAGTCAACTGTAGCCTGCTTATTAAGTCTGCAATGAATCCAGCGACTCCTTTAGTCTTTTGAATTTAACAAATGTAAAAAATGTTCCAAATAAATATAGGCTACATTTTCTATGGCTTCTCCAACAGCCGTAAACTTGTCTTGGTCATATCAGTGGGTACAGGCCGCATTAGGCTACTACTACTAAACTTGTCTTGGTCATATCAGTGGGTACAGGCCGCATTAGGCTACTACTACTAAACTTGTCTTGGTCGTATCAGTGGGTACAGGCCGCATTGGGCTACTACTACTAAACTTGTCTTGGTCGTATCAGTGGGTACAGGCCGCATTAGGCTACTACTACTAAACTTGTCTTGGTCGTATCAGTGGGTACAGGCCGCATTAGGCTACTACTACTAAACTTGTCTTGGTCGTATCAGTGGGTACAGGCCGCATTAGGCTACTACTACTCGTGTCTCTTTGTTTAGCCTACAAATAATGGCGGAGATTACATGGATCAGTCATATTTATTTTTTAGCGTTACATAAGCATATGAACAAAGAGGCTCCGGTCAAAACTGGGCGAATAAAATCTGCAAGTACAGGCATCACTGAATAATTTGTGTCTAGAAATAGGATTATTGACTCCTCAATACTTAACGGAGTGAGTGATATGTTATAGACACATGACTAAACTTCTCAAGTCATGCGTCTTAAAAACTAGAATAGTGTTACCAAAGTGTAATAGGCCTATCTCACAGCCCCCTTTCCACGCCCCCTTCCGGTAGCTAGTGGTGTCATTTAACATTAGGCATTTACACTTTTTTTCTCTGGAGAATCTAAGTACAATTCCTAATGTTAAAATGTCAAAAACCGATAATAATATGAAGAAAACACAATGGTATAACAACTCAAATAAGTAGAATAAACCTTACCTCTACAAAATAGTAGTTTGTGGCTTGTGAAAATACCTCTTTTAACATGGAAGTCTATGGACCGCAGAAAAAACAACACCATTAGCTCCAAAAGGGGGCGGGGAAATGCTGCGAGATAGGCCTATTGCTCGGAGGACGTCACTCTCATTGATTGTTTGTAATACATTTACATGTGATTTCCAGGCGGCGTTGTGTGCAGTTCATGTCATCAGGAAGGTTCCGGAACTGATGGAAATGTTCCTTCCAGCTACAAAAAACCTGCTGAGCGAGAAGAACCACGGTGAGGCTCAAGGGACTGTCGGCATCCAACGGTTTATGGCGGCTGTGTCCCTGTCCTGCACAAACATAATGGTTTATGGCGGCTGTGTCCCTGTCCTGAGCTGTGTCCCTGTCCTGGGCTGTGTCCCTGGGCTGTGTCCCTGTCCTGCACAAACAACATGCACACTTTCACTGTTGGTTTATGGCGGCTGTGTCCCCGTCCTGCACAAACATATGGTTTATGGCGGCTGTGTCCCTGTCCTGCACATTATGGTTTATGGCGGCTGTGTCCCTGTCCTGCACAAACATATGGTTTATGGCGGCTGTGTCCCTGTCCTGCACAAACATGGTTTATGGCGGCTGTGTCCCTGTCCTGCACAAACATATGGTTTATGGCGGCTGTGTCCCTGTCCTGCACAAACATATGGTTTATTGCGGCTGTGTCCCTGTCCTGCACAAACATAATGTTTATGGCGGCTGTGTCCCTGTCCTGCACAAACAACATGCACACTTTCACTGTTGTTTTAACGGTTTATGGCGGCTGTGTCCCTGTCCTGCACAAACATAATGGTTTATGGCGGCTGTGTCCCTGTCCTGCACAAACATAATGGTTTATGGCGGCTGTGTCCCTGTCCTGCACAAACATAATGGTTTATGGCGGCTGTGTCCCTGTCCTGCACACACATAATGGTTTATGGCGGCTGTGTCCCTGTCCTGCACACACATAATGCACACTTTCACTGTTGTCTTCTGTCTCTCGTGCCTTGTAGAGCAGTGGTTCCCAAACTTTTTCATGTCAAGGACCCCCAAATTGACACTAAATAGCCCACGGACCCCCATTTGAAAGGATATGCCAGGGACCCCCATAAGAGAAGATTTGTACGACTCTAGTAGTGATTCTCAACCAGTTTAATTTCAAGGCCCCCCAGTTTGACATGCATTAGTCTACGGACCTCCATTTAATGGCATTTCTATCTCTGGGACCCCCAATTTATATTGTAAAATCAATGTTATTTTAACTCTGACGGGTCCATTTGGTTCCATTTGTACACTCTCTGAGTTACAGACCCATAAGGGTCAATTTGGTTCCAAACTATCATTTAGCTTGGGACCCCCTGGAACTCCCTCAGGTACCCCTGGGGGTCCCCGGACCCCACTTTGGGAACCACTGTTGTAGAGAATAGCTATGCAGCTGATCTCCCCTTTGTGGTGTCCTTTACTGAGGACGGTGGAATTAATGAGTCTGTCATAATCTCTGGGCCTTGTCTGTACCCCACAATGAATAGACATATCAAAGGCAAATAGTGATATTTTGACAGTGAGGAAATAGCTGTGCTCTTGTCAAAGTGATTTGTGACACTGTTTCAGATACTATACGCATTCATATTCATCACTAATGGCTTTTCAGTTTTGACATACAGCAGAGGTATCGGTACAGCTGACGGCCTAAAAAGGTCGTTCAACTGTGTCGCACATGGAAAATAGCTGATGTACATCGCTATAGTCATCAAGATGGATCTGTTTGATTTCTCACAATGATTGGCTAAGATCTAAAATTTGCAGGTGTGACCCGTTTTGAACAAAATGCTGCAAATCATGAACGCAGCGCTTGATTGCGGTGAAACTACACTACGGTGAGGAACATATTTTAACATAGCGCCACCTGGAGGTAGATTTCTGCTAAAGATTTGTTTTATAATTCTCAACTTTTGTCCAAACTTTTGTCCAAATCTGTACACTATCTGTGATCAAGATGGATCCGTCCGATTTTTCATATTCGATCCTGATTGGCGAATTCCAAACATTGCTGGCCCGCAATAAGCTACCTGACCTGGCAGAGCTTTTTTCTAGTTTATAAATCGTCCTTTCAATGCCACAGACAACTTCCTTCAATATTTGGTTTGGATCTTAGATAGCCCAGTTAAAGGACCACCATATCGCCATCATTCAGTTTCAGTTCAATCCAATCAAAATCAACAAACAGTTCTTCGTAATTTCAAGTAAACCGTGAGTCTTAAGGTCGTCTCAGACAGCAATCGACTGCCCTTGGGTCAGGGCTCCAGCGTGCGACTTAATAGGTCGCATATGATACTTAATTTCTTAACGTGCGAGTTAAAATTTAACAAGGTCGCACAGGTGCATGCAGCTTTCACAAGTTGGCCCATGAAGACAAGGAAAAGGATTAAGAATTCGGTGGCATTTCACATTGCAAAACATTTTTTCCAAAATGTAAAAATATTATAATAAGGAATTAATTTGGATAATGTTAATGGAGATATTGTACAAATTGTCACTTTATTAATCCCAAAGGTTTGGACTGCATTTAATTTTCAACACAAAACCTTAAACTGACTTTCTGTGTGTGGAATGTATATTGCCTTTATTGACTGAGTAACTTTGTGTTGGGTTGAAACCATCTACAGTGTTTTGAAGTATAACCAGGGGGGGTTGCTGTTTTTTACACAGTGACCTTTTGTAGGGGGTTTTATGATTCAAACCTTTAATGGTGGAAACCACTACATAAATAAATGGCGCCCGATGTGGGGGCATGATAAGATCATGTATAAATACCATGCTATACAAAGAAAAAAATGGTGCTACCTAATTTGTGGTGGCGCTACCAAATGAAAAGGTAGGTGGCACCAGTGCTACCTGTGAAAAAGTTAGTCTGGAGCCCTGCCTTGGGTGACTATTTTGGACTCGCGGAGAAGTTGTGGGGCGTTGAAGCA
The DNA here is from genome assembly GCF_951216825.1 of Electrona antarctica. Taxonomy (NCBI): domain Eukaryota; kingdom Metazoa; phylum Chordata; class Actinopteri; order Myctophiformes; family Myctophidae; genus Electrona; species Electrona antarctica. Next base: position 53,123,194 of record NC_136808.1, on the reverse strand, counting down.
AGCGGGCATGGTCCTGTAAAATTGTCGCTCGTGTGTTTGTTTCGTGCACACGCCCGCAGGCGACTAGACCCGGATTGTGGTCAGCTTTTTCAGTGCCCCTCATGTACAGACACGTCGCTGATCCAGACAAGAACGCCTGCGGTACTTTCTCCCCGTCTGAAATGGCCGATCTGAAAGGATTAGCCCATTGACTAAAGTTTATTGACTAAAGTTTAGTCAATGGGCTAATCATTTCAGCCCGTTATGGCAATTTAAGAAGGGCAAGAAAGTGAAAGGAGACAAATGGTCCCCCAAATAAAGATGCTTTGATCCTAAAGTTCTCTGCTTTGTTCCCTCAGGTGTTCTCCACACATCTGTTGTCTTACTCACTGAAATGTGTGAAAGAAGTCCTGACATGCTCTCCCACTTCAGAAAGGTAAGGATTGAACTCAAACTTATTTTTTTTTGAAAAGGATGCAGGGAATTAAGAAACATTTGTCTTATGGTCACACCACATGTCATTCTCTCTCTTTCTACTTGTACATTTCCCTTTCAGTATAGCTAAGAAAGACTTGTTTTTTACTTTTTTGAGCCTTGGATTGCATTCTTGGCCCCAAAGGTATCCTCTACATTCAAAGTATGTCTCAGTCTTTATCTCCTTCCACTGTCTCTCTCTCTCCCTGTTTCTCAACTGCTATTGAACCTCTCCTCCCCTACTAGCTGTGACAAAAAAAAAAGATCTTTGCACCAGAAGGCCCACATCATGTTCCCCATGATCGAAAACCTTACTTTAAGCTCTCTGAAAGTGAATGATTTCCGGTTTTCCCCTCCCTAACATCTACCTCATATTTTTTCTGTCATTTGTCTTTGTTACAACCCCTGCATTGTGTTAGAATGAGAAGGTAAGAGTACATTCTGATTCCATAGCTGGTGCATGCTGCAACGAGTAATCACCCCCACACAGTCACCGTAGATGTAATCAAACCTGTGTCCAGTAATGTCATTTCTTTATTTTAACTTTTTCTTTTAATCTCCTTGACTTTTACAGTGATCATTATTGTTTTTTGTTCTTTTAGGATTATACAGAAGTTTTTATTTATTTTGGTCCATTTGTCAGATATGTCTCACTATTGTCACTTGGTTTCATTGTTCCTCTTCTGTGTACTTCATTTGATCACCGTTTTGTAAAATTGTATTTAAAGGATGTGATGGTGGGTATATTGATCACACACAAGGAGTTTTCACTTGGCACAGATCATCTATACTGTATCTGTCGTCAGAGGATATCCTATGTGTAATGTCAATGAATGTCATAGGATTGTTTATTTGTGATGTTTTAGTTGATGATTCACAAGAGTTTGGCCAGCAAAGCATTATAATGAAATGTTAAGGCTTTTGGGTGGGGGCTGGGAGATTTCTCTTTTCTCTTGGTTATCCTGAAAACCTGTGTTTGGAACTTCAAAATGGAGTATACCTTTACATATATCTCAAAAATACTATACATTATATAAAGGGTGGAATGGTAGTTTGAATTTTTGCTCTGGCAATTAACGAAACGCTAATATGTAGATTACATCCACATCATGTGGCAAGCTTACCAAACTCTTGTATAATCTTGGTCTTTATATGAATACAGCAGCATTATTACAGCCAGATCCAGTTTGTCAGATTATGTTTCTAAAAGCAAAAACAGTCTAAACCAATGTTCATTACAATCAAGGTTTTGATTAATTAACCTCACCTCAACAAGTAACATGCTTTCATACAATAGTGAAATTACAGTATGTCAATTCTACAAAAATATGTCCCCTAAGCCTCAACACATATTTACCTAACTACTAAAAAACACCTGCCTACAGAATATTCCTTGGAGGTTAGAGATACAAAGGCTTTTGACACGTCTTCTCTCCTGTTGTTCACCTTGTTGTAGCTGGTTCCACAGTTGGTGAGAATTCTGAAGAACCTAATCATGTCTGGATACTCTCCTGAGCATGATGTGTCTGGCATCAGTGACCCCTTCCTGCAGGTAAGACTTGAAACATTTAATCTGTGCTTGATTGGATTGACTATATGACATTTTTTTATCTAGCTTTTAGCCTGACAACACTTGACACTTTCTGCAAAATTAAGGTGCGGATATTGAGACTACTGCGAATTCTTGGCAAGGGTGATGACGATTCGAGTGAAGCGATGAACGATATCCTTGCACAGGTTAGAGTTCAACTTTTTTCCACTTAATTTGTATTCCACTTAATAAAAAAAGAAAACACGGACGGCAAAAATAAGAAACAAACACAAAAGACAAACAAATGGAACAAAGGGCTGCATTTTTCACATATTACAGATCAGCGCAATCTATAAATACAATATTTTAATTCCTCATACATTACAATTTACAATTTAGGCATTTAGCAGACGCTCTTAATCCAGAGCGATTTACATTAAGCAAGAACAAAAAAGCATGGGAATACATCACATAAAAAGCATTTATCATGAAACATGCGTACCGTAAGCTAAGAACGTAACAGTGGAATATCTATAAAATGAAACTATACATATAAACTATACATAAATACTATACTATACATATGTACTATGATGTGCTATGACTACATATAATGCAATTATATTGCTGTCTACATACCATGCTATAAGTCTGTATCAAATGATACAATGGCAATGGGCTGAAGGAAGAGATCCCACTTTCCAACTTATTGTAAAACTTATCCTTTGTAGTCCGAGTATGAATGGTAGTTTTTCCATGACATATATTTCTCCAGTAATGTCCTTCTAATTGTCTTTGGTTGGTGGGTCCTGTTGGTACCAGCGTTGTGTGTGTGTGTGTGTGTGTGTGATCGCTGTCTTTGGTTGGTGGGTCCTGTTGGTACCAGCGTTGTGTGATCGCTTTCTTACTTGAGTTCAAGTTAGACATTGTGGTTAATACGAAAGCCTCTCTAACCGAATGGTAAAATCTGACTCTGGAATTGTTTTCATTCTTCTAAAGGTTGCAACCAATACAGAGACAAGTAAAAATGTAGGCAATGCAATCCTTTATGAGACCGTTCTCACTATAATGGACATCAAATCAGAGAGTGGACTGAGGGTGAGTTAATTTGTTTCCCCTTTTACAAAATGTATGTTCTGTTAAAAGGTTCAATATGTTTTGTGGATATGCAATCATTACTGATTCCCCATGTACGTAGGAGCGTGAAGCAAAAAAGATTACATCGTTCTATATTGATGGAGAAATCATATTTATTTTTGCTCATATTGCTTTGCCATCTGTGTTTACATTTACCAGTATGCATTGTGACTGACGGCCAAGCTACACCAGGCTTTTCACGCACAAAAGGCGCGCGTTTACCCCTGCGCATGCGTTTAATTTATGTCCAGTCCTATTTAAAAAAACGCATGCGCGGGCCGCGCGTTTAGGGTAAACGCGCGAGAAAAGCCTGGTGTAGCTTGGCCGTAAGGTTGTGAAAAGGCAACAGTATATATTTATATAATATCTCTATATATATATATATATATATATATATATATATATATATATACACATACATGGCACCCCTATGACTAATAAATGAGAAAAGTGTTCCTGAAAAATATATTTTTCATATGGTAAAGCATTTTCTCTTGTTTTGCAGGTGTTGGCAATTAACATACTGGGACGCTTCCTTCTTAACAATGATAAAAATATTAGGCAAGTTACTTTTAATAGCCTTCCAAATATCTTTGCCTCCTCATCACGTAAGAAGCACAAATACCCACAGCTCTCGCTTTGTTGTGACGGTTATGTTTTGTGACGTGCCCATTTTTAGATATGTGGCATTGACGTCCCTACTGAAGACGGTACAAACGGATCACAACGCTGTGCAGAGGCATCGGAGCACCATCGTGGATTGTTTAAAAGACCTGGATGTGTCCATCAAGAGGTGAGAATCACAGAAGACTGATGTACAAATAGGGATGTCAGTCACCATCATGACACTTGTACAAATAATTGCAATTTCAATTAAGGATACAAATTGCCCAGGGCAGATATAACAAATTACATAACTGTGCATTAGAAACGACTGGCAATTAACCAATATGTACTATGGTCAAAACATAATTTTATACTTTGAACAGTTAACATAATTTTATACTTTGAACCAAGAATAGCAAAAATAGACTTATCTACAAGCTTGCCATGTGTCACATTGTAGTGAGTTTTGAGCTGTTTTTGTCTCTTGCCTCACTGTCCCTTTGTATTCCTGTCTCAGGCGTGCGATGGAGCTAAGCTTTGCTTTGGTGAATGGCAACAACATCCGAGGCATGATGAAGGAGCTGCTCTACTTCCTTGACTCGTGTGACCCAGAATTCAAAGCAGACTGTGCATCAGGAGTCTTCCTAGCTGCAGAGAAGTAAGAGACTTGTGTACTGTTCATCTCACAGAGAGGCTGCTTTGCTGCAATGTGTTCTATTCACCTGGTTTAGTAAGAGACTTGTGTGTACTGTTCATCTCACAGAGAGGCTGCTTTGCTGCAATGTCTTCTACATCCTGACAGTTTTCTGAAAAAGCTACGTTTCTGTGTCAGTCGTTCTTCGATTTTTCAAAAATAGCAGACCTACAAGCTCGTAGCGCGCCACCGAGTGGCGCGCTACGAGCTTGTAGATCTGCTATTTTTCAATAGCTAAAGCATAACATGATGCTAACACCAAAAGGGGTTCCCGCCCAAAATGGGTTAATGGGTGAGTTGTGGATGATTAGAAGCATTAATCAGATATAGACTGACCAAACTGTGAGGTGAATGAACACCAGTAGCCCGACTACTTAAGATTGGCACACTAGATCATAGTTAATTTAACAGATTACCACCATTTGATTCTTAGTTAGACAAATATGTAAAGAAGGAAAGGCAATGTACTTTCTTGGTCTGGCAATTCCAGCTGGCAGTCGCTTCACTGTGAGGCAAACTAGAGCCGAACGTTTGATGGAATGAACAAAAACATATGGATGAATATTTTTGAAGAAAAGGGTTCAGGGGAAGAAAAAAGAAGCATCACACATTCTGCTGCCTTGCTTTTCGACATGCACTCTATACGTCAGGGTTCCCCAATAGGCGGCCTGCGGGCCATTTGCGGCCTGCGGAGTGCCCCCTTGTGGCCCCTAGAAGATTTTCTTTTTTTTGTTTTGGGGGGGTGTCCCAGATATAAATGGCATTAAATGGGGGTCAGTAGCCTATGCATGTCAAACTGGGCACCCCCTCAAGGACCACTGGTTGAGAACAATTTTGAATGAATTAATTCATGAAAAAATAAAAAACCCAATTTTTCACGCATGCAGACTCGGCCCCCAGCCTGGTTCCCTAGTCAAAATATGGCCCTAGAGGAAAATTAATTGGGGAACCCTGCTATATGTTTATTGAGATGTAGAGCACCAGAGTAGGTTTATAAGTAAGGACCGTTTTCAGGAGACTGTCTAAATTGACCGCCAGAATTGAACAATCTATGATATCTCTTTTATTATCCTAAACTGGATCATTACACAATCATTAAATAATAATGTTTGTCCACCCGGCTGTCACCGACTTCAACGCGTTGAATCGAACTCCTGGCTCTGGTTTGCCTCCACAGGTGCGTCAATGGCACATGCCATGTCATATCTTTTTTTCTGTTCCACCTTTATATATAGCCTTGAGACAAAGGAAACTACACAGGCACACCTTCAAATACCTACTGGGCCAGGTCACCTGACGGATCACCTGACCCTAGTAGACTCCTCCTATTAAGAGTCTGCTCGTCTAAAACAGCTGGGAAAAAATGAAGGCAATGGACAATACCACAGCAGGCGCAGCAATGAAGAGCAGAATGTTATGACGAGCTGAAAAATGTCAGAGAAAACAACAAAAACACTGCATTACATATTATATACTTTAATGTGGTCAGTTAGTTAGTTTATAGTTTTATTTGGTCCTTTTCAGCACAATACATCACAATAAATAACACTAAACTTGCAGAAGAAAATAACGGACCAAAAGGGTGTAGGCTGAAGCTAGAAGCTTATTTTTGCCTACCCCGATTGTATACAGGAAAAAGATTACAAAATCAATCAGCAGTATTCGACAGAAGAGAAAATAGTAACAGAGGAAAACAGAAACCTCTGAAGGAAAATCAGGGTTTCTCACCTTCGAGGGTTAGTATGGACCTGCGCAGTGTAGCAAAATAATAGTAATGCCACCTGGCTGCGCAAGACCATATAACGCTTAAATAGATACTAGATACTAGATCAGTTCCACTGCAATGTTATCCATGTGTCCACATCATGGGTTCCGTGGTTCAGCAAAATAAGGTAGAATCGCTGGTGGTGGCAGATTAATTTATGAATTAATACCTGGCAGTTGATGTGTTTTTTAAAAATAAATCAGTTTTAAAGAAAAAAAATCATTATCAATTAATCAATATTGCCAATTATTTGGGGGCCCACTTGTAATACCCCCATGGCCCGCAGGCCTGCAATCGCTGCACATATCTGGGAGCATTGTGCACATTTATCTTTCTATTTTAAACGTTATTTCTGTCTCTTCTTATTGGCCAAGCTTTTCAAATGCTATGAGGAATAAATGAGTGGTCGTCTGACTGTTGAAATTATACATTTGGACAGCATTTACACTTATTCTCATTCACAGTGTCTATCAACAACAGATATAAGCACTCCTTTGTCCCTGCCTCGATTCGTGCAGTCAATGCTGCCAGTAATCATGTAATGTCATGATGATGATGCTGAAACATGCACTTTATGCAGCACTTTATATATTATATCTTATATCTTAAGCACTTTTTTTGCTTTCTTATTTCTTATCTCTTATTCTTCTACCTGCACTAGATGCGACCAGACCTCCGTTTATGCTATGGTGTCTCTTGTCTGTTGTTGTCCTGTATTGTTTTGTATTTGTATGTCGGAAACCACTACGGTTGCTGTAAACACAATTGCCCTTCTGGGACATTAATAAAGACATTGAACCTTGAATTGTTGGGCAATAGCTAACCACTGTATATTCTGTTTTACAGGTATGCTCCCTCGAAAAGATGGCACATCGACACCATCATGAGAGTCCTGACCACAGTATGTATACTTTGTGACACCAATACAATACCATTGGACCCCTTTTAACCACAGGAACTGTTCCTGAAATTCAGGAAATGTTAATAACATTAGGTTAACCATTTTTGACTGAAAGACTCTAGCTCCAATTCATTGTGGCTCCAGGGGCATAGTTCCTCTCTGTATTTAACCCATTTTGGGCGGGAACCCCTTTTGGTGTTAGCATTATGTTATGCTTTAGCTATTGAAAAATAGCAGATCTACAAGCTCATAGCGCGCCACCAGCTTGTAGGTCTGCTATTTTTGAAAAATCGAAGAACCACTGACATAGAAATTAGCTTTTTCAGAAAACTGTCAGGATGTAGAAGACATTTTTAGAATCTGATCTCAGGTCAACATGGGTTAATTGATAAGTTCCTAAAGGTCTGTGAACACTTTGGTTGAAAAGGGGCTATTGCTAACCAGCTAACAGTCTCTCTTTCGCTGGCGCAAAACTGCTCCAAGATCATTCAATCCAACAGCCCTAGCCGACAAATTGAACATGAGTTCTGATGTTCTGACTTGTGCGTGCATGCATGCATGCATATTTAAGCATACTGTTGTACACTAGCCCTCTACACTCGACAGTGTCCTGCAATCTTTCCTGATGTCCCACAGGCAGGGAGCTACGTGCGAGACGATTCGGTTCCTAACCTCATCCAGCTCATCACCAACAGTGTGGAGATGCACGCCTACACAGTACAGAGGCTTTACAAAGCCCTGCTGGACGACATCTCGCAGGTCAGGACTGTCAGCCATGTTTGCAGAATGTTTAGTTTAGTTTAGTTTTATTTGCACGTGATGTACATTAAAAGAAAAACAAAGGAAATTTAAAATGTAATGAAATACATTTGTATTCAAATGTGCCGGAAGGACCAAAAAAACCCAGAGGGGCTTATCGAGTGGCCTTCCTTAAAGCTGCCAAGGGAGCTTAAGCTAGTTATAATAAAATTAAAACATTAAAGGTATATTCAGTGATTTGACTTAATCTAAATATCACTTATTTTTTCTTTTTTTCTGGATAATCCTCCCTACTTTAGAGTGTGCTGACCATATAAGGAGTTCCTCCCTGTCCCCAGTGAGCCCCTGGGGTAAAAACACCCTAGTTTCAGTTTTGGTGGCGGGTGGCAAAGCCTTCATCCAATCAGGATGAGAGGGGCCTTCCTCCAATCATGATCGAGTGGGGGCGGGCCTTGGTGCACATGCTGTTGGCCTGTTGCACTTCCCCCCACTATAGAGCGTGCATGTGCACATTTTGTTACCGGGGCGGACTGGGTGGTTCTCCAAATCACTCAAATCACTGAATGCTCCTTTAATGAAAATACCTAATGATGATAATAATAATATTAACAATAACAAGAAATGAAACGGGTAGTAACATTAATAATTATAATAAAGATCAGGGTGACTAGGGCATGTTGCCCAAGCTTAATAGGAATTTGTAATTAATAATGATAAATAAAGAGCAGGGTGACTAGGGCGTGTTGCCCAAGCTTGATAATAAAAACTGCTGTAATTGTTTCTTGAAAGAACTCATGCTAGTACAGTCTCTGATGTGAGGCGGTAATTTGTTCCAAAAATGAGGTCCTCTGTACTTGATGGTGAATTGGGCGGATGTAGTCCTGAAGAAAATGGAATGAAGATCATTTGCTGATCTGGTGTAATGATTGTGGATTTCATTGTTGAACTGGAAAACATTTTGAGTATAAAATCAATGTGTGCAGCATGACATAAATGGTAGTTGTACATTTTTGTTGTTAAAAGCTTCAAAAAGTCCAAATGTGTTTCTCTGTGTCTGTAGCAACCCCTAGTGCAGGTGTCATCTTGGTGCATAGGAGAGTATGGAGACCTGCTGGTGTCTGGGCAATGTGAAGAGGAAGAACCCATTCAGGTAAACATTCAGAATCTCAGTCAAAATAAATAATACGGTAAACACAAATTGGCCTGTTTGTGATATAGCCCAGGGGTTCTCAACCCGTGGGTCGCGACCCCTCGGGGGGGGGGTCACCAAATTATTTTGGGGGGTCCCCAAATTATTTAAAAAAAAAAGAAACAAATTGCAACTGAATGGCTGGAAAATAGAAATTAAGAGTTTTACATAGTACGTGGTGTATGCACGTATAATGATTATATCTGGTTTCAAAGGCTGAATTTGCAACCCACGTCTGTGCCAACGGACTGCTTCCACCACAACCAATACTTTGGTAGGGTTAAGAAAAACCCTGCCACTCGGGCAATGTTTCAGCAGACCTGCATCAGTAGTGATGTGTTTCCATTTGGTCTCTGTGCTCCGTCTAGGTAACCGAGGATGAGGTTCTGGATGTATTGGAAGGACTCCTGGTGTCCAACATGTCCACTCCTGTTACCCGGGGTTACTCTCTTACTGCAATCATGAAGTTGTCCACTCGCTTCAGCAGTGTAAAGTAAGTGTAACATTCATCTTAAATTGTCCTGTTGTATCAAGGATGGTACAATTTAACCCATTTTGACCTGAGATCAGATTCTAAAAATGTCTTCTACATCCTGACAGTTTTCTGAAAAAGCTATGTTTCTATGTCAGTCGTTCTTCGATTTTTCAAAAATAGCAGACTTACAAGCTCATAGCGCGCCACTCGGTGGCGCGCTATGAGATTGTAGATCTGCTATTTTTCAATAGCTAAAGCATAGCATAATGCTAACACCAAAAGGGGTTCCCGCCCAGAATGGGTTAAAGTGTCTAGTGCACATACGCCTTGTTAGAGTTTTCAGTTGGGAAAAATTATATATTAATGAAGTTATTTTTTTTTATAACCCATCATCCATTTGCTGTAAGGCAGGGAATACTTTTTTACTGACGTTCTAATTTTCCTTTTCCAGCCGAATCAAAAAAGTGGTGTCAATATATGGCAGTAGCATCGATGTGGAACTGCAACAGAGAGCCGTGGAGTACAATGCACTTTTCAAAAAATACGACCACATGAGGTGAGGGAGCATTGCCTTCTTTTTCGTATTCCTATCGTGGTCATTCAATCCATAATAAACGGATGGACTGACACATCAACTTCTGCATCTTTCCGTTTATCTGTTCCTGTCGCTCTCTAGGCCAGCTCTACTAGAGCGAATGCCCATTATGGAGAAAACGTCTTCTAATGGCCCCACAGAGATTGTGCAGACCAACGGGGAGACGGAGCCCTCAGTGTTGGATGTGAAACATCCACCCCCTATCACTCAGCCAACAAACCAGGTAAGAAGACATTCCAGGGACTTTCTTAGGCTGGACATGTGCAGGGACCCTGACGGCTTTGAATCAGTGTTGATTTCGTCGACTAATACTATGATGAAAAATGTTCATCGACTACCTTTTTTCACTGACGGAAACTAAATGAAAATTAAGCTATGATGACTAAGACTAAATATACTGACAATTTCGTTAACAAATAACAACTAGACTAAAATGTTAGGAAGGGACTAGTGGACAAGATATCCAGTATAAGTAAAAGACACAAGTCAATTTACACTTGGTTGCATGCTGACAATAGCCGATCTACAAGCTCACAACGCGTCGCAGCGCGATGCATTGTGAGCTTGTAGATGGGACTATTTTCAGCAAGTGTAAAATCACTCATTACGACGGTATCAAGGCCCGCCAAAATACATTTTAGTGTACTAAATCAACTGTAGATTTTGTCGACTAAAAACCTAAAAACACATTCCAGGAGACTAAAACGTGACAAACTATTCAATAGACTATGACTAAAACTAAAATCTAAATTTGCTGTCAAAATCAACACTGCTTTGAAGTGTCTGGTTCAATATTGATGAACCTTGACTGGGCAACCAACCAATAGGACATAAGCGTTGACATGTTTGGGACCTTAAAGCACACTGTACATGCAGTCTCCTTTAAGAAAGTATGCACATACATGTGCATACAGTCACCAGATAAGCAACTACCCAATTACTTTTTAATTTGGCATATTTATTTAATTCATCAAGAAATAAAAGTCATTTATTGTACAGCAGACTCTATACAAGTCGCAATAGAAAACCTACAACTTCCTTTTAACGTCCTCCAGGATGCCCTTATTGCTCGTAAATTGCGGCAGAAAATTGACTTCTTGTATAGAAATAAAGCCAGCTTTCCTGTCATTGGCAGAAAGAGCGTATAGTAGTTGAGGCAGTGTTCCTGTCTGTCTTGGATTATGGAGACATAATCTATAGACATGCAGCCGCATCCACTCTTAAATCCCTAGACTCTGTTTATCACTCATCGATTCGATTACGGGTGATAGCTATGGTACTCACCAATGTATCTTATATAACAAGGTTGGATGGTCCTCCCTGACAGACACGAGAACTGCATTGGCACCTGTTCTTGTATAAAGCCATGCTTTTGGAGATTGTCCTAAATACATCTCATCTTTTCTGAAATGGGACTCTAGTCTGAACCCTACCACACCCGGTCAAGTAATTTCCCCAAATTCAAGGTACCAAAAGTTAACTCTGAACTTGGTAGATCTGCTTTTGGCTTCTGTGGCCCTAATTAAGCATGCACTCAACTCACGATACAATACGTATCACGATATGAGGTTCACGATACGATTTTTCATGATATTTTCAACTTTTTTTTTTTTTTTTATCTTCCCCCCCAAGCTTTTTTCACAATTTTTATTTAACTACATTGCAAAAGTAGCATTACTTTTCATGTAAAATTACTTAATTACTGTAAACATGCTTTCATGTTTAAACCTAGCTCGAGTTAATAAACGTAAAAAACGTTTTCTTTGATGACATCTTAGGATAGATGTAGACCTATTTGACAGTGCAGAAACATAATTGCCTTCCTTGATGTATTAATGAGCTTAAAAATATATATATATACATATTGTTGGGATATTATATCGATATCCGATATATCGTTACAGGCCTAGCCCTAATACATGGAATGACATGCAAACGACATTAAAATTGACCACATTGGTACCCTTAAGCCGTTTTAAAACCTTGGTGAGCATACAGACCCCCACAATATGTAACTGTTTTTAGATCGTTTGGAAATTTGTCTTGGCTTTTTATTTGTAAACCTATGTTTGTTTTTTTCTTTTCCTGATCTTCTGATGTATTGTGATTTTTTTCTCCATATATTGTATTACTCGACAACACTGAAAATGAGTAATTACTCATTTACTCATACTAATTTCGAGAATAAACAAAACTTGAATGAATAAGCTAAAAGTCAACAAAGACCAAATGTCAGTGTCAGAGAATAATGGGAAATCTGTCTGTCTGCACACATGGTAACACTCAAATTTGCTTGATTGAAAAAGATTACAAATGAAGAGTTTTCAGGTTATTACTTTATATCTATAACTATAACTAAGCAATGGCCGCCGCTGTCTGTCTGAGAACATCCGAGTCAACATCTGGGTGCGTCGCCTTACACCACAAAACAACCCGGTCGTCGCGCTACTGGCTCACACAGTGAAACAACCCGGTCGTCGCGCTACTGGCTCACACAGTGAAACATCCCGGTCGTCGCGCTACTGGCTCACACAGTGAAACATCCCGGTCGTCACGCTACTGGCTCACACAGTGAAACATCCCGGTCGTCACGCTACTGGCTCACACAGTGAAACATCCCGGTCGTCACGCTACTGGCTCACACAGTGAAACATCCCGGTCGTCGCGCTACTGGCTCACACAGTGAAACATCCCGGTCGTCGCGCTACTGGCTCACACAGTGAAACATCCCGGTCGTCGCGCTACTGGCTCACACAGTGAAACATCCCGGTCGTCACGCTACTGGCTCACACAGTGAAACATCCCGGTCGTCACGCTACTGGCTCACACAGTGAAACATCCCGGTCGTCACGCTACTGGCTCACACAGTGAAACATCCCGGTCGTCGCGCTACTGGCTCACACAGTGAAACATCCCGGTCGTCGCGCTACTGGCTCACACAGTGAAACATCCCGGTCGTCACGCTACTGGCTCACACAGTGAAACATCCCGGTCGTCACGCTACTGGCTCACACAGTGAAACATCCCGGTCGTCGCCCTACTGGCTCACACAGTGAAACATCCCGGTCGTCGCGCTACTGGCTCACACAGTGAAACATCCCGGTCGTCGCCCTACTGGCTCACACAGTGAAACATCCCGGTCGTCACGCTACTGGCTCACACAGTGAAACATCCCGGTAGTCGCGCTACTGGCTCACACAGTGAAACATCCCGGTCGTCACGCTACTGGCTCACACAGTGAAACATCCCGGTCGTCACGCTACTGGCTCACACAGTGAAACATCCCGGTCGTCGCGCTACTGGCTCACACAGTGAAACATCCCGGTCGTCGCGCTACTGGCTCACACAGTGAAACACCCCGGTCGTCGCGCTACTGGCTCACACAGTGAAACATCCCGGTCGTCGCGCTACTGGCTCACACAGTGAAACATCCCGGTCGTCGCGCTACTGGCTCACACAGTGAAACATCCCGGTCGTCGCGCTACTGGCTCACACAGTGAAACATCCCGGTCGTCACGCTACTGGCTCACACAGTGAAACATCCCGGTCGTCACGCTACTGGCTCACACAGTGAAACATCCCGGTCGTCACGCTACTGGCTCACACAGTGAAACATCCCGGTCGTCACGCTACTGGCTCACACAGTGAAACATCCCGGTCGTCGCGCTACTGGCTCACACAGTGAAACATCCCGGTCGTCGCGCTACTGGCTCACACAGTGAAACATCCCGGTCGTCGCGCTACTGGCTCACACAGTGAAACATCCCGGTCGTCGCGCTACTGGCTCACACAGTGAAACATCCTGGTCGTCGCGCTACTGGCTCACACAGTGAAACATCCCGGTTGTCACGCTACTGGCTCACACAGTGAAACATCCCGGTCGTCGCGCTACTGGCTCACACAGTGAAACATCCCGGTCGTCGCGCTACTGGCTCACACAGTGAAACAGTGCAATGCATAGAAGAAGTAACTAATTTTACTGGGTCATAGTTCTCTGTGCAACATCGCCACGCTTCCTTCATGTCCGCACAATGACGAACTTCATTCACTAAGGACTGACCACGGACAAACAACCCGATCATGTCCACAACGAATATGACGTCCTCGACAGGTCGACGTGTGTGTGTGTGTGTGTGACACCTGTGTGAGTCCGACGGCATGCTTTGCGAACCACCTTCCTAATAATATTAATTTTGTGCCCATCCCTGTACAACATTTGGTGTTCATATATTAGAACGGGTAAGGACTAGTGTATCTAAATTTGTTAGTTGAAATTGTTGGGTAATTTATTGTTGGTGTTTAAAGGTTGTTGTTTTTTTGTCCTTGGTTCTCCAGGCTAATGATTTGTTGGACCTGTTGGGTGGTAATGATGTGGTACCAGTTATCCAGACCACGCTGCCCACCAAGCCTGCTTCAGCTGGAGGAGAGTTGCTTGATCTGCTGGGGGACCTCTCAATGTCTGGTATGAGACCTGCTTTCATCTCTCTAACCCGCTCTTCACTCTTTTGGCCATGTAGAAACGTAGCCTCTGTGGAAACATATTGAGAAGAGAGGAGTAACAAGAAAGGATGACATAGTCATAATGTTTCAGGTGACTGTATGACACGCATTTGTGTGACCACGTGACAGACTGTATCAAATATATCGTAAACGATACAGAGACACCTCCCCAACAATATCACAGAGACAGTTTGATTATTTTTGGACCACAATTCTTATGAGACGTTTTAATATGACCCCATGTTGTTCTCCATAGAGAAAATACTTCCGTGAACCAGGGGATGAGTGAGTGATGTCAGGACTTTAGAACCAGGGGATGAGCGAGTGACTGCAGGACTTTGGCGCTCTATAATAAATACTAATAGTATAACTACCAGTAAGACGCCTGAGGGCGAGAAGCAACCTCGCCCTAAAGGGAGTCGCACTGCGACACATTATGACCTAGGAGATCGCCTTTTTTATCTTTACAGATCTAATCTAATAGGGGTCCTTCCTTGGCACAAAATCCTTTCAAATGGGGATCTGCAGCTATTATCAATTTGGGGATCTTGTCATGGAAATGCTTGAGAACTACTGATAGAAGGGGAGTTTGTGTGCTTCTGTTGAACCCTGGTGTGGTGGTCTGCCCTCCCCAGGTGGTCCAGCAGCCCCTGCTCCTCCCTCCTCTGTGCCCACCTCCCAAGCCCCCTTCCTCCTGGATGGCCTATCCTCACAGTCCTTGTTTAATGATATTGCAGCCACAGGTGAGTCACCCACATAGTGCCGTCCCGTTCTCTCTTTAGGCTCTTTTCGTCTACAAGAACTAGTGCCGTGCCATGAAACCTATTTCATGGATTCTGCATTTGTAATCACACACTCTATGGCAGGGTTCCCCAATAGGCGGCCCGCGGGCCATTTGCGGCCCGCGGAGCGCCCCCTTGTGGCCCCTGGAAGAATTCCCCCCCAAAAAATGTTTTTGTTTTGTTTTGGGGGGGGTGTCCCAGATATAAATGGCATTAAATGGGGGTCAGTAGCCTATGCATGTCAAACTGGGCACCCCCTCAAGGACCACTGGTGGTCCCCGGACCACTGGTTGAGAACTTAATTAATGAAAAAAATAAAAAACCCAATTTTCCACGCGTGCGGACTCGGCCCCCAGCCTGGTTCCCTAGTCAAAATATGGCCCTTGAGGAAGATTAATTGGGGAACCCTACTCTATGGTGTCGGATAATGTTCTCGGAACCTAATTTGGCCGGAGATGTGACTTCTATTCATTCGAATATGTTCAAGCAAGCAGAGCACACCATGCTGTGATACATGACATTCAAATTGCTACCAAAACCCTACTCTGCCGGCTGCCTGGGTGGTGTGGTGTGCCTCGCTTGGACTTCCTGTAACATGGGATCAAATCCCACTCTCTACACTACTTTTTTCACATCTGGGCAAAATCTTGCCACTTACTTTAGGCATCATTTTGCAACTTTAGGCATACTTTTTGCCACATTAGGCATATTTTTTGTGAGGACTGCCCATAAGTCTTCATGTTAGTCTGACCTACATGGCTGGTTAAAACTAAGGCTAGGTTTAGGCATAGCCCTGCTCAGGAGGTGGCACAACCCTGATTTGAACTCGGAAGTTATTGTCAAAATGTGTAAAATAATTTGGTGATTCTTGTTATAAACAAACTTTAAAATCTCAGAGCTTCACAGATTCTGGAAAGTTTCATTTACTACTGATACTACAGCTAAGTTATTTGTAATGCACTTTCATACATCTTTATGTTCCAGAAGGTTCTGGGTTGCGCTTTGTTGTCGAAAACAGCTTCTCATGAATTTCCTCCGTCTCCCATATGCAGTTTGTGGTATTGTCATTCTGGAACAAAGCCCATTGGTGATCAATCATTTTTACTGGATTACCCTTGAACGTCTGAAATCCTGCTGAATATGCTGGTTTTCAATGCTTCTTTTTTCTTTTCCTTTTTTTCTTCTCTGTAGCTATCCCACCTATGACGGCATACAACAAGAATGGTCTGAAAATAGAGTTCACATTTGAGAGGGCCAACCCCAATCCAAACATAGCGGTCATCACCATCCATGCCTCCAACACCACCGAGGCTGACATGACAGACTTTGTTTTTCAGGCTGCAGTACCAAAGGTAAAGCAGCGTCATCATCAGTCATCTGTTTTTAACTGCAACAGCTGGGCAATTAACCGAAAATGTATCATAACCGATATTTAGAACCAATAACCAACTTAATCTTGCTCATGTCGGTTAATTGAATAATTGAGAAACAGTTTATTTTTTTAAATTATTTTAATATTTCTTACTTAACAAATTCTATTCAGATTTATTCATGTTGATTCGTTGATATTGACTAAATCGATTAGACTGATCAACCACATGGTGTGTGTGTGTGTGTGTGTGTGTGTGTGTGTGTGTGTGTGTGTGTGTGTGTGTGTGTGTGTGTGTGTGTGTGTGTGTGTGTGTGTGTGTGTGTGTGTGTGTGTGTGTGTGTGTGTGTGTGTGTGTGTGTGTGTGTGTGTGTGTGTGTGTGTGTGTGTGTCCCAAGTGCATCCATGCAA
Organism: Electrona antarctica; assembly: GCF_951216825.1. Taxonomy (NCBI): domain Eukaryota; kingdom Metazoa; phylum Chordata; class Actinopteri; order Myctophiformes; family Myctophidae; genus Electrona; species Electrona antarctica. The sequence continues at coordinate 53,106,027 of NC_136808.1, read as the reverse complement.
TGTTTTTTTTTCATTCATAATCACTCATTAATTGTAATTGAGGCAAAAGTTTGACTTTCAAATCAATGTCACAATTGCTTCATTTTGACCAGCCCTATTCTACTGAAATATCCAAGCGGTCAGAGAAGTATATATTCCAACTTTACAATAAGCTACTGTATGTAAAGTGACTGAGCTGTTGGAAATAATATTACAGATTTGGTTGACAGGGTTTCATAACTCGGATGAATCTATGCATAGGCTTTAATGTACACTCTTTATTGCACAGACATTCCAGCTGCAGCTGCTGTCCCCTAGCAGTAACGTTGTCCCAGCTCTCAACCAGGGGAGTGTCACGCAGGTCATCAGAGTTCTCAACCCACAGAAGGTACGTTTTGTTTTTGTTTGACGTTTATAGGTCGACTCTGTCAGTTTACTCTTAAATGCAGGGTTTCTCAAAAGAGACCCCCCATCTTTCAGTGGGCGAGAAAGTATAGTTGGTTCATTTGTTGCTGTATATATATTTTTAAATCACACCCGTGTGAAGTGAGGGGCGCTCTTATCATCTTACAACATAATGTTTGTCTAAGCAACGGGTGCTAATGTTTGTCTTAGTCCTCAAAACTTTTTTTTAGGAGGGGCGCCCCTCAATAATTATAGAAAGCTACTTGCTTTTTGATTATTCGATTAATATTAAAGGTAATTATAGAATAATCACTGAGAAGATCATCGATAGTTGCAGTCCTAATTCTTTCAGTTGTATTTTTCATTGACATAAACATTATGCATCATCCTGACGATATTTCAGCAACAGCTACGAATGAGGGTCAAGCTGACGTATACCCACAAAGGCACGGCCGTTGCAGACCTGGCTGAGGTTAATAACTTCCCTCCTCAGTCCTGGCAGTGATGTGAGCTGCCGTCCCGCTCCTAAAACGCCCTGCCAGGGGAACTATGAGAAAACCATTTTCCTTTTCACCTCCCTCCTCCTTTTCTTCAAAACGGATCCCCCTGTGACATCACCGCAGACCGCTGCGCTCGAGTTGCATGGGAAGCAGTGGAACGTAACACAGGGCGGAGGGAAAAAAACAGATGTTATGAAGACCATAATGATTATTGACGTCACCAGAAAAATCTGAAACAAATATCCATGGACTTACCTGATCTTCTTAATCGGTTTAGCGTTGATCTGTTAGCTTTGAAATCTGTTTGCTTTTTGGCCCAACCCCCACTCACAATTTCTTTTACGTAAACCACACTGTGGTACGTTCCACCTTGCTGAGGCACTGTAAAGAACTTCTGGCCACTGCATGAGCACTTGTGTAATTCGGTTTTCTTTGATTTGTGGTTTTAAATTTGTCATTAATTTAAGATTGTTTCTAACTAAATCAAATCTAACTTGACTACAATCTGCACACGCTCCACTGCTAAAGGTGTATCTTTCAGTAGGCACTCCTCAGTTTCTGTAGCCAATGATTTAAAGCAGTCTTGTATGTATATCCCAGAACGTTGCTCCAGCACTATAATTTAGTGGTCATAACTGGTTTCATATTCAGATTTTACACCCATAGCCTTGGTCATCATCACGTTCTAACAGCAGGAAAATGTTTGAAACATCAAATACCATCTTGACAGTGATTTGTATTCATGTCATTTCCATCAATTTTGTTTGAAGCCTGTTTGAGTGTTACTAGGATCACTTTTAACATTTGACTAGCTTGGTGGGGCTTTCCTGGTTCTGACCAAGGACTATCTAAAGAGGACGAGAAGCGAAGACCGTACGGTGGACGCCATGTTGCTCCCTGGAAGGAAAGAAACATGCGCAGTTGAGACCAAGGACTGTCTAAAGAGGACGAGACGCGAAGACCGTACGGGTGACGCCATGTTGCTTATGGTGCTCCATGGAAGGAAAGAAACATGCGCAATGGGCTATATGCAGCCAACACTTCCGTGTTCAGCTTCCTTGGTCTCAACTGCGCATGTTTCTTTCCTTCCATGGAGCACCATAAGCAACATGGCGTCGCCCGTACGGTCTTCGTGTCTCGTCCTCTTTAGACAGTCCTTGGTTGAGACCAGGAAGTTGTACATGCCCAAATTTGTGCATGTACAACTTCCTGGTCTCAACAGCGCATGTTTCTTTCCTTCCATGGTGCAACATGGAGTCCACCGTACGGTCTTCGCTTCTCGTCCTCTTTAGATAGATAGTCCTTGGTTCTGACATGAGGTCTCTACTGCATCCTGTGTTCTTAGTTTTGCTGTCATGATGGCAAAATAAACATTTCCATATTGCCTAGTCGGATCAGCTGTGGCTGCTTTTCAGAGGATGTTCTATTCCACATGCAGTTCCCTTTCAGAGGATGTTCTATTCCACATGCAGTTCCCTTTCCTAAAATAAACCCAACAAGTAGCTTATCTTTGTGCATTTATTCAGCGAAGCGAACGCTTAATGGCTAGTTTGCGCCATTTTGAAGGATATTCCTGGTCAGAAATGCATCATATGGAAATTGTTAATTGGATGAACCCCCTCGATCTGCGTTCACGTTTCCTGCATCTAAATGCTCCGCAGGCGTAAGATATCAACACAGCACAGCTTGTAGTTTAGACAAACATTCGGTTTTATTTAACTTGGTTGGGCTTAGTCACCCTGCACGTACATGTAAATGAAGTCTTTTATGAATGTAGTTACATGCACTGAATGATTTATTTTCCTCTTTCTCTCTCCCCTTGAGTCTTCGTTATGACGCTCCATTGAGGTCATTGTGTTGGCACTATTTTTGTGATGGTATGTTTTAGTTTTTTTGATTTTTCTTAAGTGATTTAACTTAAATGATATGCCTGATATTAAAGTGATGTGCCTTTCTGACAACTAAATAAGTAGACCTATACAAAGTGGGTTGGTAAGAGTCTAATTGTGTCGAGTGTATTTTGAGGATGACATCCTGGGAAAATACTATTAGAAGACGATGGGCTGGATGGATTTAAAGCAATATTTCACTTTTAATAGAACATTTTCACTTTTAGTACACCTTTGACTTACTGTAGAAAATAATAAACCACTACTAATATTCACTTGCCTGAGGTAATAACGCTCATTTTAAAATGTGTATGGGTCCTCAAACCTTAAATGTATCGTTGTGTACTAGAAATTTCTTCTAAGGAAATCCTAATTGTAGTTTTAAGGGAAATCTTAACTTAAGATGCTTCGTGGCACCATCGGCTTTCTTCTACATACACACTAGTAGAGCATCAGTGGCGGTTTCCCCCTTTGCTGTAAACATTTTGAAGTGGTGATTTTACCTGTTTTCCATAATGGTCTGGGCGTAACATTTTCAGTAATAGTCTGGGGGGGGGGGGGGGGATATTAAAAAGGCCTAAGCATTGATGACTACGGTTTATCACGGCAGCTATTGTCATTCTACCCTATACCAAGTTTGCGTGTTCAAAACAATCAAAAGTGTAAATGTTCTTAGTAAAGGGAATTGTTGCTTTAAGATTTATTTTCTTTTCTGTTTTTTTTTTTTTTCATATCTTTGTTTTTGAAAGGAGCACCTGTATTCACTTGGATCATAATTAGTTTGAGGTACAGTGACTGAGCAGCTTCTGTGGTGACCGTTGGGAATGATTTCTTGGTTTTGCATATTTCTCCAAATCAGAATTCCGACCACGCCGTCGGGGGTGGGGTGGGATGGGAGGGGGGGGGGGGGGGGGGGGGGGGCAAACCTTAATACCTCGCATTTTTTTTTCTCTTTTCTGTTAACTCTTAAACGGCACAGTGAGATGGACAGCTGTGTTCAAGTCATATGATTGCAATCAAAGTGGAGCGTCTGTAATGAAAAAGAAGCTTACAGCATTATCACTTAACCACTTAAACCCTCGATAGATTCTAAATTGGACTTGAGTTGCTCCTTTTGCTATTTTTTATTTACACCGATACATTTTGCCAAAAATAGCCGATCTACAAGTTCACAAGATGTCACGAATCACGATGCATAGTGAGCTTGTAGATCTGCATATTTTTTGCCAAATGTTCCATCCAGAATAGGGATGCTAGGGTTCAAGTGGTTAATGGGGCTTAGCACCCCCTATAGGCTGTTTGTGTTCAGAGGTCGTCAGATGTTCAATTAGGCTGTATTCTTAATATTCACTATGCTTCACTCTAACTTTTGTGACCAAATCAGAGATGCTATTTAGCTTTGGAAATATTTTTGAGCTACAGTATGTGTATATGGAGGAAATTATTTTTTTGTTCAGTTAACTTTTTCCGTTGACAAAATGCTATATTGGCTTTTTTCTGTACATATTGAGGGCTTTTACACTTTTGTCTCTTGTACTATCTTTCATCCTTTTTTTAGATACCAACCATTTTCTAAAAACTTCCAATTATTCACAATGTAAATTGTCTGACTAGATCTAGGCCACATAGTCTATGAAAAAAAGACTTCCCCGTGTCATCACATACTCATTGTAAAAGTTATATGATCTGCTGCCTGTACATTGTATATAATTGTAAAACATACGAAAGCTGATCAAATTAAATAAAAGTACAAAAACCATCCATGTGAAGACGTGAAAAGATTAGCTAGGGAGTCGGGACTAATTGTATACATACTGTATATACAAAGAAAATCTTGAAAGATTACAAATGGTCTGCATTTTATCACTTCATATTCTTTGAGATTGGTTATATATATATTTTTTTGTTTTTCTTTCACTGAGTTTAGTGGGTGAGTTGGTTGGCTGCTATCGGGGTTGTTTTAAATGTTGAGTCGAAGGTTTGACTTTGTCTGAGTGATGTACTGAACTACTGAAACCTGAGCACAGTGCTGCGTAGAAGCCTAATTTATGCTTGCATGTCAGAAATAGCAGAACTACAAGCTCGCCACGTGCTGCATCCGCAAGGTGTTGTGGGCTTTTGGGTCTACAATTTGGGACATGCAACAAAGTATGAATCCGGTTTAATGTCTACAGTCTGACGTGGCACCTTGTCCTCTTCCCTGTCCCTCAAAAAGGCATCCCTTTTTGTTTGTTTTTCCCCCCCTGCATACGCATCCTTTTTGTTCGCCTGTCCATTCATACGTTGAGTATAAATTAAGCGTAACCTTCCATCTGGCATTACAGTATCTGCAGTGCATCCTCTGCCCTATTAACTATAAAGTGATTATATGTAATTAATGCTGTCAGACCCTATCATTGACTTATTGAATGCCCTACAGCACATATCATCTTTGGGGAGTGAATCCTTTTCATTGGCCTCTTTGTGTGTGTGTGTGTGTGTGTGTGTGTGTGTGTGTGTGTGTGTGTGTGTGTGTGTGTCATATAGCACCTTCTACATGGTTGCCACGCACTTGTCTTAGAAAGCAACAAGAACAGGCCACTGTTTGTGCCACAAAGATTTGTTTTGGTGAAGCAGAATATAATGGGGTTGTCAGCTGTCATAATCATTGTGTGACGTTCTATGATTTTGTTTATGAATGATGCAGCGTTAGGGTGGCTACTTGGGTCTGCACCATAACGGGCATGCTTTTGGCCTGCTTTCATTCTCTACTCTCTTGCTACTCATTGTCAAAGTCGTGTGTGTGTGAGAGAGTTGTATTACTATACTTGTGAGGGCCATTTGCCTGGTCCTTTTATGGAGAAATTGTTTTTTTTTAGTTTAAAAATATTTATACAGTTAGGCTTAACAATTCAAATATTCAGCTTTGGGTTAGGGTTCTGCCTGAATTATACATGGGTTGCGCACTGGTGTTGCACACCGAAAAACAGATAAATCTGCTCTTCTCCTATTTTCCGGCTATTTTCAATGCCGTCCTAAAATGTTGATGTCATCACAAGCATAGTAATACAAACGTGTGTGTGAGAGAGATAGAGACATGCCTTTCGGCTTTCCATGTTTTGTTGAGGTAGTTTTCTCTTTGTAGACTAGTCTGGTTAGTCTATAATGTGAATATCGGCCGAGAAGAGACAACACTCTTATAAACACTTCAGGGATAGTACAGGAAACATCTTTCTCCTATTTATTCAAACCCACATGGCAGTTGGAACAGATTTATTCAAACCCACATGGCAGTCAGAACAGATTTATTCAAACCCACATGGCAGTCAGAACAGACTTATTCAAACCCACATGGCAGTCAGAACAGATTCATTCAAACCCACATGGCAGTCAGAACAGATTCATTCAAACCCACATGGCAGTCAGAACAGACTTATTCAAACCCACATGGCAGTCAGAACAGACACATGGCAGTCAGAACAGACACATGGCAGTCAGAACAGACACATGGCAGTCAGAACAGATGTATTCAAACCCACATGGCAGTCAGAACAGATCTATTCAAACCCACATGGCAGTCAGAACAGACTTATTCAAACCCACATGGCAGTCAGAACAGACTTATTCAAACCCACATGGCAGTCAGAACAGACGCATGCAGTCAGAACAGACGCATGCATGTGATAACGTAGCCCCACAGCTGTCTGCTGATGTTCAGAGGGGTACATTTGGTTTTGAAGAGGACCTTTGATATAAATTATTGCAGTGCTATCTTTTACCTTTCCCTGGGGGGAGATGAACCTGTGCTACACACCATTTTCCACAAGAGGGAGATGTTTGAAATAGAAGGCTGGCAGGAAAGTTTCATAAGGCCTTGTCTTGAATATTTTAGGTTTTTTGTGTTTCATTTCGTTTGTACTGTACCTTCCACCATCACTGTGTTCATAATAATCGTAATTGATCAACTGTTATGTTAACAATACAGTGACCAAATTCATTTCTAATTGTATCAATGAAAAAGAACATGATAAAGAAGAACAGACATGGAGACAAATATCCCTCTGTGTGATCAGCTTTTGAAGTGTGTGTGTGTGTGTGTGTGTGTGTGTGTGTGTGTGTGTGTGTGTGTGTGTGTGTGTGTGTGTGTGTGTGTGTGTGTGTGTGTGTGTGTGTGTGTGTCCATGTAAATATACATTGTCTGAGTGGGATGGTAAGTGTGTGGACATGTCTTCACTTTTAACATGGTAGGACATGACAATTTTGGCTGCAATTTCAACTCGGCTTCTGAGCTGCATGTGAGAACTGATGTAAATAATTTAATTTCTACTCTTGACATAATCACAATTTATTTTCAAATACAAGAAAACATAAAATTAGTAAATCCACCGCACCATCTTGATTGGTTGGAGCTGACAGTGATTCATTTAAAGAGCACCTTTTTTCCTCTTTCTTTTCAGTGGTTTAGCACACAAGTAATTTTGAGATATTTTGTTTTGTCTTAGTGTGGCAAGGCTTTGGAAGAGCAGGTAACAGGCCACCATGTCCAATTCCCCAGTCTAATAAAAACAACAACATCCATTGTACTTTTGAAATAAAAATCTATGTAATTCCCAGAGCCACCACCATGACTGTACAACAATTACAAATAGGTATTTGTGAGGGCCTTACAGGAGTTGACTTTTTTTCCCAGTCAAGTTGACATGTTGAACTGAATCAGTGGTCCATGTCTTCAAAGTGAATGTCTGGACTGAAAATATAAATGATAGTGGTAAAGATGAGAGGCTGTAAACTATTAAATGGGATATTTTCAATTTATGCTGTGTATTCTTGTCTTTGGGTTGGAGAAAATGATCAAGAGAATAAAAAATAAAAAAGTCAAACACATTCTACTGGTTTCTTCTTGTGTACATTGGGTGTCGTGCTCCATTCGGACAGATGGTATCACATGTGATATAAATGCTATGTTCATATTTATCAAGAGTTTTCTTGCATTATAATAAAACTGCTAAATGCCTAAATTGTAACTAGGAATATACTCAACCTAGAGGGATGCCCTTGAAAGTATCTTTGGGATTTTTAGAAGTAGTCGATGGGAATCTAAAAGTTCAGCAAAATTATGTACAGTAGGCATATATGCCTAGTCTAGTATGCTTCCACGGTTCTACCTAAGAAATAGACTGAGTCTGTAGTCTGTAGGGCACTTAAATGTATTTGAATATATATCAAGTAGCATAACCCCACGTTATGAAACTCATTTTAACATTTTAATTGGGATTAGGATTAAAAAAATAAAATTACATTAGAATGATAGTTCACTTCAACCACAAAGGTATAATTTCACCTTCCATGAGAATGTACAATAGTATATAACAAAAGCACAACAATGACAATTTATAAACTGGAGGTTGAATAATATTCCAAAACAGGCCTCTCCCCCTGAAATGGGCAGTGCCCAATGAATAAGCACAAGTCCAAGTCCAACCCTGCCCCTTTAATGTTTATTGATTAGCTCTACAGTCCCTGCCCCTTCAATGTTTATTGATCAGCTCTGTACTCTAAGCCTATATGACAGTAGGCTCAGATATATATGCACTCTTCGTTATGGCGTCGCTGCACCGAAACACAATGACATTTTCCAGCTGCGTCTATTGGAATTCATCAGTCGCGGTGGTGGTGTGTCACGACGACACGCAATTGTGGCTGTTAGTAGTTTAAAATAGGCAGCATCCATGGCGATGGAGGACGAGCAGAACACAGCGGGCATGGTGGTCTCCAACAGCCGAATGGACGTGAAAAAGGGAGGCGGCGGCGGCGGCGGTGGTGGTGATGTCGGCGGTGACAAGGGGGCTTGCACCGACAGCCAGCCGGAGCCGGTGCTTCACCAGGACGGATTGAATCAGACGGCAGGTCGCGGCGGACGGAGCAACGCTCCGGGAGGGGCAGCCCGTGGTGCTGCTGCTGCTGCCGGTGCTGCTGCAACGGGAATCCGCGTACTAAAGGCAGGTTATTCTATATAACATAATACATAGCCTATATATAGGCTAGAATACAGTGGTTCTCAAACACTTTCATGGCAGAGACTCCCCAAAATTGATTTGTCAAAGCAAGGACCCCCATTTGAAATGATGTGTAGCCTACTAAAACCAGGTACACTGGGGAAGCCATAGATAATATATGTGTTGTTAAGTCATGTTCAAAATTGTTGATAATTATATATTATTATTAATGTTCAAAATATTTCGATAATATAGTCTATAGCTACCTTCAACTAGGCGAGTGAGCTTGTTGATCAGCTATTTTAGAAAAGCCAGCTCAGATTGTCAAATAGGGTTACACTGATTTTGATGCTATATAAACTAATTTAGCTGGAGAACCCCTAGCTGCATTCAAGGACCTCTGGGGGTCCCATGGGCCCCACTTTGAGAACCACTAATATAATGTATATTTGATGTAATTGTTTTATTCCCAAGTGCATGAGACATGAAATGCCAAAATTCCACCCTGTCACGTCAGTGATGATTGGCATTCTTTAATGATCTATCTCTGATTAGCTGTGTGTGCGTGCGTGCGTGCGTGCGTGCGTGTGGTGGGGGTTTCCAATGTGAGCCAACACGCCTGTCTGCCACAGCCGGCCCAACCATCTGTATGGGTTTGGCCAAAGTCACTGATGTGTCATTCAGAACTTTTTGCTATTTAAAATCTACATTATGTAAAATGACAGTAGATTATTGAGCCATCAGGGCAACAGTGCCTCCACCAACCCCTTCACCCCAACCTAAGGGTTAAACCTTCCTAATCAGGGGTGTGCTGCTGAAGGTGGAGCCTACTGGAGCGGAGCTCCACTTCCAGACTTTCAAGCTCCACTAGTTGGGTGCACGGATGCCCCCACGTGTATGTCGGGCGGGAGAGAGAATTATTAAAACAAATGCATAAATATAAATCACACCAGTGTGAAGTGAGGTGCGGTCTTATCATCGTACTGTACATCAGCATACATCATCTCATTCCGGCCAATCACAATTTGCATCCTCACCTTCGTCTTCAATGTTTGTGTCTTACACAAACACTCAAAACTGGCCATTCATTGTCAATGGCATTCAATGTTTGTTTGTTCAAAAACACATGGAATACAGAAATTCCAAATCTATCGCTCACGTGCGATGCATTATGGGCTTAGAAATGTGCTACACTACTTTTTCAATGTTTGAAGTAGGGCTTTTTTGTACGTTTGGGTGCTGAGGAGACGATGTATCCATTGAGTCTCAAGATGAGATGTTTCTGAACCCCTGTCTATTTCTCCGTTCGTCTGATCGTCTTGTTAGAATGATCGTGTCTCCATAATTTGCAGCGCAACATGAAGAGGAACGGAAGCCGGGGCTGTGTGACCAGAAAGACCCGCTTTGGGTCGCGGGAGCGGGACTGGCTTAAGGGAGATCCCCAACGTGGCTGTGTGTGTCTGTACGGGGGAGCGGTGGACCCTCAGCCCCCAGCCTCTGGTGGCCCCCCCCAGGCCTCGTCCTCCTCCTCTACCCCTCAGGCAGACCTCCAGCTGGTGCTCTGCACCACCAGAACCACAGTGGAGGAGCTGTGTGCCCAGAGGGATGGAGAGGCACTCTACATTCAGCTGCATGGCGATCTGCTTAGGTATATTGAACACAGTGAGCTACAGTACGCTACTACAGGCTCAAGTGCTAGTCCAGGGGTTGGCCATGTCTCACGACCCCTGCCCCGCCCCCCTCCCCACCCCAATACAAATTGGCTGCTACAATAACCTTAATAATAGAGAAAATACATCGTAATTAAATACTGAAACCACATATAATCATTAAGGAAAGTTCATGCATGTACTATGTGTACTATGTAAACTCCTAATTTCTATTTTCCAGCCATTCAGTTGCAAAAAATAAAAAAATAAAAATCATTTTAAATATTCTGGGGACCCCCCCCCCCCCCCCAAATAATTTGGCGACGCCCAGGTTGAGAACCCCTGCTCTATTCTAGTGCACTTTCCCAAACAGTGGGTTGGGACCCATTTGTGGGTCGCGGACACATTGTTATGGGTCCCATAAGTTATTGTTTTTTTTTGGTTTTTAATTATTATTTCCAAACTTTTTCATTAGAACAAATATTTAAGAAGTAGTGAAAAAAGTGCCACGTTGTGAGCTTGTAGATGGGCTATATTCACTAGTTTGGGACCTGGGCAAATATCTCATTTCTGTTTTGGGTCATGAGCTGAAAAGTTTTGGAACCACTGCTCTAGTGCATTGGTTCTCAAATTATTATTTGGAGGATTGAAATTTTTAACGGATAAAAAAAACAACCTTTATCAACTAATGGTTACATGTAATTAACAGTTTTAACAGCCAAAACCAGCCATTATCAAATACTCACTAGGAGCTCTGTTCCCTGACCTTGAAGGTGAAGACTGCAGTAATAAGCAGCATATTAAATAGTTACAGAGATGGCAGTTAATATTAATTATAAATGAACAGACAGAGATATCTGTTATTCCCAGACACGCAGATCAACATTTATATTTAAATCTGATTTGAAGATGATGCCATGTCTTGCAGATGCTGACATTTTTGTGTTTGATTTCTAATATTTTGAACGTTGCAATGATCCCTCATTTGTGTTTAGCTGTGAGAGCTAGGAGAAAATGTGCATGCGAGTCAAGCTACACAAACAAATTACGTAGCAATGATAAGCATCATTATTTTAATTATTTACGCGCTTCACCCCTGACTATATGCTATACTCTATGCCCACCGTCCTCGGCAGACACAAACGCAAACTGATTGCGACCAGAAAGAGCAGCACATGATAGTTGATTGTGCATGAAGCACCCTTAAAGGACCTATAACATAAAATTAAATGTTTGTGTTTTTGGGGCTCCCATATGCGTTTTCTATCCCCACAAATAACCAATGTTGAACAATTAGGCTTTCATATCATATGGGTGCTTTAATGGAAATTGCTCTCAGGAACAGCTCAACTGATTTTGTCCTCATCGTGATGTCATCAATGTCACCCTACTTTGTATAATTCCTCCTCTTCGTCAGTCTTCACTTCCAAATTTGCATTTCCACTTTGTTTACAATGTCCACCATTGTTGATTTTCCAAGATGGCATGGAATGGAAACAAGCCTGGTTTTATCTAGCATCAGTATTATAATGACTCAAATATTAAATAATCTGCATATCAGCACCCCCACCACCTCAGGACATTGTGGTACTGCAGCTAAAACTGCTTTCAAAGTCCAGAAATAAATGACAAGGACTGGTTAAGGAGTGGTGATTCAGGCTCAAACCATTATAAATAACTTTGAGGGACATAGACAATATGATATTAAATATTAAAAGCAGTTTTAAAATGCATGTTATTTGCACTTTAAGATAATGCATTCAGAGCTGCAGGCTTAGCTCATTATTAGGCTACATTCTCTGCTGCTGCTGCTACTATATCTTAGTCCATCTCTGTCTTTCTCTCCCTCTCTCTCATTTGAACTTCAATCACTCTATGTATTTGTGATAAGAACCTGCAACATTGTTTCATGTCTGTTAATCATTGAAGCTTAAAATGTCTGCCAGTAGATGAAATTAAATATGCATGATGCATCCCAAACCATGCTGTTGAACTGCAACACTCACTTGCACAGTTTTGTGAATTTATGTATGCTAGATTGACTCAGGTACTTAAAATAATCTCTTTAATATTTGCTATAAGCTAAGTCTACACCACTAAGAAACATGTTTAACATAATTCCTTGCAGTATATACTGTACTATACTGAAAAGAAGCTGACTAAACAGATTAAACAGATTGTCCCGGATGTGAGAGGACGCTGGCGTCTGTTTGTTCCCCACCCAGAACTTCACCCTCAACATCGACGGCTCCACTGTTACAACCTTCTCCCCCCATATTCGCAACCTCTGTGTCACATTCGACTCCACACTCTCATTCCTCCCCCACATAAACCAGATCACCAAAACTGCCTTCTTTCACCTCAGGAACGTCGCCCGCCTCCGTCCCTCTCTGACTTCCCCTGCCGCCGAAAACAATCATCCACGCATTTATTACATCCCGGATCGACTACTGCAACAGTATCCTCGACGGCACCACCTCCAAATCCTTTTGGTCCGTCACGTGCATTTCCCGTTGGTCCGTCACGCCCCCATATATGGTCATGCCTCGTGACATCACGTGATTAGTTGCTGCGAGAGTGAGGTCTAGCCTACACCAACTCGGGATTCCTGGATCGCTGCCCTCCACAAATTCCTATCCAACATCAGGTTCTTGAGCTCTGCAGTGTTGTCAGCCAAGCTGTCGCTGTCGCGTCTACATAGGTGGTACGCTTCTTTCCCCTCCTGGCTTTGCCCTGGGTTGCCCTGACTCCCATAGAGTCAATTTACTTGCCTCAAGTTCTGGGTGCCTGACGCAGTGCCCTGCCAGCCTCATCCTTCTCTCTCTGACATCACGTGATATCCGATGCCCTAATTCAATCCCTGTTATGCCCATATATGGAGATCCCTGATTTCATCAATATTAAGCCCATATATGGGAATGTCAATGCATGGCCATATTGTGCCAGTCTCATGATAACCAGCGTTGTTGCCGCGACGTGAGTCACACTTGCAAAAGTTGGTACAAAACATGGATCTCCATAGTGGAGCTGACTATCATCACCTAGATCTCCATGTATGAAGATCAAACACTGACCTCATCAAACCCTGGATAGCCATACATGGTTTGACATCCTAGATCTGCATATATGGAGCCGGCCACATAATGACCTCACTGACACCAGATTAATAGTTTAACTCCTGCTTCTCAACTGTGTCGTATTTAGAAGCTATGTTCTTTCAGCTTCTCGCCCTTAGGCGTCTTACTGGTAACTCTATGGTCTCAACCCAGAGTCTGTAGCGCCGCAGAAAATAGGGTCAGATGCACAACGGAGAACGCTTGTTTTACCTGGCTGTTAATGATACGCGTGTCATTCTTGTTCGTTATTATAATTTTTTTCATTATTTGTCTATTATTATATCAAATAATCAAAATCTAATTATTACTGTGTGACCTTTTCAGTAAAATCAAAGTTCAATTTTATATAATTATTGCAGAGGCAAGGAGGCAACCAGGTGCTCAGGAGGTGTGCAGGTATAAAAAATTTAAAAATAGTAAAAAGGTGCTCCTGGGATCAATCGGGATAACTCATCGATATAGAACAAAGAGGAGATCCGGGCACACTTAATGTTAAAAGGAGGAAAACTTTATTGAACTGACATGTTTCGACCTATACGGTCTTCATCAGGGCTGATATAATTTATATAATTATTGACTGGAAAAAGTTTCACAACACCCCCATGAATTTCACCCCCAAAAGCCTTTTCTAAATATGTTAAAATGTGTTTTCAAAGATCCGGACACACACACAGCTTTCTGAGGATTCATGCCATAAAAAGTTGTCCTGAGCGGCTAGCACCGCTCAAAAATGTAGTGGTTCCGTTGATGCTGAAAATCACCCACCACTACAAATCATTCAAGAGATTTATGATGCGTCTCTCCTAATTTCTCACTCTCGGCTTCAAACGCTGGACTCTGATACTCTGCTATTCTGCTCGAATGACAGATTAGCTTTGTAGCTGAGTTGATGAAAGATGAGCCATAGCCCTGTAAGTGCGTGTTTATGTGTACGATTAAGACAGAGTGGAAGGAAATTATCACAATATTATCACCAGATATCACTATTCCCTTCATGTTGTAGGAGGCTGGACTGTAGTGAGTGTCCTCTTCAGATGGTGTACGACTACCTGACAGCGGTGGGCTATGAGGACCCTGTACGCGTGCAGAGAGAGGCAGCCAATTCAGACCTCAGTTGTATGATACGCTTCTACAGTGGTGAGTATTGAGTACTGACTGTTAAGCCTAATGTAAAGTATGTTTTGTGATGTGATGCGTTGTTAGCTCCTAGATCTGTTCTTTTTGGCAAAGTGCTGTATTGTGTTGGAAAATATGGAAATATGTTTTTTGGTGTAAAAATGGTAAATGGGGCCTGGGCCATGGCTCAGTGGTCCAGGCACCTTGGCTGGTAATCCAGTCTGGCAGTGTGCCGCGGGTTCGACTCCCGATCCCGACGGCCTTTACTGCATGTCTTCCCCCCATCTCTCTCCCCATTTCCTGTCAGCCTACTGTCTGTCCCTCCATAAAATGTATAAAATAAAGGCGAAACCCCTTGTGGACAGGGTAGTCCTGTACCTGCCTGTAGAGTAGACCTTCTCGCAATTTGGTGTTGGGGGAATTTCTCACTTGAACTGAGTCAATGGGTCCCTAGACGTGAAATATCAACGAGGTGCTCGTTCGCCATAGTGCCACGAATGGCGCAATGGCCACATCAAATATGGCCGCCATCGGCTATGATGAAAATACAACTTTTTTGTTTCTGGGTGTGTAATTGCACATGTAATACCTCCATCCTGACTAATTCAGGTGTGTGGCTGTGACATGCATGGATCAGTAGTTCTGGGTCATTCCTGAAAAGGTTTGTGCTCTACAGTAGGTCGTCCTCAGACGAGCCCTCCATCGTTGCGTCCAGTCATCCCGGTTCTCCATACATCTGGCCAGCTCGTTGGTGCTTTGCGCTCCTGCGTCGTTCTTGAGTACATCCACATATGTTAATGTGGGACGTCCTCGTCTTGGGGGTCTTTGGCAGTGTCCTGCTAGTCTCATTCTTCTGGCTGCTATTTTCTGGCTCACCCTTGTGCAAACCTGAGTTATCGCAGAGTTTGGGGCTCGGGGACCCTCAGGGGTCCTTGAGTGGGTTCCAAGTGGCTTTCAGCTAAATGAGGAACAGTTTAACGACTTTAACCCTATTTATTTTATATTTGAACTACCGGTATTTGAAAATAGCTGATCTACAGGCCTACAGGGTCATATAACGCATCGCAATGCGAGTCATGCGACACATTGTGATCTTCTAGATCTGCTCTTTTCAAAGCAGTTGCACAAACAACGATACGTAATAGTAACCACACGATGAGCAATCCACCATCCCTTCCTCCTGTGGTTGCCCTTGTCTCTTCCTGCAGGCTGCTGGCTTACCAACTGTCACTGCTGCCATCATGACTGTGGTACTGAATGTGATGCAATCCAGGTGGTGCACACACATCCGAAAATTGCAAAAGGGTGCTGGATAAAAAAAAAGACACTTAAACCGTACAGAAAGATATCTGCACACCATCTAACTTCCCAAATCTATATTAAGCATAAAATACCCGAATAACAGATTATGTCACTACGAGCCATCAATGAGCTTGGTCAACACAGAAACGTCAGGTTCAGGTTGGGCGACGGATTATTCCTTCTGAGGTATGGATGGTTTGGTGGTCTTCCGGACGAGTCCGAGAGCGGCGCGTGCCCCCTCGGAGATTCTGCTGGAAATGACCAGTGAATGACTACCTGTAATTGCACTGTTTGATATTTCATACAGTACTTGGTTTCAATAAATTAACCCAGTACATTGTACTGGGTTTCAAACTCACACAAAATGTGGTTTTATTTATTCTGATCGGTTTGAAAAATATAAATATAGGCCTCTCTCTTATATGCCTCCTTTCAATAAAAGCCTGGTACCCTCTTGTGCTTGCACACCCTGTGGTTCAAGCGGTCAACTTTCAGACTCTCAGGTTACCACTGTTGTTGGTTGAGTGGTTACCACTCAGGCCTCTCAGAAAGATCATCTTCGTCTTCTTCATGGTCCTAGTTTTTAAGTGGTGCAACCACTTCCTTAAGTGAGTATGTGTGTGGGTGCCTGCCTGCCTGGGTGGCTGGCTGGGTGCGTCTGAGCACGAAAACAGCATGGTTGTTTTTCACCACCTGTGCGCAACCTAACACACACACAAACACACACACACATATCAACTGTATATATGGTGATTTTGGGTGTGCCAGTATAGTACAGTGACAGTACAGTACAGTACAGTAGAGGGTACAGTAGAGGGACCCCCACACGGTAACTCTGTCATTTCTCAACCGTTTCGGACGCGGGGCGGCTCGCCAGAATCGGGCCGGCACCCTGGGTGCGTTCCTGTGGACCCCCACATGGAGTTGCACCACTCACTTCACACGGGTGTGATTTTCAAGTGAAAGTAGAGGCGTTGTTTGCCCAGTACCAAGTGAGAACTGACTGTGGCTAGGCTGCTGTCGGTAGCCAGACCACATACTGTACCGTACATTGGTTGCACGCTAGCCAGGCCAATGGGAGACTTACTTCCCCTCTCCTTTATCAGTTGGTGGGAAAACAGACGCAGAGTCCAGGCAGGCAGGCAACACTGGTACTCTCTGCGCATCCCAATGAAGCCAAGAGGATGGCCAGTTAGTTGGGTGCCCAGTTGAGTCGGGAGTAAGTGACCAACAGCCGCCCTATCTTGTGTGGCTTGTGTATATCTTATCTTGTGTATCTTGTTAAAACTACTGCATTTCCTTTACCTATACCGATCCTGCTGACATTCAGGGACACTGCAGTCACACCTCGTTTGGCTGGTTGGTGTACCACCCAGAGTGGTGGATAGTACATAAACATCAGTTTGAGGTACTTGGACTTGAGTATTTCCATTTTTCCGTTTGTATTTCTACCCTACTTACAAGTTACAAATTACAATATTTCTGACCAATTAAGCCCTGTTTTATACTACTTAGGATATTCGGAAATAGCTGATATACAAAATTGTAACGAAAAAGATCAGAGTACTTCTTCTATCACTGCTCTCCAGCCACACCTCCTCTTTTGGCTGATTGCTGTATACCACCCACAGTGTTGATGCACGTAGGTGGGCTCCGAGTGTGTGTGTGTGTGTGTGTGTGTGTGTGTGTGTGTGTGTGTGTGTGTGTGTGCGTGTGTGTGTGTGTGTGTGCGTGTGTGCGTGTGTGTGTGTGTGTGTGTGTGTGTGTGTGTGTGTGTGTGTGTGTGTGTGTGTGTGTGTGTGTGTGTGTGTGTGTGTGTGTGTGTGTGTGCGTGTGTGTGCACGCTTGTGCGTGCGTGTGTGCACGTGCGTGTGTTGTTGTTGAGGTGCACTAACAGAACAGCCTTGTTCGGAGATGCCAGTCCCAGGTGCCTGCATGCCTAGCAGCCGTGCGTTGTCAAGGGTAACATCCTGACGAAGCAAATGAGGGGATCTGAAGCCTGACTGTAAACAATACCTACATTACATTACATTACATATTACATTTCAGCAGTGGTTCTCAAACTTTTTCCATATCAAATTGATATATTTGGCCGCAGATTAATTTTGTACATGCTGTATTCTAGTGGTTCTCAAACGTTTTCATGTTAAGAAAATAGCAGCTCTATAAGCTCACAACATGTGTATCGAGCTTATAGATAGATAGATTTTCAGCTTTAGGTTTGTGGTTACAAATGGCAAAACACAAAAATATTATTAAAATCACACCCGTGTGAACTGAGTGGTGCAACTCCCCCCCTCCCCCCCCCCCCCCCCTGGTACTCATGAGTCACACATGAGTCACACACAAACACCGGTTAACACGGACATTGCTGTTCCTTGGAGTGGTTGCACCACTCAAAAATGGCATTCATAAAAGTGTCTGTCTGTCTGTGTGTGTGTGTGTGTGTGTGTGTGTGTGTGTGTGTGTGTGTGTGTGTGTGTGTGTGTGTGTGTGTGTGTGTGTGTGTGTGTGTGTGTGTGTGTGTGTGTGTGTGTGTGTGTGTGTGTGTGTGTGTGTGTGTGTGTGTGTGTGTGTGTGACTGTGTGTGCGTGCGCGCCCATGAGGTTTATTGCTAACCACACATCATTATGACCTTGTTTACTATGCTGGCCAGTGGGACGTTGATAAGGCGACGTATCGTGTTCAGCCCTCTCCTATTTGTTCAAGGAACTCATCTCCTAACCCCCTCCTCCCCTGACCCTCTAGCCACACCCCTAACTGCCCGCCCACGCCCACCTACTATGACGGTCGGGACGAGATGAAAACAAACATGGAGGAGAGAGTAAACATTAATAAATGCTGACTTAATAAAGAGCACTGCTTGTGAAAACAGAGCTTCAGAGACCCGAGGGCCAGTGCTTTGCCTGCTTTTGGCCCACGCAGCTGCAGCACACAGGGGGGGCTGGCTGCTGCCTGGGAGCTCTGCTTGGCGCTGCTCCACCGGGCATCATTCCACCGCTGCTGCCTGGGTGAGCCGGGCCTTTAGATCTCTGGGCTCTAGGCAGTGGGGGGAGAATTACTCGGATTCTAGTCTTAAAGCTGCATTATGTAACTTTTGTTTTGTCTGAATTAAATGTTACTTTGTCCAAATCTGTATGGTTTGGCACAACGGTCGACACAATCCTGTTTCTGGTTTGTTACATATTTTGACCAAAAAGGTCAAAATTCTGTTTTTTCTCTTTTCTATTTTTTTATTTTATTTGACACCACTGGCTGTAGGACGAGAGACTGTGCTCTCAGAGGCAGCACTGTCCCCTGAGACACTGTCCCCTGAGAGTGGAGGGACATGAAGAGACTGTCCTCTCAGGAGGCAGCACTGTCCCCTGAGAGTGGAGGGACATGAAGAGACTGTCCTCTCAGAGGCAGCACTGTCCCCTGAGAGTGGAGGGAAATAAAGAGACTGTCCTCTCAGAGGCAGCACTGTCCCCTCAGAGTGGAGGGACATGAAGAGACTGTCCTCTCAGAGGCAGCACTGTCCCCTGAGAGTGGAGGGACATGAAGAGACTGTGCTCTCAGAGGCAGCACTGTCCCCTGAGAGTGGAGGGACATGAAGAGACTGTCCTCTCAGAGGCAGCACTGTCCCCTGAGAGTGGAGGGACATGAAGAGACTGTCCTCTCAGAGGCAGCACTGTCCCCTGAGAGTGGAGGGACATGAAGAGACTGTCCCCTCAGAGTGGAGGGACATGAAGAGACTGTCCTCTCAGAGGCAACACTGTCCCCTCAGAGTGGAGGGACATGAAGAGACTGTCCTCTCAGAGGCAGCACTGTCCCCTCAGAGTGGAGGGACATGAAGAGACTGTGCTCTCAGAGGCAGCACTGTCCCCTCAGAGTGGAGGGACATGAAGAGACTGTGCTCTCAGAGGCAGCACTGTCCCCTCAGAGTGGAGGGACATGAAGAGACTGTCCTCTCAGAGGCAGCACTGTCCCCTCAGAGTGGAGGGACATGAAGAGACTGTCCTCTCAGAGGCAGCACTGTCCCCTCAGAGTGGAGGGACATGAAGAGACTGTCCTCTCAGAGGCAGCACTGTCCCCTGAGAGTGGAGGGAAATGAAGAGACTGTCCTCTCAGAGGCAGCACTGTCCCCTCAGAGTGGAGGGAAATGAAGAGACTGTGCTCTCAGAGGCAGCACTGTCCCCTGAGAGTGGAGGGAAATGAAGAGACTGTCCTCAGAGGCAGCACTGTCCCCTCAGAGTGGAGGGAAATGAAGAGACTGTCCTCTCAGAGGCAGCACTGTCCCCTCAGAGTGGAGGGACATGAAGAGACTGTGCTCTCAGAGGCAGCACTGTCCCCTCAGAGTGAAGGGAAATGAAGAGACTGTCCTCTCAGAGGCAGCACTGTCCCCTCAGAGTGGAGGGAAATGAAGAGACTGTCCTCTCAGAGGCAGCACTGTCCCCTCAGAGTGGAGGGACATGAAGAGACTGTCCTCTCAGAGGCAGCACTGTCCCCTCAGAGTGGAGGGAAATGAAGAGACTGTGCTCTCAGAGGCAGCACTGTCCCCTCAGAGTGGAGGGACATGAAGAGACTGTGCTCTCAGAGGCAGCACTGTCCCCTGAGAGTGGAGGGAAATGAAGAGACTGTCCTCTCAGAGGCAGCACTGTCCTCTCAGAGTGGAGGGACATGAAGAGACTGTCCTCTCAGAGGCAACACTGTCCTCTGAGAGTGGAGGGACATGAAGAGACTGTCCTCTCAGAGTGGAGGGAAATTAAGAGACTGTGCTCTCAGAGGCAGCACTGTCCCCTGAGAGTGGAGGGACATGAAGAGACTGTCCTCTCAGAGGCAACACTGTCCCCTCAGAGTGGAGGGACATGAAGAGACTGTCCTCTCAGAGGCAGCACTGTCCCCTGAGAGTGGAGGGACATGAAGAGACTGTCCTCTCAGAGGCAACACTGTCCCCTCAGAGTGGAGGGACATGAAGAGACTGTCCTCTCAGAGGCAGCACTGTCCCCTCAGAGTGGAGGGAAATGAAGAGACTGTGCTCTCAGAGGCAGCACTGTCCCCTCAGAGTGGAGGGACATGAAGAGACTGTCCTCTCAGAGGCAGCACTGTCCCCTGAGAGTGGAGGGACATGAAGAGACTGTGCTCTCAGAGGCAGCACTGTCCCCTCAGAGTGGAGGGACATGAAGAGACTGTGCTCTCAGAGGCAGCACTGTCCCCTCAGAGTGGAGGGACATGAAGAGACTGTGCTCTCAGAGGCAGCACTGTCCCCTCAGAGTGGAGGGAAATGAAGAGACTGTGCTCTCAGAGGCAGCACTGTCCCCTCAGAGTGGAGGGACATGAAGAGACTGTCCTCTCAGAGGCAGCACTGTCCCCTGAGAGTGGAGGGAAATGAATCATCTGCAAGCAGAGGGTTTTAAGATGCCTAATATGTTATTGATCAACCTATCAGTGGGGAGAATGAAAACGATATAAACTGTGTGGATCGTCCGAAAGTTCCGATTAGGGACCAAGTATGCAGAATTGCGGATAGGACACCTGTTGGACATCTCACTCTGGGTTTTATTTATAATTACGGCTCAGTGAGAGCAAGCTTATAGGAAAGAATCTACCAATGTAGTCCCTCTGTTTGACTTTTTGGAGGAGAAGAGGGGATGTGAGAGAGAGGCCCAGATAAACCCACAGAACACCTTCTCTGTGACTTTATTCCCACTACTCCTAATTTGAGATGACTCACTAATCCTCCTAAGAATTCTCTGTTTCATTGGAAATCTGATGACGGCCACTCATCCCTGATTCTCCATGCTCCACGTTTCAGTGAGAGGCTTAAGCCTGACTTAAGGTGTTTGCACACTATAGTGCGTTTTTCGGACGAACATCGAAGCAAATTTCGTAAAAAAGAAAAACCCCGACCTCAATTTATGTCAACACTGCCCACACTGCCGCTGAATATTTCGTCTGTATAAAGTTTTTTTTCGGACCGGGGGCTGATTTTATCCGTTTTCCGCAGGTGTCTATAGTGGGGTCTAGTGGTGACAGGCTGACTGCTAGTGATAGCCTACTACTTTTGGATCCGGCAAAACACAGCGAAAAAACTCACCAGTGTGACACCACCTTCATACTTCGTAGTACAATGGTGTCGCTTGCAAAAACAGATCTACAAGCTGCAATGCATTGCAATGGTGTACTACTGCAACACCGGGGCTCCACCGGGCGCGTCAGCGTCGCGTCTCCGTTACCGTCAGCCTGGGAATGTTCCCTTTTTAATCAATGAAGGGTGGCTCCACTGCCCGCGTTGCGTTGCGTTGACGGAGACGCGACGCGTGCATTAAAATTGAACCGGTGCGTTTTTTGACGCACGCGACGGAGACTCAACGCGTCCGGTGGAGCCCTGGCGTAACTGTGCTCTGCTCTGTGCCGTGACACAAGTGTGCCTGTTTTTTGTGACAACCAAAAACCATTGGCCTATAATGATATCTGATTACCGATTAATTGCAAGGGCAAATCGACCGATAGCGATATTGCAATACAAGTTTCCAGTTGGGTTTACCCATAGAGTATATAAACTGGAGCACTAGCCCCGCCCCCAAGCTATTCATTTCGATGAAGTTGCTCAGTGGCGTTTTGAAGCACCCGGAAGACTGCCGGAAGTACCTCCTCCGGACCTCAAATTTGACGTCCGGGGTGACGTATGGGTGACGTAGGGAGTGATGGTCCTACGTGTCCGTGCACGGGTCCGCCTGCAGTCCTTCCTCTTACCACTAGGACCCAGAGCTTCAACGTTGGAGCGCCTCACTGGCCCCTTGGGTTTACCTTATACAGTAAGTGTGATTTTGGGTGCAGACTTCTAAAATATAGTGCATTCTTATTACCTGATGCATTAGGCCTACTGATGGCAATATATTTGTTCAAACTACTTAAATGTAGCATTTTTCTTAATATTTTTTCTTGTGAAAGCTTCCCCTAGAAAACACAGATTTTTATATATTTTTTGAGTGGTGCAACCACTCCCTTACGGAGCTATGTGTGTGGGTGGCTGGGTGGGTAGCTGGCTGGCTGGGTATGAGCACGAAAACAGCATGGTTGTTTTATCACCACCTGTGCGCAACCTAACACACACGCACATATTAACTGTATATATGATTATTTCGGGTGTGCCGGTACAGTACAGTACAGTACAGTACAGTACAGTACAGTAGAGGGACCGGCACAAGGTAACTCTGTCATTTCTCAACCGTTTCGGATGCGGGGCGGCTCGCCGGAACCGGACCGGCACCCTGTGTGCGTTCCTGTGGGTCTGGAACCCCCCCCCCCGGGAACCCCCACACGGAGTTGCACCACTCACTTCACATTTTTCACTTGTCCATTGGTGTGCCTGGGCACAAAAAGCTTGAAAACCACTGCTCTAGTCTAAGGCATGTGGATGGCAACCATTTAATGACATTATATCAACCACAGATTGAACTCATCTTTTCTTCCAGCTGTGCTCTCGCAGCGTTTGTCTTATTTTGATATCTGACTTGAATTCCATGCATGAAATCCAGTTGAATCCGGATTCTGCGAGTAAAGAGCGAAGGCAGAACCTCTGAGGAGGTCTCTGGGTGGCGGATGGGATTTGAAGTGGCAGCCGGTGTTGCCAAGTCTGCTTATTATAAGTAACGTTGGGCTTGTTTTTTTCCGTAAAGTCACTTGTAAATATTGGTAGTTGCGGGTTGTGTTTTTTTTGTGGGCTTTTTTTCTAAAGCGTGGTTGCTTATTGGGCTTGCTTCCTAATGTTGTTCCTAGTGGTTCTTAAATATTTTCATGTCAAGGACCCCAAATAAATATTGGTCAAATCCCCATTAAAAAATATTATCGCCAGGGGGGAACTCTATAAACGATTTGCGTTAAAAAAGGAAGATCTACAAGCTCTGTATTTTCAAATAGGTGTGTGTGTGTGTGTGTGTGTGTGTGTGTGTGTGTGTGTGTGTGTGTGTGTGTGTGTGTGTGTGTGTGTGTGTGTGTGTGTGTGTGTGTGTGTGTGTGTGCGCGTGTGCGTGCGTGCGTGTGTGTGCGCGCGCGCGCGCGCGCGCGCGCGCACACACACGCACACACTTGTTTTCATAAACCTGGTTGCTTATTTCTCTTGCAAAATCTGGCAACACTGGTGGCTTCCTGACAAGTACTCCCAGACAGTATAGTGTCACGAAGATGCATCTTAGAGCAGGCGTCTCTTCCGGGGTTTTAAACAGCTGGTGGATGGAAGTGACGCGTGCGTGCGGCTGCAACTTGCATCGTCGGCAAAGCGTTTCCATTTTTTTTCGCCCACGCTGCAAGTTGCAGCCCCAGGTGACGCTATACTGTCTGGGAGTACTGAGAAAGGGCCTGGTGTTCTTAGAGCTCTTAGAGCAGACTGTGTTTCCGCCTCCACTGGCCCCCTACTGCATGCATGCTAGCATAATCTAGGCAATCTTTAGCGAGCTAAACGAGCCTTGGGATACTAGGAGCATTGTCTCCCACTCCAATCTCACAATATGCCATGACTTGATCCAATATGTGGATGAGATACAGCTGCAAAAGCACCTACAACCTTCAGACTGAGAGGGAGAACTAGACAAATATCTGCAACTAGACAGAGATGGAAATCCTTTGAAACAAATAGAAGAAGAAAGAAGAGAACCAAAAACACCAGTTCTTATTTATGTTCACTTTTTCAGAAATAGTGAAGATCGCCAATCTACAAGCTCCCATTGTGATGCGTAGTGAGGTTGTACAACTTTCTCTATTTTGGAAATCTTTTGCAATTGTTTGCAATATTGTGAAAGTTTGACAATTTCTTCTTCTTTTGCCCATCATCATCATCATCATCATCATCATCATCATCATTTATTTATTTTTACTGTCGGTGCATGTACAGTATCATACATGCAGTATGCATGGTTTGTGTGTGGCCCTCCTAAGAACTCCCATAGCTATACTAGGCTGAAAGCATTCTGCAACCGAGACTGGACAGTACAATACCCCCTGTATTGTTGATTGTTATGAACCATGTAGTCTGAAATAAAGATTGATTGATTACACCTACAGTCACTTCCTTATATCCACATGATGACCAGTGAGAGTGGGTCACATTAATATATGACATCAACCTTATATATATTAATAGAGACGGCACCCGGAGGAAACCCTGAGGTGAAATGGACATAGTGGCCGAAGTTGGTATTGCAGCACTGGCCCAAACACATGAACGCGCTGGTCAACGGCAGCGCGTTCATGTGTTTGGGCCCAATCCATCCCAGAATGTACTCTGTTCCTACCCGGAAGGAGGAGTGAAATCGCCTCATGCGCTTTTGAGCAACTTAATGCAAGTGGATGAGAGGAGGAATCCGGTGCCGTCTCTATTAATATATACTCTAAGACAGTGTTTCCCAACCTTTTTTGTCCCAGGGCACACTTTTCATAGCCTAAAAATCTCAGGGCACACCTAGATATACGGTGTATAGGCCTATCTATATACATATACATACATATGTGTATGTATGTGTATATAATATATACAGTATATATATATATATATATATATATATATATATATATATATATATATATATATATATATATTTATATATTCATCATTCAATATTTTGAACTAAAGTTCATGGTTCCAAAAAATGAACTATTTTAGTTATTTTTCGTTCTTTCTTTTTTTAATTATTATTATTATTATTACCACAGTACCACAGCCCATAGCCATATAGAACCTCAGACTTTATTGAATAAAAAAACTTTGGGGGATTTAATAATACAAAATTAATTCCTTTAAAAAAAATACATTTTGGAGAAAAAATAGCTCATATGCAATGTGAAATGCCACCTAATTCTTAATCCTTTTCCTTGTCTTTATTATGGGCCAACTTGTGAAAGCTGCATGCTTTTATTGTGAAGGGTCTCAGTTCTCACAGCCTGCATATTTCCACGTGCTAAAAATAGCTGATCGACAAGCTCACAACGCGTTGCGTCCGCAACGCGTTGTGAGCTTGTAAATCAGCCATTTTCAGCATGGAACACGTGTACGACGAAGAATAAATCAAGCATCACTGCGCTTCTGTGGAGGGAGGGAGTCGAGATATATTGTGTTGGCCGAACGAGGCGATCATGTATGGACAGTTGGACAGCTATTTTTCGTGGCACATTATGTTTAATCACAACAACGTCACGTTTACGTTACCTCCTCAGTGTTTGGGTCGGGACATGTAGGACTGTATGTGGCTGCTGTCTATGTGAATATGCGCGAAATGTAGCGTCTTCTGGATGCATCTCTTTTGCATTAACATTTCAATGGCCGAGGGTCGTTAGAGTCTATTGTTCCGTCGTTATCGCACGTCTAATGGTTAGACGTGTGACAACAACAACGACGCAACAATAGGAAGCCTGCAGCCCAGTAGCTATAATATTGCTTTCGGGGGAGGGTTAGTGTTATTTTAGGTCAAATCAGGCGGCACACCTGGACACATCAAACGGCACAGTAAAGTGCCGCGGCACACAGGTTGGGAAACACTGCTCTAAGACATCAACAGGGTAGGGTTGGTTTGGTTGTCTTTCTGGTGAGTGGCCACTAGTCATTGGAAATATTACGGAGTGGAGACTGGAATGACCAATGGTTGTTGGAGATATTACGGAGTGGAGACTGGAATGACCAATGGTTGTTGGAGATATTACGGAGTGGAGACTGGAATGACCAATGGTTGTTGGAGATATTACGGAGTGGAGACTGGAATGACCAATGGTTGTTGGAGATATTACGGAGTGGAGACTGGAATGACCAATGGTTGTTGGAAATATTACGGAGTGGAGACTGGAATGACCAATGGTTGTTGGAGATATTACAGAGTGGAGACTGGAATGACCAATGGTTGTTGGAGATATTACAGAGTGGAGACTGGAATGACCAATGGTTGTTGGAGATATTACGGAGTGGAGACTGGAATGACCAATGGTTGTTGGAGATATTACGGAGTGGAGACTGGAATGACCAATGGTTGTTGGAGATATTACGGAGTGGAGAATGGAGTGGATTGGACTTTGGTATTGAGAAACCGGTAGTCATGTTTCCCTTGCAACTAATGGTCACCCTGACCTTGAGGCAAATTATGTTTGTTTTAGGTGAAAGTTTATGGCTTTATGGCTTCTATTGTGTGAACGGACACAACCATGGCAGTAGTGCTTTTAAAATATGAGGAAGTTGTACTTTACAGTGTGTCAATGTGTTGGTGCAAAACATAAAAAGTAAAGATTTAGGGCATATATAAGATACAAGGTTTCTTTGGGGCAGCGGTGGCCGAACAGTTTGCGGAGCGGTCTTGTTATCGGAAGGTCGCCAGTTCGAATCCCCGGACCGGCACGTTCAAATTACCACCGCTGAAGTGCCCTTGAGCAAGGCATTGAACCCCTACCATGAAATGTTCTATGAGCAGGGTCTGGCTGTAAACAAGAATCTCGAGCTTAGTCCATTCACCCTGGGTAAACAAAGAACTTTGCTTTTTTGCTTTTGCCCAAATGCAACACTTTGCTCTGTTGGGTGCTCTGTTGGGTAGTGAGTGCATAATCCTGAGTGCATAAAACTTCATGTTAATGACGTTTAGAAGATTTTGAAAACTTTCCTGGGGGTCTTTATGTGTGTAATATGTGGTTTTAGATATTTTAGATTTTTAGCAGTGATACCAAATCCAGGAGAACGCCAGGAGACGAGGTGCAGGATCCAGGAGGGTTGGCAGCCCTGCAATGGTGGCGTACAAATGTAGCGTAAATAGCTGTGCATTCTAAACTTGTAGATCTGCTATTTCACTCATTGTTTTAATTCATCTTTTATAATCGTTCATCGTAATTGAGGCAAAAGTTTGAAATGACTAGTGATTTGACGTCATATCGCCCTGCCCTAACTCATATCGCCCTGCCCTAACTTGTACATCAAGCTCCAGAAACAGGAGACAGGCTCCTGACCTATGGTTGGTTATTGGCTCGGGAACCAGTGGTTCCCAAGGCTAATGACTTAAACCCCCAAACCAGCCACACACCAACGCTGGCATTGCACAGTAGAGACTGACGCTGTATGTTCTCTATAGTAGCATGCCCATCCCATTAACCTCATATTATTGGAGGGCTGCTTGCAGTGTTGTTTTCGTCGACTAAAACTAAGACGAAAATTATTCGTCGACTACCTTTTTCCACTGACAAAAACTAAATGGAAACTAAATGAAAACTAAGCTGTGATGACTAAAACTAAGACTAAATATACTGACAATTTAGTCAACAAATAAAAACTAGACTAAAATGTTAGGAAGGGACTAGTGGACAAGAGATCCAGTATAAGTCGTTTACACTTGCTTGCATGCTGAAAATAGCCGATCTACAAGCTTGTAGATCGGCTATTTTCAGCAAATGTAAAATCAGCCATTATGACGGCATCAAGGCCTGCCAAAACACATTTTAGTCGACTAAATCAACTATAGATTTAGTCGACTAAAATCTCCTGACATTTAGTCGACTAAAACTAAACTAACACTAAAACATTCCAGGTGACTAAAATGTGACTAAAACTAAGTGAAAACTATTCAAGAGACAAAGGGCCCTATTATGCGTGTCTTAAGTACCAGGTCTTATGACTTAACTTAAGACCTGGAGGCGTGATCAATGCCATTTGGCTATTCTGAGTGGCCAAATGGCATTGACCACGCCTCCAGGTCTTAAGTTAAGGAATAAGACCTGGTACTTAAGACACGCATAATAGGGCCCTATGACTAAAACTAAAATAGAAATTTGATGCCAAAAACAACACTGGCTGCCTGTCTAAGCACGGACAACACTGTTGTGTCCTTCAGCATCACCGACCAAAGCTAAAGAATGCAAATTTAATGTGACGAAAGCCTGACTCATTCATCAACCTGACAGATGCACCTGGGAGAGCGCAGCAGTAGGGAGACACTGACTGCCAGTGAGCGAGCGATCTGACGACGATATCACACAAGAAACTGTCCTGATATCGGCCATGGCGTTGCAAACTTGCGACATTACCTGAACCAATCAAATTAACTAATGGATAACTAATACAGGGAGAGGAAAGCTGCAACACGGCATGCACACACGCACACACACACACACACACACACACACACACACACACACACACACACACACACACACCACACATATAGTCCCTTCCTTCAATAACAACCAATGTCTTTACTGTTTGAACCATCCTGCAATCTAGGCTCTTGAGCTTTTATGTGTTTTATCATTCATGTACAAATTATGTTCATGTTTGTGTATATGTATTTATATCAAGCAATCAAGCAATCAATCAATCAGTGTAGATAAATCAAACCAAAGGTTTATGAGACAGCAGGTCTTACAATAGCATTATTGTAGTTTTGCATTTTGGTTTCAATTTCAGTTCAGTTTTCATTAATTTACTAAGCAGCCTTTCTAATTTTACAATTTTCACATTGTGAAACAGGGCTTAAAAGGTAGGAGTGTGGCTACGGATTTTGGAAGATAATATTTCATATCCACCCAAAATATTAGTTTTACGTATGAAATATGGACAAAGGATAAAACTAACCACATTTTCGCTATGATTTTAGTTTGCAAACACAACACAGACAGAATTTTTTATTTTTTATTTAATGTAATTGTAGTTATTTTGTTTATTTGTTAGTTCTAGTTAACTGTAATAACTCTGGTCCAGTTCAGAGTGACCGTATAGGGACATTTCTAGGTGTTGGAATCTAATGAACTGACGTATGACATCATGCTGACATAGTCGTACATGTATGTGGCTGCTTCTCAACGGTGGATCCGGAGACACAACCAGGGGTCCAAATGGACCCCTCTGGGTCTGGAACTCTGAGAGTATACAAACGAAACCGTAAGGTTCCATAAGCCCTGAGCATTTTACATTGATACTCTAGATAGGTTTCCAGTGTAGGTTTAGTTTTTATTTACTAGTATTGCTAACATTTTTTATAGTTGGGTCCCTAATCTAGACCTAATCTAATCTTAAATTTGAGAGTGTGCAAATGGAACCATTACAGGTCCCTTTGGTTCCATTTGAACACAAGACTTACAGAGCTGTACGGGTCCATTTGACCTCAGGCTCTGTAAACCTTACAGAGCTGTACGGGTCCATACAGAGCTGTACGGGTCCATACAGAGCTGTACGGGTCCATACAGAGCTGTACGGGTCCATACAGAGCTGTACGGGTCCATACAGAGCTGTACGGGTCCGTTTGACCTCAGGCTCTGTAAACCTCCCCTGCTCCGCTCGGAAATTACTCATGTCATGAGCATATGCTATTAATTAGGTGTGTGTGTGTGTGTGTGTGTGTGTGTGTGTGTGTGTGTGTGTGTGTGTGTGTGTGTGTGTGTGTGTGTGTGTGTGTGTGTGTGTGTGTGTGTGTGTGTGTGTGTGTGTGTGTGTGTGTGTGTGTGTGTGTGTGTGTGTGTGTGTGTGTGTGTGTGTGTGTGTGAGACTGTGTCTGTCCTCACCAGTGGTGGACACACATGCTAAAACATATAAATGAGTAGAAAACTAAAATTCAAATATGTACAGTAAACAGCTAAGGGGGGAGGGGGGGGGGGTCAGTCTCGAATTACAGCCACCTGTAAATGCTCTTTTAAGGGCAACACTCACAGGTTGCAAATAGCGCGGGCCGCCTCCATTATTTTCAGTGGACCTATCCCACACCGGCGGCATCAGGCGCGTGTTCACACCTCGCCCAGCGCTCCCATGCGCCGCTGTTCTATTTCCAGCCGTTGCCACACGGTGAAAGAAATATTTATTTTACTACAAACTGCACAAAGTTGGCATCGGCGCGGCAGCGTGCCGCGTCCTGGGTTGGCGCTTATGGGTGGCACTTCACATGCGTTGATACTGTGCTGCTACGCTCCGCAGCTTGTGTGTGTTACCCTTTGGAGCGGTTTTGAAAGAGAACAAAGATTTGTGGCAGAATTATTTTAACCCCTTGTTTGAGCCAAATCTGGGTTGAACGTGATTTGTGGAGCTCCCTCTGACTGGTGTTGTGATTGTGGACTTCATTGACGTTTTCGTTTTGTAGTACAGGTACATGGCCAGGGTGTCAATGAGGTGTAGTACTTAGACAGGTACATGGCCAGGGTGTCAATGAGGTGTAGTCACAATGTATCTTGTAGACCAGGCCCAAGTTGCTGTACTCCGTCCTCTACCCTGAGCCATCCTACCCTGAGCCATCCCACGCTAGCAAAATGAGCAGGGGTTAACTGAGTTGTAGATGTAAGGCCAAGCATTAGCATGTTTTAGGATGTCTGAAGCCTTTGTGGTGCTATGTACTGTATGAGGTGCATGCGTAGTCGAAGTGACATTGGATGAGTGCTCCTGCCAGAGTCCTCAATGTATTTTCTAGTGACCAGCAGTGAAGAAATCTTGTTCTTTGGTTGACTTTTTGGATAAGTTGGAAAGTTTTTTCACTGGACAGATTTGCCTCTAAAATGCAACCCATGTAGGTAAAATGGTAATTTCATATTTTCTTGTGATGACATTGTCACCCACTTTTACTGAGAAGCTGTGGGCCTTGGAGAGGTGGACCCAAAGGAGAGGTGGACCCAAAGGAGAGGTGGACCCAAAGAGAATAGACCAATTATTTGTTTACAAACATTGGGACTGGGCGCACGGGTGACTGTTTCATGTAATCAATTCCCAACAGATCTCCAAACCTGTTGTTTTGGGGAGCGCTGGTTTCAATCCATTCAAACTCCTCTTGTGAGTTGGCTAGTGAGATGCACCCTAGGAGACAATTATACTTCAAAGCCCAACAGTATTGCGCACAGAGAACTGTTGTGTTGTGAGCGTAGAGGTCTACGTGCGCGACACCATCGCGGGACGAAGCATAAATTATACTTGATGGACTAAAGGTGCGCGTGCAGCCGTGCACAAATAGGCTCTGCTGCCGTGTTCATTGCTATTATTGTTCAAACACAACAGAAACCAAGGATTATATATTTCAAGGGCAAGAGATCACAATAAAAATCCTAATCATTCTTCCGCCACAGAAAAACAGCATCTGAAAGTTTGATGGGGCATTTTTTACACGTGAGTGCAGTTAGAAACTTTTCCATTGCATCTTATGAGAGGTGGTGTTCTTCTGCTGCCGCGATGCGCGCGCATGCTGTTTCTTATCAGTGTGACGTCGTCTGTTAAGGCGTCTATAGATAGTTTGTTTTCATGGAGCCAGGTGCAGATTCTGCACCAGAGCTAAGCGTTTTTTCAACCTGCAATTTGTCCTCATCTGCAAAACGTATGAGTCAAAAGTACATGCTTTTAACAATAATTAAGTCTTCCAAAGTAATTTTCTTTTTAACATCAAAGCATTGCTGTATTTACATTTAGGAAGTTTCCACTTTTTTTTCCAGGATGAGTATAGTTGCAGGAATGTAACTATACTCAAGTAAAGTTCAGTTACTTGAGTACTGTACTCAAGTGAATGTGTGTGTGTGTGTGTGTGTGTGTGTGTGTGTGTGTGTGTGTGTGTGTGTGTGTGCGCGTGGGTGTCGCGTGGGTGTCGGTGTGGACGGGCTCTTTTTCTTCCCAGAACGTCCGGTGAACGCGGACCAGCAGGAGCGGACGTTGCTGAAAGGTGTGTTCAACGCCAGGAAGGGCAAGACGCAGCTGCACAAGTGGGCCGAGCGGCAGGTCATCCTCTGTGGTACTTGTCTCATCGTGGCCTCCGTCAAAGACAGCCTGACGGGGAAGATGCACATCCTGCCCCTGGTGGGGGGGAAGGTGAGAGAGGCAGTGGGTGGAAGAAGTGGTCAGAAGTTTTTCAAGTCAAAGGTGCTATATCACATTATAAAAACTCTGTTACAAGTTTAAAAAAATTTGACTTTAGTAAAAAAGCATTGGCATTGGCAAATATAAAATATACTTGCGGTATTCATTTTGTCAAACCTTTTCTATAATAACAGATTTACAACCTACACAACGCATCGCAATGTGTTGTGAGCTTTTAGATCTGCTATTTTTTGAATAGCAAATAATGGCCAATATATCGGCCAGACTGATACATATGGGTCTGGTCGTGCTCTTGAGGGGGACGATGTCTTTACAAACAGCCCTGCAGGTGCTTCCCTCTTAGGAACGGTCGATCACAGGCACCCAGCGGGGTGCGGATACGACAACACAGCTGGGATGGACTGCTGTGTACAATTCACCGTCAGCTGCAGAGACAGCCCTGCAGAACATGTACTGCACACACTGAGTGTCTAATGCAGTATAAGCCATTTATTTCTGAAAGAATATATATTCAGCATTGCTGTATTTACATTTAGGAAGTTTCCACTTTTTTAATTTTTTTTCAGGAATGAGTATAGTTGCAGGAATGTAACTATACTCAAGTAAAGTACAGTTACTTGAGTATTGTACTCAAGTGAATTAACTTAGTTACTGTGGACCACTGGTCCTCACAAAAAAGTAGTTTTTGATACTGTTAATTTTATTTATTTTAACTTAATTGACCTTTTATGCTGTACTCTTGCTTTTGTGGACTCTGTACTGTGGCATACATGTTGTTGTTTGTGTCTTTCTCCATTGAAAAGCACTTTGGGTCAACGTCTGTTGTTTTTCAATCTGCTACATACCTTTACTGTAGATCTCTCTGTGAGCAGGGACCTTTACTGTAGATCTCTCTGTGAGCAGGGACCTTTACTGTAGATCTCTGTGAGCAGGGACCTTTACTGTAGATCTGCTCTGTGAGCAGGGACCTTTACTGTAGATCTCTCTGTGAGCAGGGACCTTTACTGTAGATCTCTGTGAGTAGGGACCTTTACTGTAGATCTGCTCTGTGAGCAGGGACCTTTACTGTAGATCTCTCTGTGAGCAGGGACCTTTACTGTAGATCTCTCTGTGAGCAGGGACCTTTACTGTAGATCTATGAGCAGGGACCTTTACTGTAGATCTCTCTGTGAGCAGGGACCTTTACTGTAGATCTGTGAGCAGGGACCTTTACTGTAGATGTCTGTGAGCAGGGACCTTTACTGTAGATCTGTGAGCAGGGACCTTTACTGTAGATCTCTCTGTGAGCAGGGACCTTTACTGTAGATCTCTCTGTGAGCAGGGACCTTTACTGTAGATCTCTGTGAGCAGGGACCTTTACTGTAGATCTCTCTGTGAGCAGGGACCTTTACTGTAGATCTCTCTGTGAGCAGGGACCTTTACTGTAGATCTGTGAGCAGGGACCTTTACTGTAGATCTCTGTGAGCAGGGACCTTTACTGTAGATCTGCTCTGTGAGCAGGGACCTTTACTGTAGATCTCTCTGTGAGCAGGGACCTTTACTGTAGATCTCTCTGTGAGCAGGGACCTTTACTGTAGATCTATGAGCAGGGACCTTTACTGTAGATCTCTCTGTGAGCAGGGACCTTTACTGTAGATCTGTGAGCAGGGACCTTTACTGTAGATGTCTGTGAGCAGGGACCTTTACTGTAGATCTGTGAGCAGGGACCTTTACTGTAGATCTCTCTGTGAGCAGGGACCTTTACTGTAGATCTCTCTGTGAGCAGGGACCTTTACTGTAGATCTCTGTGAGCAGGGACCTTTACTGTAGATCTCTCTGTGAGCAGGGACCTTTACTGTAGATCTCTCTGTGAGCAGGGACCTTTACTGTAGATCTGTGAGCAGGGACCTTTACTGTAGATCTCTGTGAGCAGGGACCTTTACTGTAGATCTGCTCTGTGAGCAGGGACCTTTACTATAGATCTCTATGTGAGCAGGGACCTTTACTGTAGATCTCTCTGTGAGCAGGGACCTTTACTGTAGATCTGCTCTGTGAGCAGGGACCTTTACTGTAGATCTCTCTGTGAGCAGGGACCTTTACTGTAGATCTGCTCTGTGAGCAGGGACCTTTACTGTAGATCTTTCTGTGAGCAGGGACCTTTACTGTAGATCTGCTCTGTGAGCAGGGACCTTTACTGTAGATCTGTGAGCAGGGACCTTTACTGTAGATCTGCTCTGTGAGCAGGGACCTTTACTGTAGATCTGCTCTGTGAGCAGGGACCTTTACTGTAGATCTCTATGTGAGCAGGGACCTTTACTGTAGATCTGCTCTGTGAGCAGGGACCTTTACTGTAGATCTCTCTGTGAGCAGGGACCTTTACTGTAGATCTCTCTGTGAGCAGGGACCTTTACTCTGCTCTGTGAGCAGGGACCTTTACTGTAGATCTCTCTGTGAGCAGGGACCTTTACTGTAGATCTGTGAGCAGGGACCTTTACTGTAGATCTCCGTGAGCAGGGACCTTTACTGTAGATCTTTTTTGAGGAAAAATACGTTATGCCCAGTAACTATGCTGCACCTGAGATGTTCCTTTTTTACTGAGGCCAAGTTTAGAATAAGAATTAAATACATTAAATATAACTGAGGCAACTGAAAAACTAGTTTTTGGGCGTGAAAAGAGGCGGGACCACAGGCAGGACTTGACAATGTGTAAATAAATAACATTGGATGTCAGGATGTAGCCATCAATGTCCCTATGTTTTTTTTGTTTTGTGAAGGTAGAAGAGGTGAAGAGAAGACAGCATTGCCTGATGTTCAGCTCAGCGGGACCACAGGCCCAGACCTACTTTGTCAACTTTGACACACTAGCCGACTACCAGCGATGGCATAGGCAAGCATCAAAAGTAAGCAAGAGACAAAGTGTATGCGTGCGTGCGTGCGTGCGTGCGTGCGTGCGTGCGTGCGTGCGTGCGTGCGTGCGTGCGTGCGTGCGTGCGTGCGTGCGTGTGTCTGTGTGTCTCTTCTGGCATTGATTGAACTGCTTGCTTATGCAGTGGTGGAAAGTGACTAAAGTACTCAAGTACTGGAGGTACTTTACGTGAGTATGTTTGTCCATGTTTCAATACTTTATACTTTACTACATCTCAGAGGCAAATACAAGTAAGACGCGCGAACGCGGGAAGCGAACGCAGCTCGTAAATTGCAATAACAACAATTAGAATAAATTACGTACTTTTTTAAGGTTTTTTTTTTAAGTTCTATTTTTTTTGTTTTTTTTAAGATTTTGTCTTTTTAAGTTGTTTTTTTTTTAAGTTAAGTTTTTTTTAAAGTTTTTTCTTTTTAAGTTTTTTTTTTAAGTTAAGTTTTTTTAAGTTAAGTTTTTTTAAGTTAAGTTGTGTGTGTGTGTGTGTGTGTGTGTGTGTGTGTGTGTGTTTGTGTGCGTGCGTGCGTGCATGTGTGTGTGTGTGTGTTTTTGTGTGTGATACAGCTGCGCCCTCTGGTGGTGGGCGGGTGGTGTTACAGCGTGACACACACACAGACACACAGACATGATCTGCTGGGTCTCATAGTAAATGCTCACTGCGTTCGCAATCACTGCGTTCGCAATCACTGCGTTCGCAATTATACTTTTTACTCCACTACAATTGACACCTTTAATTACAAATTACTTTATAGATTACTATTACAAAACATGAAGTCATGAACCATTGAAGCTGTATTTTATACGTCTTCTATTAAGTTCTATTCGAAAATATCAGAAAATAGACAAGCGGACTGGACTTACACTGTTACAAATACGGTCGTATTTTTGTTTTATTCGTGTTATATATTTTCTTATTGGACGTGTCTGTGTCAGGTATCGGGTCAAGGCCATGTGTATGCAAATAGCATGTCCCATTCCCACACACATGATATGCGTGCACTGCAGTGTGTGCTGTGTAGCTGTGTGTTACTGCAGTGTGTGCGTGCACTGCAGTGTGTGCTGTGTAGCTGTGTGTTACTGCAGTGTGTGCGTGCACTGCAGTGTGTGCTGTGTAGCTGTGTGTTACTGCAGTGTGTGCGTGCACTGCAGTGTGTGCTGTGTAGCTGTGTGTTACTCCATAGAGTTGTTGTTCCATTGATAAATGAGGGCCAGTATAACTCAGGCTTTAGACTTTACTTTTCAAGTCATGTAGTCATTAATTCATGGTTGACTTCTACTGTAA
Organism: Electrona antarctica; assembly: GCF_951216825.1. Taxonomy (NCBI): domain Eukaryota; kingdom Metazoa; phylum Chordata; class Actinopteri; order Myctophiformes; family Myctophidae; genus Electrona; species Electrona antarctica. Next base: position 53,069,138 of record NC_136808.1, on the reverse strand, counting down.
CTGCACATGACAGTAGAGGCTCAACAATGACCCCAGATCAGTAGGCTCAACAATGACCCCAGATCATTCACATGACAGTAGAGGCTCAACAATGACCCCAGATCAGTAGGCTCAACAATGACCCCAGATCATTCACATGACAGTAGAGGCTCAACAATGACCCCAGATCATTCACATGACAGTAGAGGCTCAACAATGACCCCAGATCATTCACATGACAGTAGAGGCTCAACAATGACTCCAGATCATTCACATGACAGTAGAGGCTCAACAATGACCCCAGATCATTCACATGACAGTAGAGGCTCAACAATGACCCCAGATCATTCACATGACAGTAGAGGCTCAACAATGACCCCAGATCATTCACATGACAGTAGAGGCTCAACAATGACCCCAGATCATTCACATGACAGTAGAGGCTCAACAATGACCCCAGATCATTCACATGACAGTAGAGGCTCAACAATGACCCCAGATCATTCACATGACAGTAGAGGCTCAACAATGACCCCAGATCATTCACATGACAGTAGAGGCTCAACAATGACCCCAGATCATTCACATGACAGTAGAGGCTCAACAATGACCCCAGATCATATACATGACAGTAGAGGCTCAACAATGACTCCAGATCATTCACATGACAGTAGAGGCTCAACAATGACCCCCAGATCATATACATGACAGTAGAGGCTCAACAATGACTCCAGATCATTCACATGACAGTAGAGGCTCAACATAGGATAAGCCGATTGCTGTTTGTTTCTTTGCCAAAGCTAACTTTGCTATGCTAGAAACTATCCTGCATTGACATTGCTACCTTGATGAAGCTAACTCTGCTATGCTACGAAGCTATCCTATGCATTGACATTGCTACCTTGCTGAAGCTAACGCTATGCTAAGCTACGTTGTTATGGAGATACCTTTGCTATGAAGATAACCTACTAAAGCCCCTGCTAAAGTGCATTTTTCTACCGTGAAAGTCGTTGTTGCATTGGCTTTTATTAGTGAATACCATGCCAAGTTGCACAGCTCATTGACTTTTCTAACTTGCCTAGTTGGTACTGCTTGTTGCTAGAGCTACTGCTAGATTCTACTCATTCTAGTGTAGCTGCTAAAGGCTAGTACATGTAAACAAGTCCGCGAACCGGATACGCAAGCCGGAAACGGACCCGCAAACCGGAAGCAGCCGAACGGGAACCCGGATACAACTATAAGAAAACGGGAGTACGTGTGCCGTCCAAATCGGTCCGTCGTGCAACTACTACCAATTGACTTTAGTTCCTACCAACGTTTTCATCTTTTTTGTTCCTACTAAAAGCCTCATCATGTTGATGGATGCAATGGGGGACCTTAAAGACAGCAGAGCACAGGCAGAGGCAGTGTTTAACAAGAGGGCTGATGCTGTTTCACATATGATGAAGAGACTGAGTGTGAACGAATTGAAAGCTGAACATTACGCACTTAAGCATGATTATGAAGAATTCATGCATGCCAGTTTCAAATGCTGTGCTGCAATGGAGGACCATCCTGTTTTAGCTCAGGACATTGGGGAGGAGAGGGCGAGGTTGGATGATAGAACCTCAAAGTTTTTTGACATTGACTTTAAAATCAAGGACATTTTGTGGGACAAGCATGTTTCCAACCAATTCTATTCCCATGGGGACAATGTCAGGCACTTTGTTGAACAGCTCGAGCAGCAGTGCGCCCAGGGAGGAGGGATCTCGTCGGAGGAGTACGCATCGTTGCAGGATCAAATGGAGTGCAAGGTAACATGTCTGGAGGAGTATGGACAAACTTGGGCCCCTTTGGTTCATGATGACAATGTTGTTGACATGGAGAAATACTGCATGGAGTACAAGGAGAGGAAAGACGTGGTTTTACGAGCGTTGGGGAAGAAGATCGACGTCAACCACTCTGGTCAGTGGGAGAGCAATGTGAGTGTTGGGGACAGCTATGAGTCGTGTGGCGAGGATGAGAATCGGGTTCTCGCTACTGTAGTCCGGGAGCCAGACGGGGCAGGATTAGTCCAGGAGCCAGACGGCTCAAGATCATCTAGTCCCCGAGGCAAGCAGGCTGATTTAGCCATGGGAGCAAGTGGAGGCGGACTAGCTACTGGGACAACGCAGATCGATCCAGACCCGCCATCTCAGGCACTGAAGCGAGAGCCGTCTCCGCCGCCAGGGCTAGACACTAGCACCCTGCTGCATCGGCCGCTTCCAGACCTGCCACCCCAAGCGCCGAAGCGAGAGCCGCTTCCGGGGCCAGACACTAGTACCCCGCTGCATCGGACGCTTCCTCCGTCGCTTGGCTACGGCGACCATCGGTCTCAGCAGCAGCGGGGAGCGTCTACATCAACTCCAGGCTACGCTGACTCACGTCCACCGCAGCAGAGAGGAGCGTTTTCTACATTGCAAGGTTACGGTGACCTTCGTGTTCAGCAGCAGCATGGAGTGCTTGCTTCAAGGCAAGACTACGGTGACCTTCGTGTTCAGCAGCAGCATGGAGTGCTTGCCTCAAGACAAGACTACGGTGATCTTCGTGTTCAGCAGCAGCATGGAGCGCTCGCTTCAAGACAAGACTTTCGTGTTCAGCAGCAGCATGGAGTGCTTGCTTCAAGACAAGACTACAGTGACCTTCGTGTTCAGCAGCAGCATGGAGCGCTCGCTTCGAGACAAGACTACGGTGACCTTCGTGTTCAGCAGCAGCATGGAGCGCTCGCTTCATCACAAGGCGACGGTGACCGTCGTTCTCAGCAGCAGCATGGAGCGCCCACTTCATCACAAGGCTACAGTGGGGCGCGTTCGAAGCTGCCATCAAGAGCGTATGTTGAGCAACTGGACAGTAACCCTCATGGGTCGAATGATGCGTTTGTTGCGCCACCAAGGGATGGCGGAGCGAGGCAGTCAACGCCTGCGCCCATGAACGTTTCAAGTGCTTCTGCCCGTTCGATGGGGGCAGTAGCGCCAAGGTTAGCGCTTGCGCCGCTGAGCTTGCCCAAGTTCAGTGGGGACAGAAGGAGCTACTACCGCTGGAAGGATAACTGGAATAACCTGCAGTCCTTGGCTGAGCCATCGGGCTCTCGTGAGTTACGGTTGTTGCACCTGCTGGACAGTATTACCGATGCAGTGAAAAACGAGCTCAGACTGTTTTATTGTCGTGATGCAGACGATGTTTTCCGTGCTCTGGAGGATCGGTATGGAGACGTTTCGCATATCGCTGATGACATCATTATGGAGTTACAAGAATTGCCAGTGGTGCGCAGCAACCAGCCAAGGGAGGCATTACAACTGATCCAGACCGTGGAGAGGGCGTTGTGTGACCTCTCAGACTTGCGTTGTGAAGATGCGATTAACAACCAGTTGGTGGTCCGAGCACTCGAGGGGAAGTTACCGCCCAGCATGCAGGAGCGGTGGCTCCTATTTCGGTGTGACGCAATGAACAATGTCACCACACGAAATCGGTTTGATAAACTGTTGCAATTTCTGCGCGATCAGAAGACCGTTCTGACACAACAGGAGCAGTTGCAGGCCATGAGACCGGCCTCCACCAGGGCGGGTGAGCCGCAGGGCCGCAGCAAGCCGGTTGATAAATCAGGGGACAGAGGGCAAGAGAGGCGTGCGTTCACTAAAGCAACAGTGAACGAGACCAGGAGCAACTCTTCTCAGGTTCTTTGCGACATGTGCGGAAAGGCCGGCCATACTGGGCTATATCGCTGCAAGTCGTTTCGAGATGCCAGTGCGGCGGATAAGAGGGCCCAGGCAAAAAAGGCAAAAGCTTGCTTTAAATGTCTGGATATCCATGACGGGCTGTGCAAGAGAGACTTTTTGTGTCGTAAGGACGATTGCAAGAGGGGCAATACTCCTGTGGACCACCACTACATGTTGTGCCTAAAGCCACGAGCAGATAGGAGCTCTGTACCTAAAGACACTGCAAAGGGGAACACTGCAAAAGTCTGGGCCAAGGGGGATCAAAGGAAAGAACCTCGGGGACCGACAACGCAGCAGGAGGCCATCTTTGCGAGGTTGGGCCTTACACCAGAGCAAATGGCCGGAGTTCGTGAGGCGGTGACGAACAAGGTGTCTACTACAGTATGTGCGGAAACAGGACTCGTGGACAGTAGTGGACTAAAAGAGCACCCAGTACTCATGATGATGGTTGATGTCACGACCAAGAGAGGGGACTGGCTGGGTGCTTTAATTGATTTAGCCTCCGACACCAATTATGTCACTCACCAGGCAGCAGAGGAGCTGGGGCTATTGGGTGAGCCCGTCACGCTGATCGTGCGTGGTGTGGGTGGAATGGAGTCAAAGGTTGACACAATGAGATACGTTGTGAGCCTGAAAGTGGAGATGAAGAAGGGATCATTGCAGGCTCACGAGATGATCTGCTATGGGCTTGACGAAATCGCCAGAATAGACTATACAGTGGACTCTGAGCGCCTGGAGAAGTTCTTTCCAGCTGTAGTCAAGCCGGGGGAACTGAGACGCCCGCAGGAAGTGCAGCTGCTAATCAGTGCCCGGGAAGGCCGTCTCGCGCCTCAACGGATGAAGAGGTGCGGTGATCTGGTCTTGTGGGACGGTCCTTTGGGGAAGGTCGTCAGCGGCGTTCACCCTGAACTGTCCGAAGGTGTGGAGGTGACAGCACGCCAGGCATCGACACATTTCGCCTGGTCTATGCGGGCGGAGGCTGTGAGAGTCGAGGCCCGGAGCAGAGTCAACCGCCCAGAGCAGAGCTGTGTGGAAGTTAAGACTTCTGCTGCAAGCAACGCTGAGGTCATCAAGTGGCTGCAATGGGACAGTATCGGCGCAGCCTGTGATCCTGTGTGCGGTGGCTGTCGTTGCGGGAGGTGCGCTCCTGGAGGGAAGGAGATGTCCCTGGCGGACGAGAAGGAGCTCGAGATCATCAGAGGAGGACTGACCTTCAGAAAAAGCGACGCTCACAGCGACAAGTCCCACTGGGATGCGAAGTATCCGTGGAAGGAGGACCCTACTACTCTACCCAACAACCGAAGAGCTGTGGAGGCGGCGTTCCTACGGTCGGAGAAGCGTCTTGAGAGGGATCCCGCATGGAAGGTCACGTACACAAGGCAGGTGCACGACATGCTCGACAGGGGGGCCGCAGTTAAGCTCTCAAAGACTGTGATGGACAATTGGAACGGAGCTGTGTGGTGGGTTAACCATCTTGCTGCACCCAATCCACACTCTGTTACCACGCCAGTCCGGCTTGTTTGGGACAGTAGTCAGGAGTTCAAAGGCGTCAGTATGAACAGTATCCTTTTGAAGGGCCCTGACGTTCTAAATCCCATCCGAGCAGTGCTGCTGCGGTTCCGGGAAGGAGAGCACGCTGCCATCGGCGACGTGTCGAAGATGTATAATTCGGTGTGGCTGGAGGAGCAGGAGGTGCACGTACATCGTTTCCTGTGGAGAGACACCCCTGCTAGTGACATCGAAGACTACGCTGTGGTGCGGGTCAACATGGGAGACAGGCCGGCGGGCTGCATTGCTCAAGTGGCCATGTGCGAGACTGCCCGTCTACCCCAATTCATCGACATGGTGGACGAGAAAGCCGTCATTGTCGATCATTCGTATGTCGATGACATTCTGTATTCCCACAACGACCCCCAGAGACTAACAGAGATTTTAGCGGGGGTGGAGGCCATTCTCGCTACTGGGGGTTTTCACCTCAAGCCCTGGGTGCGGTCTGGCCAAAGTGGGAGGGAAGGCATTGCTCCAACAGTTCCAGGGACTATCTTGTTGCCAAACCAGCTACGGGAAGAAGACAACAAGGCCCTGGGGGTAGGCTACAATGTGGGCAAGGATAGCCTCTTCCTGATGGTGGCCATTAACTTCTCTACCCGAAAGAAGAAGATGCGCACGGAGACAAACCTCACTGCGGAGGAGGTTGAAGACCAGACACCGAGCCCCCTCACCCGCCGTGAGTTGTTGAGCCAGGTTGCTAGTCTGTATGATCCCATTGGGTTGGCGACGCCCCTAAAGCAGAAGGGTGTCATCCTGGTCAGGAGGGCCTTTCAAGAGGCTGGAACTTTAACCCGGGATACATGGGACAAGCCGCTGTCTAGCGAACTGCGCAGGAGGGCAATCGAGCTCTTTATGGAGTACTCTCAGCTGAGTTCAATCGCTTTCCCCAGGTGTGTTACCCCACCCGGCTGGGTGGGTAGACCTTGGGGGGTCACCTTTTCCGATGGAAGCTCTGACTCCTATGGGGCGGTACTATATCTACGCTGGGAGACTTCGAGTGGAGTGGAAACACGGCTGGTGGAGTCAAAGGCGAAATTGACTCCTCTGGACCAGAAGGGAGACGCTGTCAAGGCGGAGATCTGCGGGGCCGTTTTTGCCTCCCGACTGAAGGGTTACGTGCAGAAGCACGGCCGTTTGGAGGTGGAAAGATGGTTTCATTTCATCGACAGCCAGACGGTGTTGGGGGCTATCCAAAGGGAAAGTTATGGATTCCAGACTTTCTTTGCTAACCGTGTTGGCGAAATTCAGAAGGCCGGGCCTGTGACAGACTGGTGGTGGGTCCCTGGCACAGAGAACATTGCTGATCTGGTCACGAGAGGAGCTTCTCCTGAACAGCTGGATGGAGATTCTCTGTGGCAGAGAGGGCCCAGGTTCCTGTCCCTGCCAGTGGAGAGTTGGCCCATAAAGTCAGCGGCGGAGGTGGCCTCCGAGTCCAGAGAGAGCGTCAGTGCACTGCAGAGGAAGGCGTTCACTGCTGTCGTGACTAGAGCCCAGGCATTGAAGTTGGCTGCACCGTCTTCACCGGTTGGTGCCATGGGGGTGTCACCAGGGACAACTACAGGGTCTTCTTCGGTGGATTCCAGTGTCTGTGTGGAAAGACTTTGGGGGGCACTCCTTGTGAGTCAGATGGACCTGACGAGATGCAGTACCTTATCTAAGCTCTGTGGCACGGTGGGGTACGTCCGCAGAGCAGTACAGATCTGGTTGCTTCAAAGGATCGGCAAGCGTGAGCAGTGGGAGGCGAGGCTCACAGTCCAGGAGCGTAAGATGGCGTATCAAGACTTATGCCTTGCTGCCCAAACTGGCATGTCCTTCCCCACAACTACTCTGAACCGGCTCGTTGTGTGTAAGGACGAGGAGACAGGACTCTTGCTGTGCCATGGCCGTGTTCAATCAGTAGGCGAGGAGAGCCAGGGTGTCCCGTTGATACCTTATGGCGCACAGATCAGCACACTTTTGGGTGAAGAGGCACATCGTGTCGACCACGAGGGTGTTGCTGGCACGCTTTTGCGGATGAGGAGAAAAGCCTGGGTGGTGCAGGGGCCACGAGTTGCTCGCAGGGTGATCGACTCATGTCTGCACTGCCGGAAGAGGGCTGCCAAGCTGTCTACACAGGTGATGGGCGCGCTACCTACGGTGCGTACGGGTCCGGCGGCTCCCTTTCAGTACACCACACTGGATTTGTTTGGACCTTATATGGTCAGGGACGTGGTGAAGCGACGCACCAAGAAGAAGGTCTGGGGCATCGTCTTTAGCTGCATGGCTTCACGGGCTGTACATGCTGATCTGGTGGGAGACCTGTCGACAGAAGGCTTTCTCCTAACCTATCAGCGTTTCACTGCCTTGAGGGGACACCCGGAAAAGTTATGGTCTGACCAGGGGACGAATTTTGTGGGGGCCAAACCGGCGTTGGCTGACCTCTACAGTTTCCTGGCCGTCATAGACCAGGGAGTCGTCCAACGAAAGGCGGCAGTGGCTGGGACTGACTGGGCCTGGGAGTTCAGCCCAGCAGACTCGCCACATCGCAATGGGGCGGCGGAGGCAGCTGTCCGCGTCCTGAAGACGTCTTTGAGCAGTGTTGGAGAGAACGAGGGGCTGTCTGCATTGGAGTTGCAGACTGTACTATACCTCGCAGCCAATCTAACAAATGAAAGACCAATCGGTGGCCGGGCTCAAGTCCAGGAGGAGTCTGTGGACATTATTACACCGAACTCGTTGCTGTTGGGGCGAGCAGGGCCCAGGGGAGACACTCTGGGCTTTGAGTTTCCCTCATACCCATTCAGCCGTCTTCGGGCGGTCCGGATTGAGGTGGACAAATTCTGGAGACGGTGGAGCCAACTGGCGGGCCCTCATCTTTTCGTTCGGCAGAAGTGGCATGCTCCGGCCCGGAATGTCACCGTCGGTGACGTTGTGTGGGTCGCAGACCAAAACGCCCTCCGGGGGCGATTCAGACTGGGTCGTGTGGTGGAAGCGCATCCTGACTGCAAAGGCGTCGTCCGAGACGTCAAGGTGCAGACCTGCCACAGTCTCCCCATCAGTTGGTCTCAGGTGAAGAAGGACATGGGGTCATGTTCATCTACCATCCTCCATAGGGACGTGAGGAGGCTGGTAGTACTGATACCGGTGGAGGATCAACCATAGTTTAAGTCCCCACCGAGGGTGCCCAAAAGACTTTAGCTGCTAAAAACTTTCAGCTGCTCTCTTTTTTACTTTTTTACCCAAACGGACTTACGTTCAGCTGCTTACTTTTTTACCTTTTACCCAAACGGACTTTTGAGTTGTCTTTGTTTGAGTGCTTACTAAGAGTTTGTTTAAAATGTTGTGACTAAAAGTGATGCTTATGTGTGAAATAACCTAAGTGGGATGGTGTGTCTAAGTGGGAGGTTGTGTAGCCTACTTGGATCGCGTGATCCGTAGCCTAAGTGGGAGGTGTAGTGTTATTTACTGCGTGCACAGGCTTAGGTTACCTATATTTTGTATTTGGGGTGCTAGAGTGGACTCTAGTGGTTGAGGGAGGCACTCACACCTGTTGCGCATGTGCGAACGGAGTGGAATAAGCGTCAGGAGTCAGTCTCCGAGTGTGATTGTCTGATCTGGATGTCTTTTGTTTAATTACCTGCTAAGCTGCTGCTAACTGCTGTTCTCTTTACTGCTGTTGACGGGTTTGGCTTATTACGAATGCTATACAAAGTTTAGTTTAGATTTAGTTCATGTGTGTTATGTTGTGAATGTGTGTGTGCTAATAAATTAACAAAACGAGTATTTGAGTTGCCTCGGTGGTATTGCTGAACTAGCATGCTGTGTGTAGCTAGTTAGCCGAGTAGTTTACATTGTCCCAGACAGATGATAGCCTCGACGGAGGGCTAAATTATTAGATTATTGATTGAGTCTAGTGATTTCCGTACAATGACCCCCAGATCATATACATGACAGTAGAGGCTCAACAATGACTCCAGATCATTCACATGACAGTAGAGGCTCAACAATGAGCCCAGATCATTCACATGACAGTAGAGGCTCAACAATGACCCCCAGATCATTCACATGACAGTAGGCTCAACAATGACCCCAGATCATTCACATGACAGTAGGCTCAACAATGACCCCAGATCATTCACATGACAGTAGAGGCTCAACAATGACCCCAGATCATTCACATGACAGTAGGCTCAACAATGACCCCAGATCATTCACATGACAGTAGGCTCAACAATGACCCCAGATCATTCACATGACAGTAGGCTCAACAATGACCCCAGATCATTCACATGACAGTAGAGGCTCAACAATGACCCCAGATCATTCACACGACAGTAGAGGCTCAACAATGACCCCAGATCATTCACATGACAGTAGAGGCTCAACAATGACCCCAGATCATTCACATGACAGTAGGCTCAACAATGACCCCAGATCATTCACATGACAGTAGAGGCTCAACAATGACCCCAGATCATTCACATGACAGTAGAGGCTCAACAATGACCCCAGATCATTCACATGACAGTAGAGGCTCAACAATGACCCCAGATCATTCACATGACAGTAGAGGCTCAACAATGACCCCAGATCATTCACATGACAGTAGAGGCTCAACAATGACCCCAGATCATTCACATGACAGTAGAGGCTCAACAATGACCCCAGATCATTCACATGACAGTAGAGGCTCAACAATGACCCCAGATCATTCACATGACAGTAGGCTCAACAATGACCCCAGATCATTCAGCATTTGGATTGAATGTTGAGTGTCTTTCAGAACACCATGTCTGGTCCTGTCTGGTCAGAACACCATGTCTGGTCCTGTCAAAGACTCTGCAAAGCTCTGCTGTCCTAATTCACTATTCTCAACGTCCGGTCCGGGGGCCATCATCGGTCCAACTAAACAGTTACAGGTCTGTAACTCTGAGAGAGTACAAAAGGAACCAAATGGAACCAGGCCATTTGGTTCCATTTGTGCACTTGCAGGGCACTAGTTTAACTACAGGACTTTGCGCCATGACTCCATGGTCTTACGCCTTGGTGGTGGTCCAGTCCGCGGCAATTTTGCTATTTACAGGACACTTCTTGTGGGCGCAATGTGTTAGCGCCTGAAATTCAGAAGGCTGACCATCATGAACGTCACTGTACTGGAACCCCAATACAATAACTGAGTTGACCTGTGAGGGCCCATTTGGATCCTTGGTGGTCCCCGGACCCGACTTTGAGAAGCATTATGTCCTAATTCAGGGGTGGGCAACTGGCGGCCCGCGGGCCACATGCGGCCCCCACCTTCACTTAATGCGGCCCGCATGTTAATATCAGAATACTGATATAGTATTGATTTCAGCTGTTACAATTCCAACCCCGCTTTAATTACTTCATGACTAGTATTAAATGACTAGTACTTAATGTTATTGTCTTTTTGTGTCCAATGTAGTTATGTTAACAGTTCATAAAGTTAACATAACTAACTAAATGCATTTGAAATTCAATAAAAAGGTTACTTTTCAGGATTCCAATTAAAAAATAGCAAAACATTATTCAGGTTTTCAATTCAAATATAGCAAAAAATTGCTGATCTACAAGCTCAAAACGAGCTTGTAGATCGGCTATTTTTGCTACGACAGTAATATGCACTGTGGCCCTCTGTAGTGAGAGTGGAAATATAGTGGCCCTCGTCATCGTCAAAGTTGCCCACTCCTGTCCTAATGAATGAATTTTGTCCCGGCTCCACCCCGTCAACCTCACAGAGAGCCCCATGTTGACAGAGAGCCAAGCACACAGTGATCCTGGAAAGAGAATAAGGGACAACAGAACAAAAAAGGACAATCCAATTAGTTGCAGATTCATGCTACAGTAAGTCCAGGATCTGTCTCGGCCACAGTGGCATGGTTCACTGGATTAGAGCAGTTAAGATGAGTCCATTTAATTCATAAAGCATTTATAAAAACGAGCAGAGTTGCCCAAAGTGAATAACAGCATAGAAATCTAACATACCATAACAACAGTCATGTATTAGCATGGATCCATGGATTAGAGCATGCATAGCATAGTCTCTCAGGCCATGGATCCATGGATTAGAGCATGCATAGCATAGTCTCTCAAGGCCATGGATCCATGGATTAGAGCATGCATAGCATAGTCTCTCAGGCCATGGATCCATGGATTAGAGCATGCATAGCATAGTCTCTCAGGCCATGGATCCATGGATTAGAGCATGCATAGCATAGTCTCTCAGGCCATGGATCCATGGATTAGAGCATGCATAGCATAGTCTCTCAGGCCATGGATCCATGGATTAGAGCATATATAGCATAGTCTCTCAGGTCATGGATCCATGGATTAGATTTAGAGCATGCATAGCATAGTCTCTCAGGCCATGGATCCATGGATTAGAGCATATATAGCATAGTCTCTCAGGCCATGGATCCATGGATTAGATTTAGAGCATGCATAGCATAGTCTCTCAGGCCATGGATCCATGGATTAGAGCATGCATAGCATAGTCTCTCAGGCCATGGATCCATGGATTAGAGCATATATAGCATAGTCTCTCAGGCCATGGATCCATGGATTAGAGCATGCATAGCATAGTCTCTCAGGTCATGGATCCATGGATTAGATTTAGAGCATGCATAGCATAGTCTCTCAGGCCATGGATCCATGGATTAGAGCATGCATAGCATAGTCTCTCAGGCCATGGATCCATGGATTAGAGCATATATAGCATAGTCTCTCAGGTCATGGATCCATGGATTAGATTTAGAGCATGCATAGCATAGTCTCTCAGGCCATGGATCCATGGATTAGAGCATGCATAGCATAGTCTCTCAGGCCATGGATCCATGGATTAGAGCATGCATAGCATAGTCTCTCAGGCCATGGATCCATGGATTAGAGCATATATAGCATAGTCTCTCAGGTCATGGATCCATGGATTAGATTTAGAGCATGCATAGCATAGTCTCTCAGGCCATGGATCCATGGATTAGAGCATATATAGCATAGTCTCTCAGGCCATGGATCCATGGATTAGAGCATGCATAGCATAGTCTCTCAGGTCATGGATCCATGGATTAGATTTAGAGCATGCATAGCATAGTCTCTCAGGCCATGGATCCATGGATTAGAGCATGCATAGCATAGTCTCTCAGGCCATGGATCCATGGATTAGAGCATATATAGCATAGTCTCTCAGGCCATGGATCCATGGATTAGAGCATGCATAGCATAGTCTCTCAGGCCAGCCAAGTATTCCACAATCTTTTGTAATTACGGCCTCATGAAAGCCACATGCAGAATTGGTCATCTGCTCATTTAAGTTCATGAAAATATGTTTTAAAAGGTAAAGTAAATTAAACTAGATAAAGCATATATTTGCTGTCGGGAAGAAACCACCTAACTCTGTCTGTCTGTCTGTCTGTCTGTCTGTCTGTCTGTCTGTCTGTCTGTCTGTCTGTCTGTCTGTCACATCGTCTATCCTTCGTCAGCAGTCAATCTTTAAAAAAATTGACAAATGACAAAACATCCAGCTCAAGTGGAGTTTTGTCGAAGTGTTTTTTAATATTTATGCGTGACATGAAAAGGTTAATGGTGGTGCTCTGGTTGTATTTTATATATGAACATATATGCCAATATATGTCAAATATATGCAGAAATTGTCAGGCTTCTATCCCAGGTAAGGATCCAAAATGCAGAACTCACGGACACAAGGAATAAACTTAAAGTCTTTACTTGGCAAAAGTAGAAAACAGGTACACCTTACAAGGCAAGAAATAATGAATACACAAGGCAGAGCAAACTGATAAACCAACAACCACATGAGAGCATCAAGGGCTATATATAGACTAGGTTCATTAGGGAGCAGGTGAGGTATATATAGACTAGGTTCATTAGGGAGCAGGTGAGGTATATATAGACTAGGTTCATTAGGGAGCAGGTGAGGTATATATAGACTAGGTTCATTAGGGAGCAGGTGAGGTATATATAGACTAGGTTCATTAGGGAGCAGGTGAGGTATATATAGACTAGGTTCATTAGGGAGCAGGTGAGGTATATATAGACTAGGTTCATTAGGGAGCAGGTGAGGTATATATAGACTAGGTTCATTAGGGAGCAGGTGAGGTATATATAGACTAGGTTCATTAGGGAGCAGGTGAGGTGAGACACACAGGTGGGCCCAGGAAGTCATCAGGGCAGTGGATGAGTGGGTGTGGCACAGACTGTGGCCAGGGCTGTGACAGAAATGATATACTGGCTGCATATACAGTATTCCATAGGCTATTCATGTTCATAATATACAGTATGTATATAACAGTACAGCATAGTATAATATATATGTATAGCTTATATGTATAGTGTCATTATATATAGATATGTTCTAGTTACGTTCTTAGCTTACGCATGTTTCTTGATAAATGCTGTTTATATATGTGATGTATTCCCATGCTTTTTGTTCTTGCTTAATGTAAGTCGCTCTGGATTAAGAGCGTCTGCTAAATGCCTAAATTGTAAATTGTAAATTGTATGTGGATAGGAACTATATGTCCACATACAGTATATCGTGCATATATGGATATTTACATTTATAATTGATATATGTACGTAGTAGAGACATTGGTGGCCAATTTCAAATAATATGTCACATAACCAGGTCGGGAGGTAGAGCAGGACAGGATCTGGCTTAGAGCAGTCAGTCAGTGTGGATCACGGGTTTACAGCAGTCAAAATCATACAGTGTAAGCCCAATTTACACCGTGGCTATTCAGAAATAGCTGCTCTTACAAAAATAGCCGTTCTACAAGCTAAGAATGTTTGAAATACAGGCCGGCACATACTCATACATCAGAGGATTCTATGGAGATTGCTAATAATGAGTGGAGAAGAAGGCTTGTGGGGATTTGGGACAGCGTTCACGCTACGCTGAGCAGAAAATATGAACGCTCTCCCTCATGCTCGCTCTGTCTGTCTGTCTGTCTGTCTGTCTGTCTGTCTGTCTGTCTGTCTGTCTGTCTGTCTGTCTGTCTGTCTGTCTGTCTGTCTGTCTGTCTGTCTGTCTGTCTGTCTGTCTGTCTGTCTGTCTGTCTGTCTCGCACACACACACACACACACACACACACACACACACACATTTTAACCATTTATTTATGTCCACACAAAGGATATGCATACAAGGACACAAATATTATAGGTGCATTAAAGTTACATCTGCAAAGTCATGGCATGTGTTTTCGTGATACAACAGGCATGTCACTCAGTACTCTATGGGTATAAGTAACAGGCATGTCACACAGTACTCTATGGGTATAAGTAACAGGCATGTCACACAGTACTCTATGGGTATAAGTAACAGGCATGTCACACAGTACTCTATGGGTATAAGTAACAGGCATGTCACACAGTACTCTATGGGCATAAGTAACAGCGTCTCCGCCATATATGACGGCTGCCAATTATAGCAGAGACACCACAATACTTTGCCAGCCTTTTTGCCTCCTTTTTGGGCATCCCAAGTTGTTGGAACCCTCTAACAACCAGTCTGTGCATATGCCCTAGGCTGCCAAATATAAAGACAAATAGTCTGCACCTATAGCCCAGCTCTGAGATGGTATGTAGAAGTGGTTGGTATTTTATGACCTTGGTCATAAAGGCTTCCTCTAGGCTGACACACACACACACACACACACACACACACACACACACACACACACACACACACACACACACACACACACACACACACACACACTGAAAGTCAATACCTGGAATTGAAGCAGCAGAACTACCTAAGCCCTATCTTGTTTCAATTGCCTTTTTATCTCTCTTTCATTGTCCACTTTCACATCAGCTGGTGTGATCTATACGCCCTTGTTTTCCAGCTGCTAGCTGATGAGTCGCAGCGGTGGGAACTAACTAAGTACATTCAATCAAGTAGCCCCGGAAACGCTTTGGCCATGTCTCGCTATATAATTTAAACGAGCATGCTTTAACCGCAAATATTGTACTTTTTACTCAACTAATATTTTTTTGTTACTTAGTAGATTTAGATTATTATTACAAAACATACATAACCAATTAAGTCCTATTGTATGAGTCCTGAGCTTGTAGATATGCTATGTTTTGAGGCGGAAAAAAAGTTAAATCAGCCATTCATAATGAGTAAATGTTTGACACATTTAGAAAAATGCAGTAACCTCCTGTACTTCTTCCACCTCTGGTGACGAGTGGTTCTCTGATGCTGTGTCTTTTCCAGTGTCTAAAAGAGGTGACATGATCTCATGCACAGCTGAGTAAGCGCCTCATGTGAGGGAGTGTTGCTCAGAGAGTAAACGCCTCATGTGAGGGAGTGTTGCTCAGAGAGTGATCCATCCTACATGTGAGGGAGTGTTGCTCAGAGAGTGATCCATCCTCATGTGAGGGAGTGTTGCTCAGAGAGTGATCCATGTGAAGGAGTGTTGCTCAGAGAGTGATCCATCCTACATGTGAGGGAGTGTTGCTCAGCGAGTGATCCATGTGAAGGAGTGTTGCTCAGAGAGTGATCCATCCTACATGTGAGGGAGTGTTGCTCAGCGAGTGATCCATGTGAAGGAGTGTTGCTCAGAGAGTGATCCATCCTACATGTGAGGGAGTGTTGCTCAGAGAGTGATCGCCTCATGTGAGGGAGTGTTGCTCAGAGAGTGCTCGCCTCATGTGAGGGAGTGTTGCTCAGAGAGTGATCGCCTCATGTGAGGGAGTGTTGCTCAGAGAGTGATCGCCTCATGTGAGGGAGTGTTGCTCAGAGAGTGATCCATCCTCATGTGAGGGAGTGTTGCTCAGAGAGTGATCGCCTCATGTGAGGGAGTGTTGCTCAGAGAGTGATCCATCCTCATGTGAGGGAGTGTTGCTCAGAGAGTGATCCATCCTCATGTGAGGGAGTGTTGCTCAGAGAGTGATCCATCCTCATGTGAGGGAGTGTTGCTCAGAGAGTGATCCATC
The DNA here is from genome assembly GCF_951216825.1 of Electrona antarctica. Classification (NCBI taxonomy): domain Eukaryota; kingdom Metazoa; phylum Chordata; class Actinopteri; order Myctophiformes; family Myctophidae; genus Electrona; species Electrona antarctica. The sequence continues at coordinate 53,052,915 of NC_136808.1, read as the reverse complement.
CTCATGTGAGGGAGTGTTGCTCAGAGAGTGATCCATCCTCATGTGAGGGAGTGTTGCTCAGAGACTGATCGCCTCATGTGAGGGAGTGTTGCTCAGAGAGTGATCCGTCCTCATGTGAGGGAGTGTTGCTCAGAGAGTGATCCATGTGAGGGAGTGTTGCTCAGAGAGTGATCCGTCCTCATGTGAGGGAGTGTTGCTCAGAGAGTGATCCATGTGAGGGAGTGTTGCTCAGAGAGTGATCCGTCCTCATGTGAGGGAGTGTTGCTCAGAGAGTGATCCATGTGAGGGAGTGTTGCTCAGAGAGTGATCGCCTCATTTGAGGGAGTGTTGCTCAGAGAGTGATCCATCCTACATGTGAGGGAGTGTTGCTCAGAGAGTGATCCATCCTACATGGTATTCGGAAAGTCAGGAAAAAATATATATTATCAATACGCCTAATGTAATGCTCTGTAGCTTGCCAAAAAGAACAGAAATAAAGGCTAAAATTGCTTGTAGATCAATTATTTGTCACAGGCAACACCCTCACGTGATTTAGATGTAACAGGCCGGCTGTGGTAGTGTGTTATTTTGAGGAGGATGAAAGCGAGGCGGTTTAGCTACATTCTGCACATGTAGATAAGATGTGCCTTTCGGATAGGATGTGGAATGTACTGTAAAGTCACAAGACTGCTGGCAACCAGCCAGTACTGCAAGTACTAGACCATTCATTACTGTAGTGTTGCAAGTACTGGACCATTCATTACTGTAGTGTTACAAGTACTGGACCATTCATTACTGTAGTGTTGCAAGTACTGGACCATTCATTACTGTAGTGTTACAAGTACTGGACCATTCATTACTGTAGTGTTGCAAGTACTGGACCATTCATTACTGTAGTGTTGCAAGTACTGGACCATTCATTACTGTAGTGTTGCAAGTACTGGACCATTCATTACTGTAGTGTTGCAAGTACTGGACCATTCAGTACTGTAGTGTTGCAAGTACTGGACCATTCATTACTGTAGTGTTGCAAGTACTGGACCATTAACCACTTCAAGTACTGGACCATTCATTACTGTAGTGTTGCAAGTACTGGACCATTCATTACTGTAGTGTTGCAAGTACTGGACCATTCATTACTGTAGTGTTGCAAGTACTGGACCATTCATTACTGTAGTGTTGCAAGTACTGGACCATTCATTACTGTAGTGTTGCAAGTACTGGACCATTCATTACTGTAGTGTTACGAGTACTGGACCATTCATTACTGTAGTGTTGCAAGTACTGGACCATTCATTACTGTAGTGTTGCAAGTACTGGACCATTCATTACTGTAGTGTTGCAAGTACTGGACCATTCATTACTGTAGTGTTACAAGTACTGGACCATTCATTACTGTAGTGTTACAAGTACTGGACCATTCATTACTGTAGTGTTACAAGTACTGGACCATTCATTACTGTAGTGTTGCAAGTACTGGACCATTCATTACTGTAGTGTTACAAGTACTGGACCATTCATTACTGTAGTGTTGCAAGTACTGGACCATTCATTACTGTAGTGTTGCAAGTACTGGACCATTCATTACTGTAGTGTTGCAAGTACTGGACCATTCATTACTGTAGTGTTACAAGTACTGGACCATTCATTACTGTAGTGTTACAAGTACTGGACCATTCATTACTGTAGTGTTACAAGTACTGGACCATTCATTACTGTAGTGTTACAAGTACTGGACCATTCATTACTGTAGTGTTGCAAGTACTGGACCATTCATTACTGTAGTGTTGCAAGTACTGGACCATTCATTACTGTAGTGTTGCAAGTACTGGACCATTCATTACTGTAGTGTTGCAAGTACTGGACCATTCATTACTGTAGTGTTACAAGTACTGGACCATTCATTACTGTAGTGTTGCAAGTACTGGACCATTCATTACTGTAGTGTTGCAAGTACTGGACCATTCATTACTGTAGTGTTACAGGTACTGGACCATAGAAAGTGTCTAACGTTACCATGCCAACAGTGCCACAATCTTTCGAGGCTGTGGCTCTCCAATTGAATGGACCCACTCCTACCATTCTAGTCAACATTTACCGCCCTCCCAAACCAAACAAGGATTTTATTACTGATTTCACTACATTTCTCACTCATATCTGCACACTTTCACCCAATATAATTTTGCTTGGTGACGCAAATATTCATTTGGACAATAACAATCTTGCTTTCACTAAGGACTTCATCTCATGCCTGGACAGTTTTGGTCTCAAACAATTTATCAATTTCCCCACACACTGTAAAGGGCATACATTGGACATAGTCTGCTGCTCTGGTATCACTCCTCTCAATTTCTCTGCTTCCGACCTCCCTTCCACTTTCACTGACCACAAACTCATTTCATTTAACCTCAGTCTCATCTTGTCCAAAACCAAACAATCTCGTACCATAACCCTCCGTAACATCAAAAACATAAACCCTGACGACCTCATAACAGGCATTGAAAATCTCCCCACCATCACCCCCTCATGCACCCCAGATCAGTTAGTCAATATTTACAATGATGGCCTCCAATCCCTGCTAAATACACTTGCCCCCCTCAAAACCCGGAACACCTCATTTCGCCACTCTGCCCCCTGGTTCTCCCCCCACCTGCGGCAGCTGAAGGCCAAAGGCCGTCAGCTTGAGCGACTGTACACCAAAACCGGCCTCACTGTACACAAACAAATGCACCATGCCCACATCCTCCAATATAAAAATGCCATCTCCTCAGCCAAAACCCAATATTTTGCAGACAAAATCTCTGCCGGTGCCGGGAACACCCGGGCTCTGTTTTCGGTGGTTAACAACTCCCTCCGCCCCCCTGACTCCCTCCCCCCACACTTCTACTCCACAGACCACTGCAACTCCATAATGTCATTCTTCAACGCCAAAATATCCACCATTCACCATCAACTAGCCCCCCTCACGTCCGGTTGTCCTCCTCCCTTTGTTCCTAATCCCCCAGTCTCTGCACCTCTCTCCTGTTTCCAACTCCCCTCTCCCTCAGACCTATCCAAACTCATCCGGACTTCCAAACCTACGACCTGCCAACTTGACCCCCTGCCATCCCCCCTCGTTATAGCCTCCCTTCCCTCTCTACTCCCTCTGATAACAGCCATTATTCACGCCTCTCTCACATCTGGTTCCATCCCATCTCCACTGAAAACTGCCTCTGTTACGCCCTTATTAAAGAAACCTGGTTTAGACCCCAACAACTTCAGTAATCTCCGCCCCATCTCCAACTTACCATTTTTAGCAAAAATCCTGGAAAAGGTTGTTGCAACTCAGTTACAGGCCCACCTCTCCAACAACAACCTATTTGAACAGTTTCAGTCCGGTTTCCGCCCCCACCACAGTACAGAAACAGCCCTAATAAAAATCACCAATGACCTCCTGTTAGCAGCCGACTCTGGACAGTTATCAATTCTCATCCTTCTCGACATGACCGCAGCCTTTGACACCATCTCACATTCCATCCTCCTCGACCGTCTAGCCTCCATTGGCATATCCGACACACCCCTACACTGGTTCCACTCCTATCTCTCCGACCGTACTCAGTTTATTCAGCTAAAATCTTTCATATCCCACTCCTCTCCCCTCTCCTCTGGTGTTCCCCAGGGCTCTGTCCTTGGCCCCATATTATTCATAATATACCTCCTCCCACTTGGCGCAATATTCCGCAAACACAACATCAATTTCCACTGTTACGCGGACGACACCCAGCTCTATGTCTCCTCCACACCTACCTCCACCCTCCCACCACCCTCCCTCTGTGCCTGTCTTCACGAAATTAAAGACTGGTTCACCTCATCCCTCCTCAAACTAAATGGCAATAAAACCGAGTTAACCCTCATTGGCACCAAATCCTCACTCACCAAGCAGCCCAGTTTTACACTCACCATAGACAACTCCTCGGTTTCCCCTTCCCCCCAGGTCAAGAGTCTGGGTGTCGTCCTCGACAGCACCCTATCATTTCATACCCACATCAATAACACCATCCGGTCAGCCTACTTTCACCTTCGCAACATCAACCGCCTCCGCCCTTCACTCACCTCCAACAACACTGCCATCCTAGTCCATTCTCTGGTCGCCTCCCGCCTCGATTACTGTAACTCCCTTCTCTTCGGTCTCCCCCACAAACTCCTCCATAAAATCCAACTGGTCCAAAACGCTGCAGCCCGCATCATCACCAAAACCCCTGCCATCTCCCACATCACCCCCGTTCTGCACCAACTCCACTGGCTACCCATCAAATACTGCATAGACTTCAAGATCCTCCTCAACACATTCAATGCCATCCATAACCTCTCCCCCCCATACCTGTCTGATCTCATCCATATCAACACTCCCACCCGGGCACTCAGGTCTGCCTCCTCCACCAACCTCACTGTTCCCCCAGCTCGTTTGTCCACCATGGGGGGTAGAGCTTTCAGCCGCTCTGCCCCTCGCCTCTGGAACAGCCTTCCCCCTGACATTCGAAACATGGACTCACTCCCCACCTTCAAATCCCACCTCAAAACTCACCTATTCAGACAAGCCTATGCTCACCTTGAGTAAAGGTCTGCTGCAGGCCTTTGTGTTTATTTTAAACTTGCTTTATTATATTGTATTTCTTTTCTGTTTTGTTAGGCGACCTTGGGTGACCTGAAAGGCGCTATATAAATAAAATGTATTATTATTATTATTATTATTACTGTAGTGTTACAAGTACTGCACCATTCATTACTGTAGTGTTACAAGTACTGGACCATTCATTACTGTAGTGCTGCAAGTACTGGACCATTCATTACTGTAGTGTTACAAGTACTGGACCATTCATTACTGTAGTGTTACAAGTACTGGACCATTCATTACTGTAGTGTTGCAGGTACTGGACCATTCATTACTGTAGTGTTACAAGTACTGGACCATTCATTACTGTAGTGTTACAAGTACTGGACCATTCATTACTGTAGTGTTGCAAGTACTGGACCATTCATTACTGTAGTGTTGCAAGTACTGGACCATTCATTACTGTAGTGTTGCAAGTACTGGACCATTCATTACTGTAGTGTTGCAAGTACTGGACCATTCATTACTGTAGTGGTGCAAGTACTGGACCATTCATTACTGTAGTGTTGCAAGTACTGGACCATTCATTACTGTAGTGTTGCAAGTACTGGACCATTCATTACTGTAGTGTTGCAAGTACTGGACCATTCATTACTGTAGTGTTGCAAGTACTGGACCATTCATTACTGTAGTGTTGCAAGTACTGGACCATTCATTACTGTAGTGTTGCAAGTACTGGACCATTCATTACTGTAGTGTTACAAGTACTGGACCATTCATTACTGTAGTGTTGCAAGTACTGGACCATTCATTACTGTAGTGTTACAAGTACTGGACCATTCATTACTGTAGTGTTGCAAGTACTGGACCATTCATTACTGTAGTGTTACAAGTACTGGACCATTCATTACTGTAGTGTTGCAAGTACTGGACCATTCATTACTGTAGTGTTGCAAGTACTGGACCATTCATTACTGTAGTGTTGCAAGTACTGGACCATTCATTACTGTAGTGTTGCAAGTACTGGACCATTCATTACTGTAGTGTTGCAAGTACTGGACCATTCATTACTGTAGTGTTGCAAGTACTGGACCATTCATTACTGTAGTGTTACAAGTACTGGACCATTCATTACTGTAGTGTTACAAGTACTGGACCATTCATTACTGTAGTGTTGCAAGTACTGGACCATTCATTACTGTAGTGTTGCAAGTACTGGACCATTCATTACTGTAGTGTTGCAAGTACTGGACCATTCATTACTGTAGTGTTGCAAGTACTGGACCATTCATTACTGTAGTGTTGCAAGTACTGGACCATTCATTACTGTAGTGTTGCAAGTACTGGACCATTCATTACTGTAGTGTTGCAAGTACTGGACCATTCATTACTGTAGTGTTGCAAGTACTGGACCATTCATTACTGTAGTGTTGCAAGTACTGGACCATTCATTACTGTAGTGTTGCAAGTACTGGACCATTCATTACTGTAGTGTTGCAAGTACTGGACCATTCATTACTGTAGTGTTGCAAGTACTGGACCATTCATTACTGTAGTGTTGCAAGTACTGGACCATTCATTACTGTAGTGTTGCAAGTACTGGACCATTCATTACTGTAGTGTTGCAAGTACTGGACCATTCATTACTGTAGTGTTACAAGTACTGGACCATTCATTACTGTAGTGTTGCAGGTACTGGACCATTCATTACTGTACTGGACCATTCATTACTGTAGTGTTGCAGGTACTGGACCATTCATTACTGTAGTGTTGCAGGTACTGGACCATTCATTACTGTAGTGTTGCAGGTACTGGACCATTCATTACTGTAGTGTTGCAAGTACTGGACCATTCATTACTGTAGTGTTGCAGGTACTGGACCATTCATTACTGTAGTGTTGCAAGTACTGGACCATTCATTACTGTAGTGTTACAAGTACTGGACCATTCATTACTGTAGTGTTGCTACAGAAGTACTGGACCATTCATTACTGTAGTGTTGCAAGTACTGGACCATTCATTACTGTAGTGTTGCAAGTACTGGACCATTCATTACTGTAGTGTTGCAGGTACTGGACCATTCATTACTGTAGTGTTGCAGGTACTGGACCATTCATTACTGTAGTGTTGCAAGTACTGGACCATTCATTACTGTAGTGTTGCAGGTACTGGACCATTCATTACTGTAGTGTTGCAGGTACTGGACCATTCATTACTGTAGTGTTGCAGGTACTGGACCATTCATTACTGTAGTGTTGCAAGTACTGGACCATTCATTACTGTAGTGTTGCAAGTACTGGACCATTCATTACTGTACTGGACCATTCATTACTGTACTGGACCATTCATTACTGTAGTGTTGCAGGTACTGGACCATTCATTACTGTACTGGACCATTCATTACTGTAGTGTTGCAGGTACTGGACCATTCATTACTGTAGTGTTGCAAGTACTGGACCATTCATTACTGTACTGGACCATTCATTACTGTACTGGACCATTCATTACTGTACTGGACCATTCATTACTGTAGTGTTGCAGGTACTGGACCATTCATTACTGTAGTGTTGCAAGTACTGGACCATTCATTACTGTAGTGTTGCAAGTACTGGACCATTCATTACTGTAGTGTTGCAAGTACTGGACCATTCATTACTGTAGTGTTGCAGGTACTGGACCATTCATTACTGTAGTGTTGCAAGTACTGGACCATTCATTACTGTAGTGTTGCAAGTACTGGACCATTCATTACTGTAGTGTTGCAAGTACTGGACCATTCATTACTGTAGTGTTGCAGGTACTGGACCATTCATTACTGTAGTGTTACACGTACTGGACCATTCATTACTGTACTGGACCATTCATTACTGTAGTGTTGCAAGTACTGGACCATTCATTACTGTAGTGTTGCAAGTACTGGACCATTCATTGCTGTAGTGTTGCAATTACTGTGTACTGGACCATTCACCACTTACATCACAGGTTTACATCGCAGGTTTACATCACAGGTTTACATCACAGGTTTACATCGAAGGTTTACATCACAGGTTTACATCACAGGTTTACATCACAGGTTCACATCGCAGGTTTACATCACAGGTTCACATCACAGGTTTACATCACAGGTTTACATCACAGGTTCACATCACAGGTTTACATCACAGGTTTACATCACAGGTTCACATCACAGGTTTACATCACAGGTTTACACATCACAGGTTTACATCACATCACAGGTTTACATCACAGGTGACAGAGACACAAGAGAACGTAATAAGCAGTTTCAGATAGCGTCCATACGTAGTGTACTGAACTGTTCATTTCAGAGCAATTAGTCTAATGAGCGTACCAAGCGACCATCGCGTGCCTTATACTTCTTCATTCTACTGGCACAAAGTACTGTCTGTCTGTCTATTGGTTGTCCCAATTTTCACCAATTTCAATTTCAATAAAATTGTAAAATTGCTGTCCTAATATGTTGGTGTGTGTGTGTGTGTGTGCGCGTGTGTGTGTGTGTGTGTGTGTGTGTGTGTGTGTGTGTGTGTGTGTGTGTGTGTGTGTGTGTGTGTGTGTGTGTGTGTGTGTGTGTGTGTGTGTGTGTGTGTGTGTGTGTGTGTGTGTGTGCGTGCGTGCGTGCGTGCGTGTGTGTGTGTGTGTGTGAAGGTGGTGTCTCAGACAGTCAGCCTGGTGGATCTGTCCTGCTACAGTCTGGAAGCAGTGCCTGAGTATCTGTTCTACAGCCAGGATGTCACTCACCTCAACCTGAGACACAACTTCATGAGCCTACAGGGGCCTGGAGGCCTCCTCAACCTGCCCAGGTAAACATCCTGTTAACTCCCCTACAGGGGCCTGGCGGCCTCCTCAACCTGCCCAGGTAAACATCCCTGCTAACTCCCCTACAGGGGCCTGGCGGCCTCCTCAACCTGCCCAGGTAAACATCCTGTTAACTCCCCTACAGGGGCCTGGCGGCCTCCTCAACCTGCCCAGGTAAACATCCCTGCTAACTCCCCTACAGGGGCCTGGCGGCCTCCTCAACCTGCCCAGGTAAACATCCTGTTAACTCCCCTACAGGGGCCTGGCGGCCTCCTCAACCTGCCCAGGTAAACATCCCTGCTAACTCCCCTACAGGGGCCTGGCGGCCTCCTCAACCTGCCCAGGTAAACATCCCTGCTAACTCCCCTACAGGGGCCTGGAGGCCTCCTCAACCTGCCCAGGTAAACATCCTGTTAACTCCCCTACAGGGGCCTGGAGGCCTCCTCAACCTGCCCAGGTAAACATCCTGTTAACTCCCCTACAGGGGCCTGGCGGCCTCCTCAACCTGCCCAGGTAAACATCCTGTTAACTCCCCTACAGGGGCCTGGCGGCCTCCTCAACCTGCCCAGGTAAACATCCTGTTAACTCCCCTACAGGGGCCTGGCGGCCTCCTCAACCTGCCCAGGTAAACATCCTGTTAACTCCCCTACAGGGGCCTGGCGGCCTCCTCAACCTGCCCAGGTAAACATCCTGTTAACTCCCCTACAGGGGCCTGGAGGCCTCCTCAACCTACCCAGGTAAACATCCTGTTAACTCCCCTACAGGGGCCTGGAGGCCTCCTCAACCTGCCCAGGTAAACATCCTGTTAACTCCCCTACAGGGGCCTGGCGGCCTCCTCAACCTGCCCAGGTAAACATCCTGTTAACTCCCCTACAGGGGCCTGGCGGCCTCCTCAACCTGCCCAGGTAAACATCCTGTTAACTCCCCTACAGGGGCCTGGCGGCCTCCTCAACCTGCCCAGGTAAACATCCTGTTAACTCCCCTACAGGGGCCTGGCGGCCTCCTCAACCTGCCCAGGTAAACATCCTGTTAACTCCCCTACAGGGGCCTGGAGGCCTCCTCAACCTACCCAGGTAAACATCCCTGTTAACTCCTACCTACAGGGGCCTGGCGGCCTCCTCAACCTACCCAGGTAAACATCCTGTTAACTCCCCTACAGGGGCCTGGCGGCCTCCTCAACCTGCCCAGGTAAACATCCTGTTAACTCCCCTACAGGGGCCTGGCGGCCTCCTCAACCTGCCCAGGTAAACATCCTGTTAACTCCCCTACAGGGGCCTGGAGGCCTCCTCAACCTACCCAGGTAAACATCCCTGTTAACTCCTACCTACAGGGGCCTGGCGGCCTCCTCAACCTACCCAGGTAAACATCCTGTTAACTCCCCTACAGGGGCCTGGCGGCCTCCTCAACCTGCCCAGGTAAACATCCTGTTAACTCCCCTACAGGGGCCTGGCGGCCTCCTCAACCTGCCCAGGTAAACATCCTGTTAACTGCCCTACAGGGGCCTGGCGGCCTCCTCAACCTGCCCAGGTAAACATCCTGTTAACTCTCCTACAGGGGCCTGGCGGCCTCCTCAACCTGCCCAGGTAAACATCCTGTTAACTCCCCTACAGGGGCCTGGCGGCCTCCTCAACCTGCCCAGGTAAACATCCTGTTAACTCCCCTACAGGGGCCTGGCGGCCTCCTCAACCTGCCCAGGTAAACATCCTGTTAACTCCCCTACAGGGGCCTGGCGGCCTCCTCAACCTGCCCAGGTAAACATCCTGTTAACTCCCCTACAGGGGCCTGGCGGCCTCCTCAACCTGCCCAGGTAAACATCCTGTTAACTCTCCTACAGGGGCCTGGCGGCCTCCTCAACCTGCCCAGGTAAACATCCTGTTAACTCCCCTACAGGGGCCTGGCGGCCTCCTCAACCTACCCAGGTAAACATCCCTGTTAACTCATTTTCAAGGACGCCCTGATTAAAGCAGGTACAACAAAGTATCAATTGCTATTGCAATAATACAAACATGTGGTGCATGCAGATAACAGTAGAGGGCTACATAAAGCAGTCTATCTGGAGTATAAAAGGTGAAGGCGGTCTCTCCTGACTCACTGTTCATACGTGGTAGTCTAATATGTGCCTGTGAGCGTGTTTCATATCCAGTAACATTCAAGCGAAGACAAATACAAACAATGGAAGGTTGCCACACAAGGCCTTATTGTTAAGACTGAGTAGTGTTCTGAACTCAAATGCAACCACTCAAGAGACAGGAAGACTATTAAGCAGTTTAATGTCCAAATAAAGCAGGATAATGACAATGTATAGATATATATATAAATCCATATAAATACATAAATACTCTATAGTATAAATAGGTAGATATGTATCTATGAGGATATATATAATATAAAACTATACTTAGGGGAAATCCAAGAGAGTAGTCGAAGACGAGCTTGTAGATCGGCAGCCAAACAGACAGTCCAGAACAAAGGGGTGACGAAATCCAGGAGTGGCACGGCAGATTGACAGGTCTGGAGGATGAGAGAAACAAATTAGCTAAACAGCTAATACTGCAGCTAAAACACAAGAACAGCTCTACAGAGTACGAACAGCAACTGAGTAGAGAGCAACTATACTTGCCAGGCGTTTCTATGGGAAGATCTGGCGAGGAGTGGGGGGAAGGCAGGGTTTTTGAAGACTCTGGTGATCATGTAGAATGGAAACAGGTGTGCAGTGCCACACCCAGGCAGCTCGTCAGAGGGGAAGGGGAACACAGAGGTGGACCTGACTAGGTGGAAGAGTGATGACGGCGCAGTGGGTTGTGCCCAGGAACACCAGAAGTGGAAGGTGGAGGTGGAGGGTTCGAACCTGGGTTCGAAACCGTAACAGGACCCCCCCCTCTACGGGAGCCCCCTGGCGACCTGCCAGGCTCATCAGGATGGTCTCGGTAGAACTGGCGCAGAAGCTCGGGGTCCATGATGAGTTTCCGGGAAACCCAACTGCGCTCCTCCAGCCCATACCCCTCCCAGTCGACGAGGTATTGGAATCCACGACCCCGGCGGCGCACCCTGAGGAGCCGCCGCACCGTCCATTGAGGATGCCCATCGACCATCTGTGGGGGTGGGGGGGTAGGGGGTGGAGGTGTCAAGGGGCATGAGGAGACGGGCTTTATCTTGGAGACGTGGAAAACTGGATGGACCCGCTGCATGGAGGAGGGGAGTCGGAGGCGCACTGCAACCGGATTGACAATGTGCTCAATAGGGAATGGTCCTAGAAACCGGGGCGCCAGCTTCCGGGACTCCACCTGCAGCGGAAGGTCAGGGGATGAGAGATACACCTGCTGACCCACTCTGTACTGCGGGGCCTTGGTGCGCCGACGGTTGGCTCCCCGGCAAGCACGGGTGTTGGACCTCAGTAGAGCTGCATGGACAGTCTTCCACACCTTGCGACTACGTCGAAGATGGGCTTGAACCGAAGGGACTGCAACCTCAGTCTCCTGGGCCGGAAACAGGGGAGGCTGGTACCCCAGGTAGCACTCAAAGGGTGACATACCGGTGGCAGCACTGACGTGGGTGTTCAATGAGTATTCAACCCAGGGCAGATCCTTACTCCAGGAGGACGGATGGAGAGCAGAGGCGCAACGGAGGGCCCCCTCCAGACTCTGATTGGCCCGCTCTGCTTGTCCGTTTGACTGGGGGTGATATCCAGAGGAGAGGCTGATGGTGGCACCGATGCCCTTACAGAAAGCCCTCCAGGCCTGGGAGGTGAACTGGGGACCACGGTCACTGACGATGTCCGCTGGGAGTCCATGAAGGCGGTAAACGTGTTCCATCAGTAACTCCGCCGTCTCCTTGGAAGAAGGGAGCTTAGGGAGGGCTACAAGGTGCACAGCCTTGGAGAAACGGTCTACCACCGTGAGGATAACGGTGTTGCCCATGGAGGGGGGAAGACCGGTGACGAAATCCAAAGCGATATGCGACCAAGGACGACCAGGGACAGGAAGGGGATGTAAGAGACCAGCAGGGGACTGATGGGATGACTTGCCTCGAGCGCACACCGTGCAGGCGGTGACAAAACTCCGGACATCTGCCGCCAAAGTGGGCCACCAGAACCGCCGGCGTACGAAGGAGAGGGTGCGGTTGACTCCTGGATGACAAGCCACCCGGCTGGCATGGCACCACTGGAGGACCTGGGATCGGGCAGCATCAGGAACGTACAGTCGGTTAGGGGGTCCAGTTCCTGGGTCAGGTTGCGTGCGCTGAGCTCTCCTGACCGCTGCCTCCAGACTAGTGGTGATCACTCCAATCACTTGGGAAGCGGGGAGAATGGTGTCCGGGGTAATGGGGACTCTCTCCGCTGAGTGAATCCGAGACAGTGCGTCAGCCTTAGCGTTCTTGGAACCTGGCCGGTACGTCAGAGTGAAGTTGAACCGGCCGAGGAATAGGGCCCAGCGTGCCTGCCGAGAGTTCAGCCGCCTGGCCGACCGGATGTAAGTGAGATTCTTGTGGTCGGACCAGACAGTGCTGGGATGCTCTGCACCCTCCAACCAGTGGCGCCACTCCTCGAAGGCCTCCACAACAGCCAGGAGCTCCCTGTTGCCGATGTCGTAATTCTCCTCAGCCGGGGTGAACCGGCGAGACAAGAAAGCACAGGGATGCAGTTTCTCATCTGAGTCAGACTGTTGTGAGAGAACTGCCCCAATGCCAGTGTCAGAGGCATCCACCTCCACTACGAAGGGCTTAGAGGGATCAGGGTGGAGCAGGATGGGTGCAGATATGAATCGCCTCTTAAGGGCGTCGAAGGCGGCGCTGGCTGCAGATGTCCAGGCAAAAGGACGCAGAGGCGACGTAAGAGCAGTGAGGGGGGCTGCCACCTTGCTGTAGCCTCGAATGAAGCAACGATAAAAGTTTGAAAAGCCCAAAAAACTCTGTAGCTGCTTCCTGTTGGCCGGTTGAGGCCACTCAACAACAGTCTGGACCTTCCGTGGGTCCGGCCGAGTCTGTCCACCCTCTATGATGAATCCCAGAAACTCCACTGAGGGAGCATGGAAGGTGCACTTCTCGGCCTTGATGAAGAGGCGGTTCTCCAGGAGGCGCTGGATGACTTGACGGACGTGTTGGACGTGTTCCTCAGCACTCCTGGAGAAAATCAGGATGTCGTCGAGGTAGAGAACTACAAAGATATCCAGCATGTCCCTCAGTACATCGTTCATCAATGCTTGAAAAACTCCAGGGGCGTTGGTAAGGCCGAAAGGCATGACGAGATATTCATAATGCCCCCGCGGAGTCTTGAACGCAGTCTTGAACTCATCCCCCTCACGTATCCGAACGAGATGGTAGGCATTCCGGAGGTCCAACTTCGTGAAGACGGTAGCACCCTGCAGGGGTTCGAAGTTGGAACTGATGAGGGGGAGAGGGTACTTGTTCTTGACCGTGATCTTGTTAAGTTCTCTGTAGTCGATACACGGCCTGAGGTCTCCGCCCTTCTTCTTGACAAAGAAGAAGCCAGCTGCCATCGGGGACCGAGAAGGACGGATGAGACCCTCAGCCAAACATTCAGAGATGTATTTGTCCATGGCTCCCTTCTCAGGGAGTGACAAATTGTACAGCCGACTGGCGGGATAGGCTGCGTCCGGAAGGAGATCAATGCCGCAATCGTAAGGACGATGGGGAGGGAGGGAACGGGCTCGGTCTTTACTGAACGCCTCACCAAGGTCATGGTAAGCGGATGGAACAGTAGACAAGTCAGGAGGAGAGGGAGTTTCAGAAGGAGGCCCTGGGGTGGAGGAAGTTGCAGCACGGAGACACCGGGCATAGCAGGTGGTGCTCCAACTGAGGATGCGGCCTCTACCGTAGTCCACATGGGGGACATGCAACTCCAACCAGGGTCGGCCTAAGATGAGAGGAGTGCCAGGGGACGGTAACACATGGAAACGGATCTCCTCGACATGGTTGCCGGACAAGGTCATCTTGAGGAGTTGAGTCTGGTGTGTAATAAGGCCAATCCTGTGTCCATCCAGAGCAAAAGCAGGGATGGGTTCAATCAGGGCGATGAGGGGAATGTTAGCCTCACAGGCCAATTGGTGGTCAATGAAACTCTCATCGGCGCCAGAGTCAATGAGGGTGCTGACTGAGAGTGTCCCTCCATGCCAGGAGAGATTGGCCTCAAACTTGGCAGGGCTAACGGATGAGGGGGAACGAGAGACTCGGCTCACCTGGAGTCCCCTGGTCTCCGATGAGCCTAATCTTTTGACAGCCTAGGACAGCTGTCCCTTGAGTGGCCCCTCTGCCCACAATACATGCAGAGGCCGCGGGTCCTGCGGTGTTCCTTCTCCGCAGCAGACAGACGCATTCTGCCCACCTCCATTGGCTCTGCACCTGGGACAGAGTCTGAAACGAATGTCTCGTAGGAACAAGAGGTACTGCTGTTCTGAATGGGGGTCAAGCGGGAGGAGCCTTGATGTGCCTTGGTCTTCTTGCGCTCACGGAGACGTTCGTCGACATCAATGGCAAGACTGATGAGCTTATTGAGGTCGGTGGGCTTGTCTCTAACAAGCTCGTCTTTCAGTGCCTCCGTGAGACCCTCTCTAAAGATGCAGCGCAGCGTAGAATCGGCCCACCTTGTGCTGGCCGCAAGCGTGCGGAACTCGATTGCATAAGCGGCAACAGTGCGGGAGCCCTGCTTGATATGTAGCAGCTGGGATCCTACATCTTGACCAGCGACGGGGTGGTCAAACACTCTCTCGAACTCCTCCTCGAAGTTGGCATAGTTGTGCCTTGCCCCCAGGTTGGAGCTCAAGAAAGACTGGACCCAACGAAGTGCCTCACCGGTGGTGTGGGTGGCAATGTAGGCTACCTTGGCTGCGTCAGTAGAGAACATGCTGGGCTGCAGGTCAAAGACAAAGTCGCACTGCAACATTCACAGTCGCACTGCAACTGTGAATGACCCATCGAAAGGCTGGGGGCTAGCCAGATTAGGCTCCCGGCCAGGCTGGGCAACAGGCCCAAGAGTGGGAGGTGAGATAGCAGCGGAAGATACTTGAACTGACTGGGCTGGTGGGGCTGCGGCACACAGAGCAGCTAACTGGTCGCACATGTTCTTCATCTGGGTTAGTAGTGACTGCTGTTCGCTGGCTACTTGTTGCAGCTGTTGTGACTGGGTCTGCTGCTCACTAGCCATGCCCTGCATCATAGTAGAGGCCTGACGAAGCAACCGGGCGTGGTCAGCAAGCACAAAGTCTTGGCGCTGGATAGCAGCCATAGTGTTAAGAGAAGGCTCAGTAGAAGAGGCCTGCTCTGGAGTCTGACCTCCTGAGGGTGCTGAGTTCATGTTGGCCAGATCTTCTGTTAAGACTGAGTAGTGTTCTGAACTCAAATGCAACCACTCAAGAGACAGGAAGACTATTAAGCAGTTTAATGTCCAAATAAAGCAGGATAATGACAATGTATAGATATATATATAAATACATATAAATACATAAATACTCTATAGTATAAATAGGTAGATATGTATCTATGAGGATATATATAATATAAAACTATACTTAGGGGAAATCCAAGAGAGTAGTCGAAGACGAGCTTGTAGATCGGCAGCCAAACAGACAGTCCAGAACAAAGGGGTGACGAAATCCAGGAGTGGCACGGCAGATTGACAGGTCTGGAGGATGAGAGAAACAAATTAGCTAAACAGCTAATACTGCAGCTAAAACACAAGAACAGCTCTACAGAGTACGAACAGCAACTGAGTAGAGAGCAACTATACTTGCCAGGCGTTTCTATGGGAAGATCTGGCGAGGAGTGGGGGGAAGGCAGGGTTTTTGAAGACTCTGGTGATCATGTAGAATGGAAACAGGTGTGCAGTGCCACACCCAGGCAGCTCGTCAGAGGGGAAGGGGAACACAGAGGTGGACCTGACTAGGTGGAAGAGTGATGACGGCGCAGTGGGTTGTGCCCAGGAACACCAGAAGTGGAAGGTGGAGGTGGAGGGTTCGAACCTGGGTTCGAAACCGTAACACTTATAAACTCGGTGTGGGGGTCCCTGGGGTGTCCCCGGAACCCGCGAGCCGCCCTGTGTCCGAAACGGTTGAGAAATGACATAGTTAATGTGTGGGGGTCCCTGGGGGTCCCCGGAACATCCAGACCTCCAGGAACGTGCCCAGGGGGCCGGGTTGGTTCCGGCAAGCCACCCGCGTCTGAAACGGTTGAGAAATGACAGAGTTACCGTGTGGGGGTCCCCAGGGAGTCCCTCTACGGTACGGTACTGTACTGTACTGTACTGACACATCCGAAATCACGTAATGGCTGCTAAAAACTTAGCTTCTGAGCTTCCCATCATGCACCTGTGCACAGTGTGAAGCTCAACAGCGCAACTTTGCCACCTGTTTTTGATTGATTGATTGATTGATTGGAAAATGTATTAACAGTTTGCAGAATTACAGTACATTTCAAGCACAAACTCAATTCAAAGGCTGTTAACTGTGAGTGGACGACCCAATTAAGCATTACACTTGTTTCCAATAGGGTCCACAATGTTCAATTCATCAAAAACATTTACAGGAACAGGAATTCATCATAAAGGAGGTAAAAAGGGAAAAGAAACATGTACAGTGAGGGAAAAAAAGGGGTGGGCGGTGGGGGGGATTCACGTTCAGCTCCGTTCATTTGTTTTTTTTCCTTGGAGGAGCTGCGTTGGGTCCCCAAGTCGGCTCCGTGGCCGTACCTTGAGTTGGCTGTGTGGCCGTGACCGTCTCTTGTGTTGTCCTTGCGTTGGGTCCCCAAGTCGGCTCAGTGGCCATACCTTGAGTTGGCTGTGTGGCCGCGACCGTCACTTGTGTTGTCCTTGCGTCCGTGTTTGAGGGATTCCGATTTTACAGGGGCCAGTTTCGAATTGCAGCCGTCCGTAGGTGCCCTTTGAGAGCGGTTTTGAAGGAGTCAAGGAATTCGCATGTCTTAATGACTGTTGGTAGGGCGTTCCACATTTTGGTGGCATAGGAGCGAAAATAATTTAATCCCTTGTTTGTGCCGAATCTGGGTTGTACATGGTTCGTTGCACTCCCTCTGGTGTTGTGGGTGTGGACTTCGTTAACATTAAGGAAGTATCTAGACAGGTACATGGGTATCTTGGTGGTGTATCGAATCTTGTGGACCAGACCCATTGCAAGATGCTGTACTCTGTCGTCGACCCTAAGCCATTCCAGCCTGTCGAAGTGGGCAGGGGTGAGGTGGGTTCGGGGGGCGAGGTCAAGTAGGAGCCTGACCAGTTTGTTTTGGGAAGTCTGGAGCCTGGTTTTAAGGGCCTTTGAGGTGCTGTGGTACTCTAAACATACATACATACATACATACATACATACATACATACATACATGCATACATACATACATACATACATACATACATACATACATACATACATACATACATACATACATACATACATACATACATACATACATACATACATGTGCGACTGTGACTCAAGAGGTAGAGCCCAATGATCCATGGGTCGGCGGTTCGAATCCCGGGTCCTCCTGTCTACATGTCGAAGTGTCCTTGGGCAAGACACTGAACCCCAAATTGCTCCCGATGTACTGGTTGGTACCTTGTATGGCTTCCGTCGCCATGTATGAATGTGTGTGTGAATGGGTGAATGTAATGCACAATCTATGTAAAGCGCCTTGGATAAAGGCGCTATATAAATGCACCATTTATACATACATACATACGAAGGGACACACATTGCTGTTCCTTGGAGTGGCTGCACCGCTCCAAAGATTACAAAAACAATGATGTTGCTATACTGTACACAACAACAACTAGCCCAAAATGGGTTCCCGTCTTGAAAGGTAAAACAATCTCAAAGGGGTACGCATCCTAAATGGGTTGGATGCATATAAGAATGCCATGATTTAGAATGTTACAGTTGTTTTCTGAACTGTAGAAAACCGCACTGCAACAAATTTAGTTTTTTTCCCTCTTGAAAATAAAGCTTTGTATGATTCAGAAATGTGCACAATAATACATAGCCTAATTAAAAATTCTATGTCATTCCCCGGGGGTACAGTACAGTACAGTACAGTACTGTACTGTACTGGCACACCCAAAATCATATATATAGAGTGAATATGTGCGTGTGTGTTTGTGTGTGTGTTAGGTTGCGCACAGGTGGTGAAAAACAACCATGCTGTTTTCGTGCTCAGACGCACCCACCCAGCCAGCCACCCAGCCACCCACACACATAGGTCCGTAAGGGAGTGGTTGCACCACTCAAACAAATGAGAAAAAGAACAGAAAAAAAGCTTCTCTGCCAGATCTGAGAAACCTTAGCATTGCCTTGTCTTGTACATGAAGTCAATCAAGGTGCAATTGTGATTGATGTTGTGCACATTGCGGGAAAAAGAGAGAGAAATATGGTCTGACATGGAAACACCTCGCCACTTGAGGTATACACATGGCTGAGGGAAGTAGGGGTGCTGGGGGGGCTGTAGCACCCCCTCCACCCAGGCACAGCCCCCCCTCGAACAGGAGAGAAAGAAAAAAAAAAAGAGATTTAAATATGCTGTATCACAGTATTGGCACCTTATCCTGGTTAATTGCCTGTGTCAGTTCGTTCATATATAACTTGCGTGTGGAGAGGGAAAGTAAAGGCCACGTTTGCGCGTGAAAATGCGCGTGCATGATGCGCGTGCACGCACATTTTTGCGGCGCGCGCTATGCGCGCGCACCCCCAGGTACACGTTCAGCTCCTGCTAGTGTAAAGTACTTCCCGCGGGCCTGGGTATAGACAGACTAGCAACAGGCCTGTAGCCCAACACTCAGTGGGCTGTCTACCTGGTTGGCACAGTTCTGTGTCATGCAGTAGGCAGGTGCAGCGGGGCGCTTGTCCGCTGAATGGTACTGCAGGCTGTTAGTGGTACTGGCTGCTAGTTCTGTGTCATGCAGTAGGCCAGGTGCAGCGGGGCGCTTGTCCGCTGAATGGTACTGGCTGTTAGTGGTACTGGCTGCTAGTTCTGTGTCATGCAGTAGGCCAGGTGCAGCGGGGCGCTTGTCCGCTGAATGGTACTGGCTGTTAGTGGTACTGGCTGCTAGTTCTGTGTCATGCAGTAGGCAGGTGCAGCGGGGCGCTTGTCCGCTGAATGGTACTGCAGGCTGTTAGTGGTACTGCAGGCTGCTAGTTCTGTGTCATGCAGTAGGCAGGTGCAGTGGGGCGCTTGTCCGCTGAACGGTACTGGCTGTTAGTGGTACTGGCTGCTAGTTCTGTGTCATGCAGTAGGCCAGGTGCAGCGGGGCGCTTGTCCGCTGAATGGTACTGGCTGTTAGTGGTACTGGCTGCTAGTTCTGTGTCATGCAGTAGGCAGGCTGTTAGTGGTACTGGCTGCTAGTTCTGTGTCATGCAGTAGGCATGGTGCAGTGGGGCGCTTGTCCGCTGACTGGTACTGGCTGTTAGTGGTACTGGCTGCTAGTTCTGTGTCATGCAGTAGGCAGGCGCAGCGGGGCGCTTGTCCGCTGAATGGTACTGGCTGTTAGTGGTACTGGCTGCTAGTTCTGTGTCATGCAGTAGGCAGGTTGCAGCGGGGCGCTTGTCCGCTGAACGGTACTGGCTGTTAGTGGTACTGGCTGCTAGTTCTGTGTCATGCAGTAGACAGGCGCAGCGGGGCGCTTGTCCGCTGAACGGTACTGGCTGTTAGTGGTACTGGCTGCTAGTTCTGTGTCATGCAGTAGGCGGGTGCAGCGGGGAGCTGGTCCGCTGAATGGTACTGGCTCAAGAGTTACTACGCAAGGAGTTATTGTGACTGATGTTTAGCAGACGGCAGAAGAAGGCACTGAATCATGGGCTAGCATGGAAATTAGGAGAAGTACTCGTACCTCAGTTGACCCTGATGAAGGCCCATG
Organism: Electrona antarctica; assembly: GCF_951216825.1. Classification (NCBI taxonomy): domain Eukaryota; kingdom Metazoa; phylum Chordata; class Actinopteri; order Myctophiformes; family Myctophidae; genus Electrona; species Electrona antarctica. The sequence continues at coordinate 53,032,664 of NC_136808.1, read as the reverse complement.
CAGGCCGAAACGCGTTGGTCGTGTTTTTAAACCCTTGTTTTTAATATTTAAACTAATCAATGAAATAAAGGATTTTTCTACTTCTACTGGACAGAGCTGCCTTGGACCCTCTTTTAAGTTCGCCACCTTATACTTCCACAGTGACATTGACTCAAGGTATAGAACTTTTTAAGAACTCTTGTGCTTTGCTATATGAAACCCTCTCCAAAGAGCACCTGTCAACAGTTCTCTCTACATATAAAGGACCCACGTAGCGCTTCTTAGTTTCTTTTTTTTTCTGGTACTCGTACCTCACTTGAGTATTTCCATTTTTCAGCACTTTACATTTCTACTCCACTACACCTCTGAGGCAAAACAAATTAAATACTTTACTACTACTTATATATTTACATTGTTATTACAAAACTACATTAACAAATTAATCCCTATTGCTATTATACACTTCGGCTACTCAAAAATCTACAAGCAACATGTCACATGTTGTGAGCTTATAGATCGGCTATTTTAGAAAAGATTTCAGTCAGGACAACTCATGAATGGATGAAATATATATTGAATATAAAACTAGCGATATATTTATTATGGTTTTGGCGATGAATTGGATCTGCTTTTTAGGCACTGATCAAGCGCATCAGTCCCAACCATAGGGACTCCGAATCCGTACCTAAAGGTGGAGGAGGGTGAGCAGCAAAGTTTAAGCAGACAGCAGCGCAGCAGAATCAGTGTGTGCAGCAGCAAGCAAGCAGGATGAGCAGTGCAAACGTTCCAGTTTAAATAGGCGGAATGAAGATGGAATGAGTGTGTGATTGGATGAGTGAATCATGTGATGCTGAGGCGGCCCAATGAACGGCCGGCAGCGACTGCTCTGAGTTTCCTGACTGAACTTGCTTTGTGCATGTCTGTGACAGGCGCAACGCTCATTTTTCACTTAAATATATTTTTGTACTTTTACTCTCAAGTACAGGCCTATTACTTGTCTTAACCCATTTTGGGCGGGAACCCCTTTTGGTGTTTTAAACATTGTTATAATTTAGCTATTGAAAAATAGCAGATCTACAAGCTCATAGCGCGCCACCGAGTGGCGCGCTACGAGCTTGTAGGTCTGCTATTTTTGAAAAATTGTGAAATTATTTATTTCAGAAAACTGGAGGATTTAGAAGATTTTTTTTTAAATTTCGAGGTCAGGCCTAAATGGGTTAAGTATTTCTTCCACCACTTCCACATATCCTACCAAACTAGCACCAGGCCTGTAGTCCAATACTCAAGCCCCTGCCACTGGACAACAAACCCATGTAGTGTACAGTACACCCACTAATATCAGGCTTTTGTCTTCCGTGGGAAAGGTTACAATTGGCATTCATTCCCAGGACAAATAACCAGTAGTCACTGGTATGTACTGGCTCTGCACATTTTTGGACTTTCCGTTGCGATGCTGTGAGAGAGCTTCTCCTGAGGAAACAAAGACAGTAAGACACCAATGGCTTTGCAGCGCGAGTATATCACTATTTTGTGGCAGAGATTTCTTTGTGATGTCGCATGTGACGCACCAGGAAAGCAAGTTTTCCTGAGGACTATACTATACAAGTAAGACGCGTAAACGCGGGAAGCGAACGAAGCTGTTGTGGCAGTCACACACACACACACACACACACACAGACATCTGTATCCTTCCAATTTCAGTTCGTATTGGTTTGCTCCCAATCTTTTGCCCTCTGGTGGCGGGCGGGTGGTGTTACAGCGTGACACACAGACACACACACACACACAGACAGTTTTGGCCATCTTCTATAGTTAGTGCTCACTTCGTTCGCAATAAGGAATGTACTACGGTGTACAACAAAGACTGCAGCAGCAAAATGTAGAAAATAGAAATCAGATTCATTGATTGATTTCTCGCAAGATGAACCACTGTGTCACTGACGTAATAGTGACACACATTTGAGTTTCAGAAGCAAGTGAAAAAGAAAGAGCTACCAGCTACTCTAGAGAAAGAGCTACCAGCGACTCTAGAGAAAGAGCTACCAGCGACTCTAGAGAAAGAGCTACCAGCTACTCTAGAGAAAGAGCTACCAGCTACTCTAGAGAAAGAGCTACCAGCTACTCTAGAGAAAGAGCTACCAGCTACTCTAGAGAAAGAGCTACCAGCTACTCTAGAGAAAGAGCTACCAGCGACTCTAGAGAAAGAGCTACCAGCTACTCTAGAGAAAGAGCTACCAGCGACTCTAGAGAAAGAGCTACCAGCGACTCTAGAGAAAGAGCTACCAGCTACTCTAGAGAAGAGCTACCAGCTACTCTAGAGAAAGAGCTACCAGCTACTCTAGAGAAAGAGCTACCAGCTACTCTAGAGAAAGAGCTACCAGCTACTCTAGAGAAAGGGGCTCTAAAGGGGCACAGATGAAACAAAGATATCTCATAACTTACAAGGTAAGACAAGAGAAAAGAAAGAGCTACCAGCTACTCTAGAGAAAGGGGCTCTAAAGAGCTACCAGCTACTCTAGAGAAAGGGGCTCTAAAGAGCTACCAGCTACTCTAGAGAAAGGGTCTCTAAAAGAAAGAGCTACCAGCTACTCTAGAGAAAGGGGCTCTAAAGAGCTACCAGCTACTCTAGAGAAAGGGGCTCTAAAGAGCTACCAGCTACTCTAGAGAAAGGGGCTCTAAAGAGCTACCAGCTACTCTAGAGAAAGGGTCTCTAAAAGAAAGAGCTACCAGCTACTCTAGAGAAAGGGGCTCTAAAGAGCTACCAGCTACTCTAGAGAAAGGGGCTCTAAAGAGCTACCAGCTACTCTAGAGAAAGGGGCTCTAAAGAGCTACCAGCTACTCTAGAGAAAGGGGCTCTAAAAGAAAGAGCTACCAGCTACTCTAGAGAAAGGGGCTCTAAAGAGCTACCAGCTACTCTAGAGAAAGGGGCTCTAAAGGGGCACAGATGAAACAAAGATATCTCATAACTTACAAGGTAAGACAAGATGCTGACACCAGGGCTCCACCGGGCACGTCAGCGTCACGTCAGCGTCGCGTCACCGTCAGGGAATGTTCCCTTTTTAATCAATGAAGGGTGGCTCCACTGCCCGCGTTGACGGAGACGCGACGCGTGCATTAAAATTGAACCGGTGCGTTTTTTGACGCACGCGACGGAGACACAACGCGTCCGGTGGAGCCCTGGCGTGACACTGACACAGCCTAAATTGTAGGGTTGGATCAAGTGAAAAACCACACATTTTGTATGAACCTATTTTGAAATAGTTTGTTGCTCATACAGTGTTTATTCTCAGGTGTCAGCTGCAAATATTGTCCGTTCACAGACATCTGACATACAGCATAGGGGTGGCGGTGGCTCAGGGGTAGAGTGCCTGGATGGCAACCGCGAAGTGTCCTTGAGCAAGACACTGAACCCCTAATTGCTCCCGATGTGCTAGTTGGTGCCTTGCATGGTTTCCGCTGCCATCGGTGTATGAATGTGTGTGTGAATGGGTGAATGTAATGCACAATCTATGTAAAGCGCCTTGGATAAAGGCGCTATATAAAATGCACCATTTTAGCATACAGTATAACATGCTACAGCATGTTCACACATCTGTGAAAGCCTTCCATCTGACTGGGTTGTGATGAATGAAGTGATGCATGGTGGTGAATGGAAGGGACAGGAGGACACGGCATCACACAGGCGTCGTCTGTGTAGCCCATGTGGTCACATGTGCTGCCAGCAACAGCGATGGCTGCCGCCATGAGTCACAACGCATGCTAGAGCTAAGACCAAAACAAACACCCTGTATCTAAAAATACAATCAAGAAGGCAGCTGGAAGGAGGCTGAGGACGGCAGAGGCAAGAAATAATATACTGTTATATGTGCACTGGCATTTAAAGGAGCATTCAGTGATTTGGGTAATTTGGAAAAAACCCCGGTCCACCCTGGTAACAAGATGTGCTCATGCACACGCTCTACAGTGAGGGAAGTACAACAGACCAACAGCACGTGCACCAAGGCCCGCCCCACTCGATCATGATTGGAGGAAGGCCCCTCTCATCCTGATTGGATGAAGGCTTTGCCACCCAAAGCCCAAACCGAAACTAGGGTTTTTTGACCCCAGGGGCTCACTGGGGACAGGGAGGAACTCCTTATATGGTCAGCACACTTTATAGTAGGGAGGATTATCCAAAAAATAAGAAAAAATAAGTGATATTTGAATTAAGTGAAATCACTGAATATACCTTTAAATTAGTATGCCTCTTTAGGAAACCAATATTACTTATTTCAGGAACAAACATTGCCACATACCGAGTTTTCCCGAGATAAAATCTTCCAAAGCATAATTAGCATATCCAGGCTAATCAAAAAAAAACAAGTCTACTGTATTTGTAGTGATTTGATGGGACCTAGAGGTACAGTAAATCACCTCTATCTTCTCAGGATGGGACATGATGATGATGATACGTTTCTGCTTTAAATGTACCATAATAATTCCATGTTATACACATGGGTTTCTTCTAGTACTTAACCTCACATCAGCTCAACTGAAAACTATGATCCTGGGTAGAACAAACTATGATCCTGGGTAGAACAAACTATGATCCTGGGTAGAACAAACTATGATCCTGGGTAGAACAAACTAACAATTAGTGCAACTGTTGTACCCAGTGGCTCACCTACTGCAGGGGTTCTCAACGTTTTTGGGAATGCTTTGGCCATGTCTCGTGAACCCCTGTGTCATCCAGGCACCCTAATAATGCTAAAGTACCCCTCCAGACATGTTTTAAAGTTTGTAAAATGTGTACGATCAATAATATTACGCTATTAATATATTATTTTACCACATGAAAAGTAAAATTCTCTGAAAAGGTGCTATGATAACCTTTCTTTCTTTCTTTCTTTGGGGCGGTGGTGGCTCAGGGGTAGAGTGGCCGAATAGTAACCGCAAGGTTGCCAGTTCGAACCTGTCCTCCCCCAGAGTTAGTGTCGAAGTGTCCTTGAGCAAGACACTGAACCCCTAATTGCTCCTGATGTGCTGGTTGGTGCTTGCATGTATGAATGGGTGAATGTAATGCCCAATCTATGTAAAGCGCCTTGGATAAAGGTGCTATATAAATGCACCATTTCTTCTTTTCATGGCAGGTTCTCCCAGCTGAAGAGCCTAAACCTGTCACATAACCGTCTGGGTGTGTTCCCTGAGTCAGTGTGTGAGATTCGGACCTTGATGGAACTCAACCTCTCCTGCAATGGTCTCCACACAGTCCCCGTGCAGATAGGCAACCTGCAAAGGTGCAGCACACCAACATGCACACTCACTCAAAATATTAGGTCCACTGTGTGTGTCCATCCACATTTTTAAAACTGTTCATTAAGATTAGTTTCTTTTCACTGGTCATATCCTTACTGCCGAAGCCTTTTTTTAATTACCCCTATTCTACTTTATTTTATGACTTTTAGTTGTTGATTTACCTATATGGACATTGCACAAATCAGGTGGTAAGAGATTATACGTGACACAAGTACAGTAGGTGAAACTTGTGTCAGTGAAAATACAGTGAAAGTGAGACTGTAAATAGAATAATAAGCGATGACATTTGTTTTCCTCCAAATGTAGTTTTAAAGCTGATAGTAATCATTATTATAAATTATTTGCTCAACAACAGGTGTCTCACTGTCTCTATTAAAGCTGATAGTAATCATTATTATAAATTGTTTGCTCAACGACAGGTGTCTCACTGTCTCTCTAATAAAGTCAATGTTCAGATAGGTAGGGATTAGCCACCCAGGAGTCTAATAAAGTAAATGTTCAGATAGGTAGGGATTAGCCACCCAGGAGTCTAATAGAGTAAATGTTCAGATAGGTAGGGATTAGCCACCCAGGAGTCTAATAGAGTAAATGTTCAGATAGGTAGGGATTAGCCACCCAGGAGTCTAATAAAGTAAATGTTCAGATAGGTAGGGATTAGACACCCAGGAGTCTAATAGAGTAAATGTTCAGATAGGTAGGGATTAGCCACCCAGGAGTCTAATAAAGTAAATGTTCAGATAGGTAGGGATTATAGCCACCCAGGAGTCTAATAAAGTAAATGTTCAGATAGGTAGGGATTATAGCCACCCAGGAGAGAGAACTCATGGATACACTATAGGGTAGACAAGTGATGACACAAAGAATTGAGCAGACATAATTGTAACTTGATTACTTTATTTATTTTCTATGTATTAACCCATTCAGACCTGAGATCAGATTCTAAAAATGTCTTCTACATCCTGACAGTTTTCTGAAAAAGCTATTATATGTTTCTATGTCAGTCGTTCTTCGACTTTTTAAAAATAGCAGACCTACAAACTTGTAGCGCGCCACTCGGTGGCGTGCTATGAGCTTGTAGATCTGCTATTTTTCAATAGCTAAAGCATAACATAATGCTAACACCAAAAGGGGTTCCCTGTTACTGAACAGAGTACATATCATAATCAGAATAGATTTTGCTGTAGTGACAAGGAGGGAACAGTCTATTATAAATTATGTTCTGCTCATTTATGGTTTGCCTTTTCATTTCAGTGAACATATGATGTACAGTATATTAAAACTGTTATGCTATTTGTAATGTCACACATAGATTTATTTATTTTTTATTTAAAAAAAAATCCCATTCAGAAATCATTGCATTCATGACCTACATTAATGTAGTCTGCATATTCAATGGAGTCAGTGAAATGTGTAAAGTTCAGCTGTTTCATTATGTAACCACATTAAATCATCTCAGCATCTAATCTAGGCCACTTTCAATGCCGCCACCACACTGCATGCATAGTGGAATATGCAATAAATTAATGTCATTTCACATCCATAAGCAGATATTTGAACCTTTTTATTGAATTCTGAGCAGCAAATAAAAATAGAAATAAAAGGTTGGCTAGCTCACTGGTTCTCAATGTTAGGTCTGGGGACCACCAGGTGTCCAAATAGACCCACATGGGTCTGTAACTCAAAGAGTGTACAAATGGACCACTGAGTTATTTTACAGTGCAGATTGAGGTTCCAGTAGTTTAAACCATTTTGGGCGGGAACCCCTTTTGGTGTTATAAACATTAAACATTGTGTTATAATTTAGCTATTGAAAAATAGCAGATCTACAAGCTCATAGCGCGCCACCGAGTGGCGCGCTATGAGCTTGTAGGTCTGCTATTTTCGAAAAAATCGAAGAACGACTGACATAGAAACATAGCTTTTTCAGAAAACTGTCAGGATGTAAACATTTTTAGAATCACAAGACATTTTTAGAATCTGATCTCAGGTCAAAATGGGTTAACTCTCCGAGTTACAGACCCGTAACGGTCCATAATGGACCGCTGGTGGTCCCCGGACCCAACATTGAGAAACAGTCAGCGGTGTAATATGTAATAAATGAATGCAATCTCACATTATCCACAAGCAGAACCTTTTATGGAATTCTGAGCAGCAGTGGCCCGAATGAAACAAACAAATGAATATAGTCGGCTATAGCCTTTTCTGTCTGTGTCTTTTAAGCCTACAGACCCTCGCTCTGGATGGAAATCACTTGAGCTCCCTGCCTGAGGAACTGGGAGGCCTGTCTCAGCTCAACAGCCTGGGGCTGTCCTTCAATAACTTCCCCCACATCCCTGCCGTGCTGGAGGGCCTGAGCGGGGTGGACAAGCTGGCCCTGGCTGGCAACAGGGTGGAGAGTCTGGAGCTGGGCACCTTGGCTCGAATGAGCCACCTGAAGAACGTCGACCTACGGTAAAACACACACACACACACACACACACACACACACACACACACACACACACACACACACACACAGTCACACACACACACACACACACACACACACACACACACACACACACACACACACAGTCTCACACACACACAGTCTCACACACACACACACACACACACACACACACACACACACACACACACACACACACACACACACAGTCTCACACACACACAGTCTCACACACACACACACACACACACACACACACACACACACACACACACACACACACACACACACACACACACACACACACACAGTCACACACACACACACACACACAGTCTCACACACACACAGTCTCACACACACACACACACACACACAGTCTCACACACACACAGTCTCACACACACACACACACACACACACACACACACACACACACACACACACAGTCACACACACACACACACACACACACACACACACAGTCTCACACACACAGTCTCACACACACACACACACACACACACAGTCACACACACACACACACACACACACACACACAGTATCACACACACACAGTCTCACACACACACACACACACACACACACACACACACACACACACACACACACACACACAGTCCCACACACACACACACACAGTCTCACACACACATAGTCTCACACACACACACACACACACTCACACACACACACACACCTTTTCACCTATAATGACATACCAAAAATAGCGATTGATTATTCATTGACTATTTATTAAATTGTTTTGTTTTTATAATTGATTAAATCATTAGTTTAACTGTTGTACCCCTAGAGCTCTCTATGTCTCTCTGCTTGCTCTCTCTGATGCTCAGACTGTCTGTCTGTCTGTCTGTCTGTCTGTCTGTCTGTCTGTCTGTCTGTCTGTCTGTCTGTCTGTCTTCCTCAGCAGTCAGTGCATGCATAATGTAGTATCAATCCACAATAGTGATGAAATGAGAGAGCCCTCCCCATGACTCCACCGTGGAGACTTGGGTTCAGGGGACAGGGGTAAAGTTCCTGCCCTCCACCGTGGAGACTGGGGGACAGGGGACAGGGATAAAGTTCCTGCCCTCCACCATGGAGACTGGGGTTCAGGGGACAGGGGTAAAGTTCCTGCCCTCCACCGTGGAGACTGGGGGACAGGGGACAGGGATAAAGTTCCTGCCCTCCAGCGTGGAGACTGGGGTTCAGGGGACAGGGGGCAGGGGTAAAGTTCCTCCACTGTGGAGACTGGGGTTCAGGGGACAGGGGACAGGGGTAAAGTTCCTGCCCTCCAGCGTGGAGACTGGGGTTCAGGGGACAGGGGACAGGGGTAAAGTTCCTGCCCTCCACCGTGGAGACTGGGGTTCAGGGGACAGGGGACAGGGGTAAAGTTCCTGCCCTCCACCGTGGAGACTGGGGTTCAGGGGACAGGGGTAAAGTTCCTGCCCTCCAGCGTGGAGACTGGGGTTCAGGGGACAGGGGACAGGGGTAAAGTTCCTGCCCTCCACCGTGGAGACTGGGGGACAGGGGTAAAGTTCCTGCCCTCCAGCGTGGAGACTGGGGTTCAGGGGACAGGGGACAGGGGTAAAGTTCCTGCCCTCCAGCGTGGAGACTGGGGTTCAGGGGACAGGGGTAAAGTTCCTGCCCTCCACCGTGGAGACGGTGGAGTATAACTTGCTGGAATGGCAATGGGAGAGACAGTTTTCACATGCCCTCCTTGGCAGAAAAAGTTCTGTTATTGCCTGATAAGCAGCAGTTATAACTGTACATTTTCAGGTGCGTTGTTTGATCTGCTCCTAGTTGTGTGATGTCATCACTCATCACTTCCAATTTCTCTTGTATCATGTATGATTTATCTCTCCTGATTGGATAAAATAGTTTTCCCGACCTGAAATATGATTTTCTGTTTATTAAACCGTTTAGTAACGAAAGAACTGGACAGATGGGAAGAACACTGTTACTGGACAAACACTCTCTGATTACTGTCAGAATTTAGAGCTATTTAAGAAAAGAAAATATCACTTAAGGAATCCCCTTTTCTGTCCAAATAAATCAGTTAGATTTAGAGATGAAAACTGTAGTAGGCCTATTTGTCTTTTTTCCCCCCCATAGTATAACATTACGCTTAAAACACCAAATGGGGTACCCGCCCAAAATGGGTTAACCCGTTTAGGACTGAGGCTGATTCTAAAAACGCCTTCTAAATCCTGACCTTAAGTTTCCTGAAAATCTTCAAATATGTATTAAAAAATGACTAAACATTTATGTTGCTATATAGTACTGTACACATACTGTACCAAAATGGGTTCCCGTCCTGAAGGGTAGGGTTACAAAAAGGGGTTCCCCCCTGTAATGGGTTTTTAACCCATTTAGAGTTAAAATTAAAAACATTCACTTTGAAAGAATATATATTCAAGAGATTTGCGCCACATTTTTACGATTTTTCAAAAATAGCAGACCTACAAGCTCATAGCGCGCCACTCGGTGGCGCGCTATGAGCTTGTAGATCTGATATTTTTCAATAGCTAAATTATAACATAATGTTTAAAACACCAAAGGGGGGTCCCCCCCTGTAATGGGTTTTAAAACTGACATTGTCGCCGGTTTAAACTTTAGCCATTATTCATTTCTCCCTGTCCGTACCATCCCAGCCAGTTCTGCCTCAGAAGCCTGAGACTCAGAGCTTCATTGACTTGTGGCCGCCAGGCTGGATTTATAGGTCAGCTCAGTGGAGTTGTGTTGGATTAAATGGCTGCCTCATAAAAAGCAGCCAGTTCTGTTCTGTTTAGACTAGAGGGAGTGGGAGGAAGAAGTGATGAAGCTGGATCTCATCTGCCTGTGAAATCAGTGAACCTTTACATAAACGCACATCAGCTTGTATGAGAGAATGAGCATCAGTTACTTTGTGTTAATGAATATTCAATATAAACAAAAAATCAGACCTGTCTGAACTGAGTGGTACTGTACTGTACTGTACTGTACTGTACTGTACTGTACTGTACTGTACTGTACTGTACTGTACTGTACTGTACCTCCTCCCTGGCCTGTGTGTGCGTGTGCGTGTATGTGTTAGGCTGCGCAACAGTGACACTTGGTGGTGGTCAAGAAACGCTATTTCCGTGCTTGGACGGACACGTGGACACGTACACATAGGGACACACATTGCTGTCTATAGGAGTGGCTAGCACCACTCAAAAATATTGTTGCTAATACTGTATATATCAGTGGTTCACAAACATTTTCATGTGTGCGAGCCTGCTGATCCAAGCGATAAACGCAGGCGCTGTAACTCGTGTCGCACCCCTTCTGAAAAGCCCAGCAGTCTCTCTACGAGTCGCAGAATCGTACAACAAAATATGAATATTCCTGCCTGTCCTCTCCTCTCTCCTCTCGCTGCTCCGTTAACGCAGACTCAACGGGCTGCGCTGGGTGAGAAGCGAGACCCTGGCGACGGTGAACCAGGTGACCCAGCTAGACGTGAGGGACAACAGCCTGTCCTGCCTGGATCTCAGCCCCGTCTGCAGCCTGGAGAGCCTGCACTGCCAACGCAACCAACTGGGGACACTGACTCTCAGTGGGTTCACCCTGCGCATGCTTAACGCCAGCAGCAACCGTAAGGGAAATTAATTTTAGCTTGTTTGTATTTTGCCTTCTGCCCCCCTTGTGGCTTCAGGCCCTTTTTGCTCTACGGTTACATAAGGCTCGTATGAGTGGCTCAGATGCTTGGCTACCGATCTGTAATAAGGCAAGGCAAGTTTATTTGTATAGTACATTTCAGCACCAAGTTATTTAATGTGCTTTACATAAAACATTAAGCAGAAAAAAAACATTATAAGGGTGCAGCCACACCGAAGTTTAATTCTACCGATGAGGGCGGATTCCGCCAATGCTTTTCAATGGGAATGCAATTTGCAGAAATCCGCAAATTGCAACAAACTGCTCCGTTCCAATTGAAAAGCGTCATCGGAATTTGCCAGCATAGGTAACATTCCAGTTCGGTGTAACCACACCCTAACAGGACCTATCAATTCAGTAAACAATTTAAATACATTAAAAGGTTTAAACACCTATCTCTTTAATAGAAAACACCTATTCAGTACACAATAGCAAAAAACACAATATAAAAGCACTTTTGAATATAATAAGGAGTACCGTAATTTCCGGACTATAAGCCGCTACTTTTTTCCTATGCTTTGAACCCTGCGGTCTATACAACGGTGCGGCTAATCTATGGATTTTTACAGCTAACGGCCACTAGGGCACCTTCTAAATCTATCTCTATGGCCGGTCGACGTCCCCCCTGCGGCTTATAGTCCAGTGCGGCTTGTATATGTACACATATATGTTCCCTAAATTTAGCTGGTGCGTCTTATATTCAGGTGCGCTTTATAGTCCGGAAATTACGGTAAACAAGGAGTAAAAGTAAAGAAATCTCAATATAAGGTAGCAGCAAACAGAAATATATACCTGTATAGCTGTGATTTAAAATAACTGAGAGTTGTTGTAGCAAACTGGGACTGCTGGGAGTTTGTTGCAGAGTCTGTTGGAAAAAAGTGAACGCTGCTTCTCCACGTTTAGTTTGATTCTAGGGACTTAAAGCAGACCTGTCCTAGATGACCTGAGAGGTCATCTAGGAACTTAAAGCAGACCTGTCCCAGATGACCTGAGAGGCCTGGATGGTTCATAATACGTATTTAGGCCCTAAACCATTTAATGCTTTATAAACCCAATACACCAATTATTTGACATACATGGTGTCCATATCTATAAAGAGCTGCTGGAGTGATATTATGCTCCACTTTCTTGATATAAGTACGTTCTTGAGCGGAGGGCAGCATTCTGAATCAACTGCAGCCTGCGTCCAAGACTTCAGATCTGTACTATTATCTACCCACAGGCCTGACTACAATCAATGTGTACCCGGTCCCCAACCAGCTGACACACATGGACTTATCACGGTGAGTGCTGTCATTGTTTTTACTGTGTTCTAAAAACAATCTTCCCCCGATTCATTGGGCCATGATGCAAAGTAGCAAAGCCACACCCATTTCTGCCTAACCTGTCTACTGTGTGTGTGTGTGTGTGTGTGTGTGTGTGTGTGTGTGTGTGTGTGTGTGTGTGTGTGTGTGCGCGTGCGTGCGTGCGTGCGTGCGCGTGCGTGCGTGCGTGCGTGTTTGTTGTGACAGGAACCTATTGGAGTACCTTCCGGACTGGGTGTGTGACAGCAGGAAAGTGGAGGTGCTCGATGTCACACACAACCTCCTGTCTGAAATACCTTCCAGGTTAGTGACTCAAATCAAAGTCCACTTCTCAAGTTCAAAATCATTTAATTGGGTCAAACACATGTGACTTCCATTGGAAATGCATTGGGGCGGCCATGACACTTACAACTTGCTTACATCTACCATGAAACAATGTTGTATGCTAGATGTATAGGGCCTGACTCACACCTTCGCATCTAGCATACAACATTGTTGGATGCTAGATGCATGAGACTTGTTTACTGATGCAAGCTCGCAATGCATTTCCAATGGAAGTCACATGGTTTGACACAACATTTGTGTTGTACGGCTTTCGGCTGTGTTTCGACTGCCCCCCACCCCCTCATACAACACAAATGTTGTGTCAAACCATGTGACTCCCATTGGAAATGCATTGTGAGCTTGCATCAGTCAATAAGTCTCATGCATCAGCTATACATCAATCTGTTGTGAAGGTGTGAGTGAGGCCTGAACAGTCTGGTCTTGTTGTCATTGTGTGTGTGTTAGGCTTCACTCACACGGTCACAACAGATTGTTGTATAGCTGATGCATGAGACTTGTTTACTGATGCAAGCTCGCAATGCATTTCCAATGGGAGTCACATGGTTTGACACAACATTTTGTTGTATGAGGGGGAGGGGGGCAGTCGAAACACAGCCGAAAGCCGTACAACAAAAATGTTGTGTCAAACCATGTGACTTCCATTGGAAATGCGTTGGGGCGGCCATGACACTTACAACTTGCTTACATCTACCATGAAACAATGTTGTATGCTAGATGTATAGGGCCTGACTCACACCTTTGCATCTAGCATACAACATTGTTGGATGCTAGATGCATGAGACTTGTTTACTGATGCAAGCTCGCAATGCATTTCCAATGGGAGTCACATGGTTTGACACAACATTTTTGTTGTATGAGGGGGAGGGGGGCAGTCGAAACACAGCCGAAAGCCGTACAACAAAAATGTTGTGTCAAACCATGTGACTTCCATTGGAAATGCATTGGGGCGGCCATGACACTTACCCTTTGTTTACATCTACCATGCAACATTGTTGTATGCTAGATGTATAGGGCCTGACTCACACCTTTACAACAGACTAATGTATAGCTGATGCATGAGACTAATTTACTGATGCAAGCTCACAATGCATTTCCTGAGTCAGGCCTTAGGCCTGACTCACACCTTCGCATCTAGCATACACCATTGATGCATGCTAGATATATGAAAGGGTTTGTTTACATCTTGCCCCAATGCATTTCCAATGGAAGTCACATGGTTTGACACATTTGTGTTGTACGGCTTTCGGCTGTGTTTCGACTGCCCCCCACCCCCTCATACAACACAAATGTTGTGTCAAACCATGTGACTCCCATTGGAAATGAATTGCGAGCTTGCATCAGTAAACAAGTCTCATGCATTAGCTATACATCAATCTGTTGTGAAGGTGTGAGTCAGGCCTATATATGTGTGAGTGAGGCCGTAGACTGCTGAACAGTCTGGTCTTGTTGTCATTGTGTGTGTGTGTGGTATAGACTGCTGAACAGTCTGGTCTTGTTGTCATTGTGTGTGTGTGGTATAGACTGCTGAACAGGCTGGTCTTGTTGTCATTGTGTGTGTGGTATAGACTGCTGAACAGTCTGGTCTTGTTGTCATTGTGTGTGTGGTATAGACTGCTGAACAGTCTGGTCTTGTTGTCATTGTGTGTGTGGTATAGACTGCTGAACAGCCTGGTCTTGTTGTCATTGTGTGTGTGGTATAGACTGCTGAACAGGCTGGTCTTGTTGTCATTGTGTTTGAATTGTGTTTTTGATTCATGGGATTTTTATTATTGTTTGGACCCAATGTTTTATACATTTGTCAATAAAGTAACTAACTGTGTGGTATAGACTGCTGAACAGCCTGAGTGTCAGGAAGCTGCTGGTGGGGAACAATCGGTTGCAGAATGTCCCTGACCTGATGGACCACGTCCCCCTGGAAGCACTGGACCTCCAGCACAACAACATCACCCAGCTTCCTGACAGCCTCTTCTACAAGGCCTTAAAGTTAGTCTCTCTCCCTCTCTGGATCTGTCTGTCTTCTCTCTCTCTCTCTCTCTCTCTCCATATCTCCATATCTGTCTTCCTCTGAATGTAAAATCCTCAGTGTCATTTAACTCTGAGAGTGTACCATTGGCTCCAGGATTTCACTGTGTAGCTCTGACATACCGTGTCTCTTTTCAATGTGAATAACCCAGAGGAATGGCATCTGTCAACAGGTGTGTGGGTGTAAGAATATCTTATTCAGTTCGCTATATACAGTACATTGAGTACAATATCAAAACAATGTAGCACAAAACCCATTGAGAAGGAGCTATAATGATTTTGGCTATTATATGGGGTTATTATATGGGGTTATTGTCTAATAGGGTCAGGGTGTGTCAGAACATACAGAACATACATTTCCAGGTGGATTACCAAGTTCATACAATCGGTAGAGAGAACCCCACAAAGATAATTGACCAGCTTCAAAGTCATAGTGTTCCAAACGTTGAATAGAAGAAGAGGGGAGCGCTGCCGTGGTCCTTTGTTTGTTGAACTGAATACAGGTGCTCGTTGGCGAGGTTAAATAATAACATAAAAGAAGAGGATCATAGTGTTCCAATTCCAATTTTGTCTGCTGGGTTTTTGTTTCACCACTTTCAATTTCACTTGTTTATCCTGTCCTGTATGTGTTATCTCTCCTGACTGGATGAAATTGGTATCCCCACCCAAAATTCTTTTTTAAGTTTGATAAAAAAATCTGGAGTGACGGGGAGACCTAATTTACGGAACAAAGCTATCGGAATTTCTAATTTATGACTGGAGGTGTATTTACGTATATGTTGATGTGAAACCGTGTGTGTGCGTGCACGCTTGTCTCTGTCTCTCCTGTCTCCTAGTTTAAAATACCTAAACATATCAGCCAATGCCCTGGAGACTCTCCCTCCCAGCAGCCAATCAGAGGAGAGCCTCAGCACACTCCAGGAACTGTACCTGACGGGGAACAAGCTGAATGAGAACTGTGGTGTTGTGTTGGTGGGACACCACAACCTACGAGTTCTGCACATTGCCTACAACCAACTGCTGTCCTTTCCTGCTAGGTGACGTAAACCTTTTAATGTCAAGGACCCTGTGAAGTTGGCCGACCGGCCAAGGCTCCAAAAAGACAGAAGAGTCCAAGAATGCCCTTTGACCACCAAATTTTGGTGGTCAAATGCAGAAGTGCAACCGATCGCTCAATGTTAAAGCCCAGCTGCACAGGGTTTCCCGGTCATGAATCCACGGGTCCGCCTGTAGACCCTCCTCTTACCACTAGGGCCCAGTGCTTCAACATTGGAGTGCCTCACTGGCCCCTTGGGTCTAACTCACACACATCACGTCCTGCAGGCTCCCTTTTATAGGAGTGAGACATACCAAACCACATCACAGCAATTGGCAATTCAATTAACTCCCCATAAGCAAACAAAAGGCCAATGCGTTAACACACCCTTCCTGACGGTTTTTACCAGTAACTTAAACATGAAACTCTGGACGTCCATTCATACACAAACTATAGTTTAGTTTTAAATAAGATTGCTCTTGAATCAAACACCCCTCCTCCTCTGCAGCACTTGGCACCTTCCCAATCAACAGGAATGCCACTGCAGAGGGGAGAGGTGACTCACAATCACTTCAACTTCAAATCAATAAATTAGTTATAAATTACAGTTAATTACAGTTATAAGTTACAGTATCAATAAATAGAACATACAATTTAACACTTGACCCGCCACTTCCAAGCCGGCTGATTGATAATTAATTGGAAGCAGGTGTAGTAAAGTTTATGCAATGTCCCCAATCATCCCAGTCTGTGTATAGGGCACAGGCTGCCCCCTGACAGACCCCCAATATAAAAACTATTCCACATTTTTTAACTGTTGAAATCTTGTATATTGGCTATTTTCAAATAGCATGTATATAGTACATATAAGTGGTTTTAGTGGCTTGCAGACAGCTGCGTTGTTTTTTTAATTTATTTTTGTAACTTTTTCTGCGTTTTTCCAAAAGAACGCAGCATACTGCAAGGAACTTAAATGCAATTTTGCTGTGGACACCCTGAAACACCCTCAAGGACCCCACCCCATTTTGAGAACCATTGATGTATCGAAACATTAACTAATTAGCTGTTAGTCTCGTATCGTTTGCAAAAACAATAGAAGAAGGAGACCACTGTATAATGCAAAATATTTTTTAATGACTTCAGCAATTATTTTACAACTTTTTGTTTAGCAAAAAGTTGCTATTTGAAGGGTTAAAATATGATTATTTTGGAGGGACGTGGCCTGACACGTTTGAGAACCACTGAAATACAGTACTTACTTACTTACTTTTTTTTCTTTCTTTTTTTTGTACACAGTAAGCTAAGCAAACTGGAGCTACTGGAAGAGTTAAACCTAAGTGGCAACAAGCTGAAGAGCATCCCCTCCACTGTGTCCAGCTGTAAGAGACTGCACACTCTCATAGCACACTCCAACCACATCACTGTCTTCCCCGAGATCCTCAACCTGCCCGAGATCAAGGTCAGACTTTGCTTTTTTATTATTTTATTAAACCACTTAAAGGGGCATTCCACTCATTTTCAACATTTTACTATGTCATTAATATACCTTAGAGCTGTTGTGTGGAAATAATAAAAAAGTCCCCCCATTCTATGTTTCCTAGAACTGGAGGTCTGAAAAAAATCATTAACATGGTGAAACACATCTTGATGAAAATGTGTTTCACCATCTAATGATTATTTTCATACTTTTCATACTAGGAAACACATAATGGGGGGACTTTTTTATTATTTCCACACAAAAGATCTAAGGTTTGTTAATGACATGGTTAAATGTTGAAAATGAGTGGAATGCCCCTTTAAGCCCCGTTTACGAAAGTGGTGAAAAATAGTGATAGTTGCCTATCTACAAGCTTACAACATTCCCACATCACAATGCCTTGTGAGCTTGTAGATCTTGCTATGAAGGGAAGAATGTGCTGTTCAGTGAATTCGTGGGGTGACACTCAGATCTGGTGACGTCACCAGTGATTGTCGCAAGTAGTTGTAAGTTACTTGACAGATACTGTATATAGTGTATAGCGTCCAGTCCAGGGTCTACACACACTATACTGGACTGGACTGTTCTAGCACGGTAGGACAGGCGCTTGTTTAGGTGGTCGTACAATAGGGGTTGGTGTCTATTGTAGGTGGGAATATATTTTGTACATGCTATTTTTGCTATTCTTTTATGTTGGAACATTTTTGCCTATAATGACATTCCTCAAGTAGAGACGTCAGATTGTATGTTTTAAAGTTTTAAAATCACACCCGTGTGAAGTGAGTGGTGCAACTCCGTGTGGGGGTCCCTGGGGGGGGGGGGAGTTCCAGACCCACAGGAACTGCTGGCCCGATTCTGGCGAGCCGCCCCCCGTCCGAAACGGTTGAGAAATGTTACCGTGTGGGGGTCCCTCTACTGTACTGTACTGTACTGTACTGTACTGTACTGTACTGTACTGTACTGTACTGTACTGTACTGTACTGGCACACCCGAAATCACCATATATACAGTTAATATGTGCGTGTGTGTGTTAGGTTGCACACAGGTAGTGAAAAACAACCATGCTGTTTTCGTGCTCAGACGCACCCAGCCACCCACCCACCCACACACATAGCTCCGTAAGGGAGTGGTTGCACCACTCAAAAATAGCCAAAGTAGAAATATGTCTGTGTGTGTGTGCGTGCGTGCGTGCGTGCGTTGTTCTGTCTCACCATGACAAAATCGGCATAGATTAGAAAGACAATTTACTATGTAACTCCTAAAAGCGAACTATAGTATTCTCTTCTCCCCGTGTGTCTTGTATGTGTTTGTTTGCGTGTGCTGCAGCTCGTAGACCTGAGCTGTAACGAGCTGACAGAGATCCTACTGCCTGACTCTCTGCCAGCCTCCCTGCAGGAGCTGGACCTGACAGCCAACAGCAGCCTCATCCTGGAACACAAGACCCTCAATCTGTTCAGGTGAGCCTCGTCCTGGAACACAAGACCCTCAATCTGTTCAGGTGAGCCCTATAGCCTGCCCCAGCCTGTGTGATTTCTGGTCTCTAGAGGGGCGGGTGCTGGCGAGAACACGGCGGTGGATCCTATTGAATATTTTGAACAGTTTGGGAAATAATATATATAAATATATTTAATATAGGAAATATAAGAAAAAATGATAGGCTATTTGACCCATACAAATTGTTGCGTGACCAATTCACTCGTCTTTCTTTCCTTCTGTCTCATGTTTTCAGTCACATCACCACTCTGAAGCTGGACCAGAAGTCAGCCACCACAACAGGGGAGTCAGTGGCCACGCCCACCCTGTGGGAACACGGTTACACTGAAATGAGTGGTCAAAGAAACAAGTGAGCAATGGAAACCATATTTTCCACTGTCTTTGTTTCTTTTCATTCGTGAAGAAACCAATTTCTATCTGAAAACATTTTAGGTAGAAATTAGCAACGTAGTAACAAACATAAATGGTAAATGGCGCATTTATATAGCGCCTTTATCCAAGGCGCATTACATTCACCCATTCACACACACATTCATACACCGATGGCAGCGGAAACCATGCAAGGCACCAACTAGCACATCGGGAGCAATTAGGGGTTCAGTGTCTTGCTCAAGGACACTTTGACAGTAACTCTGGGGGAGCCCGGGTTCGAACTGGCAACCTTACGGTTACCATCCAGGCACTCTGCCCCTGAGCCACCGCCGCCCCATGCTTCACAATGGCCCTCTCGCTCTCTCCCTTGGGCTGCGTAAACAAGCCCTATGCTGCACTGCTGCAGTGATTATTTTTATTTTACTGTGTAGACAGTAAATTATATGGAGGCGAGATATTTGTAGCCTATCTGAGCTAACGCCAGCTAGCCTACCAGTTAGCGTTAGCTTTTGTTATTTGTTATTTGCACAGCTTTGTTGAATGCTTGATTCTGATTGGTCACTCACTGAATATAGCAGTCTGTTATTTTTTGAGTGGTGCAAACCACTCCAACAACTGGCTTTGTACCCGTGTACCCGTGTTTGTGCGTACCAAAAAAACGAGCATGGTTGCTATGGTTAGTGTGTGACGTCACTGACATAGCTGATCAGACTATATAAGACCTTGCACCACTCAGTTCACACGGGTGTGATTTTTCTATTATGACCACTGAACTCAATAACAGACCGCTGTATAATCATCACAGGCTCAGAGCACCTGGCTCATATCAATCTGTATTGCTTGACAATGCACACAATATTGATTCTTGTTTGATTCTTGGACGCACCTGGTATAAATTAATGGAAATGAATGGACTACTTTAATTAACGTAAACAATGAAATCGATAAAATTGTTTTTTGTGTTACTTTTGGGTCAATTCATTCATCTCTTTATTAAGCAGGCATGTAATAAGCTGTGTATAATAACCTTCAGGGTGATAAAGTTCCCTCTGCTTCTCGTTGTGGTCTAAAATCACAATAATGACCAGATCCCCGTTGATTATCCCTCACATAATCATGCCCGCATCGCCGTTAGTAATACAAACCTTTCTGAGGGTGAATGAGACCATTTGCATCCCATGTCCTTCTGATGGACTTTGACTGGCTGTCGGTGTTTCTATCGTTAATAGAATCGTTCTGAAAGTGATCCAAGCGGTTTCGTTTGATGACTTATCGTTGACGCTACAGTTGTGGTGTGGACTCTGCCATCCACTTCAGTTAGAACGATTTTGAAAATGACAAATATATATAGTTATCGTTATTGCGCTTAAAGGACCACTTCACCACTTTTCAACCTATCTTCGTATAATAGGTCCTCACTAATAATCATGATAAAATGGCATAATTGTTTTCTACTCAGTCTGTGTCTCATAGGAGGGCTGTGGGCAGTTCAGAAACCGTCTTCCAGTGACATCAACATTAGGCAGATTTATTTTTAAACAAGATTTTTTTTTACAAAAATGTTTAGATTTTCATTATCGTGAGAACGATGGCTTCCATTTTCGCATTGCAACTTTTCAGGACTAGAAAGCCTGCCGTTTCTATTAGCTTGTATTCCCCATCGATGATGTCACTGGAAGACGGTTTCTGAACTGCCCACAGCCCTCCTATGAGTAGAAGAAAAAAATTGCGCCATTTTTTCATGATTATCAGTGAGGACCTATTATATGAAGATAGGTTGAAAAGTGGTGAAGTGGTCCTTTAATAGTTCTACAGTCCCAGAGTGGATGTGTTATTTTCCAGTGAATGAATTCCCTGATAGAAGTGGCATATCTTTCATCCATCTGTGGGTCTTGTTTGTGTGTAGTCCAATACTTCCTGTGCATCTAATGGCTATAAAACAGCTTGTAGTGCATCATTAATGAGAGCCTGGCTCATGGCCACCCCGTGGGGCCCCACGCAGCAGTGTCTTGTATCAGCATTCACCCCATACTGTTTCTATAAGCATGCTGAAGAATGCATGAGCTTTACCTCGCTGTCTACGTGAGGGATTTGTGTCATTTGTATGCAGTGGTGGAAGAAGTACTTTTACTTTTATTTAGGTAGTTAAAGCATCATTACGTCCTGGACAGGGTCTCCGGACGTAAAAACAAACAACTTAAGCCAATAATTTGATGACCGGCGAAGAGCCTCTATTGAGTCTCCTCCCAGAGAGTCCGGCAGTCATCACATTAATGACTCGGGAATGCAACAAAAGCACATGAATTCAAGGCTTCATGTGGTGTGTAATTGATAGAAAATAAGTTTTTTTTTGCAGAACTACTTCTTTTAGTGGTTAAAGTATGTTTTGTATGAATAATCTAAATCTCCAAAGTCACTTGTAAGTTGTAACTAAAGCTGTCAAATAATTGTAGTGGAGTAAAAAGTACAATATTTGCCTCTGAGTTGTTCATTTATGTGTTGATGTGTGTGTGCTGTGTTGTGGACAGGTTGTGTTAATGTGTGTGTGCTGTGTTGTGGACAGGTTGTGTGTTAATGTGTGTGTGCTGTGTTGTGGACAGGTTGTGTTAATGTGTGTGTGCTGTGTTGTGGACAGGTTGTGTGTTAATGTGTGTGTGCTGTGTTGTGGACAGGTTGTGTTAATGTGTGTGTGCTGTGTTGTGGACAGGTTGTGTTAATGTGTGTGTGCTGTGTTGTGGACAGGTTGTGTTAATGTGTGTGTGCTGTGTTGTGGACAGGTTGTGTGTTAATGTGTGTGTGCTGTGTTGTGGACAGGTTGTGTGTTAATGTGTGTGTGCTGTGTTGTGGACAGGTTGTGTTAATGTGTGTGTGCTGTGTTGTGGACAGGTTGTGTTAATGTGTGTGTGCTGTGTTGTGGACAGGTTGTGTGTGTCTGTGCTGGCAGTGGATCGTTTTGGGGACAGCGGCGTCGAGGCAGCTTATGGCATCTTTGACGGTGACCGCAATGAGGAAGTGCCTCGACTACTGCAGTGCACCATGGGAGATGTGCTATCCGAGGAATTACAGCACTCCAGTGTGGACAGCGTGTACATGTGCAATACCTTTCTCACCTCACACAGGTTGGATTATCTAATAAATACACTGGTTCTCAGAGTAGGCTCCGGGGACCCGGGTTTCAGGGCATCCACAGCAAAATAAGGAACAGTGTTAAAATCTTAAACTTAAACCTATTTTAGTATTTGGCTATTTGAAAATAGACCATCTACAAGCTTACGTGTCGCAATGTGACATGTTGTGAGCTTGTAAATCTGCTATTTTCAATATACGGTGAAAATGGCCTGAGGCAAAATACATATCTATTGTGTCAATCTAATATATTGCGTAAATTTGAATTGAAAAACTATTTAGACGATATTTGCCATCAGTACATCAACAGTGTTTGCAATTAACAAACGGATCATTGTGCTGCCGCTGCTGTGTTGATTTATAGGTTGCGAACAGCTGCTTTAGGGCTCTGAAGCTTGTGTGTGTGTGTGTGTGTGTGTGTGTGTGTGTGTGTGTGTGTGTGTGTGTGTGTGTGTGTGTGTGGTACAGGAAACTAGGCATGGCAGGGCAGAAGCTGGGAGCCTCTGCCCTGCTGTGTTACATCCACCACGAGCCTTTAGGGGAGCCAGGAGGCGTGTTCAGCCTGACCGTGGCTAACGTGGGCACCTGCCAGGCAGTGCTGTGCCGAGACGGCCAGCCTCTAGTCCTCTCTAAGGTCCTCAGCCTGGAGAGCAGTGCCGAGGAGATGGAGAGGGTTAAACTAGCCAAAGCCATCATCACAGAGGTACTAGTTATTGCAAATTTCAAAAATAGTGAAGATAGCTCATCTACAAGCTCACAGCGCATCGCGATGCAACTTGTAGATCAGCTATTACAACTCTGTGCCAATCAATAGCACACTTTCCTGACCTCTGACCACGGCATTGCACCATTTGTAAGATATTGATTCTAATTAGAAGTTGTGTAGTGATTTTTACAGTGTACCGAATGACTATACATAACCAGCCAGCTTCATTACAAGAGTTTAGTAATCTCATCAAGGCTCAACTCATAATACACTCATAATATTATGAGTGCTTTATGCTCCTCTCTTTTCTCTATCTTCACTGCAATGAGGAGCTTTTAGGCACAACCACGTTGTTCACCCACCTTACTTGTAATGTGATGTGACAATAAAGATTGATTCTGATTCTGACTAATAAGTTGCCTATAAAACGTGTTTTTTGAGGATAGAAAAATCACACATGTCTTCTTGAGACATTATGAAAATATTGACTGGTTGGAAACTCTTTATACTTTCCCAGATGCAACACTTTAGGATGAAACCCTACATGTACTAGACTGTGTTCTACTCATGAATATACATGTTATACTCTGTTACTTAACTTAACATACTCTGTTCTTAATGTTTGCAGGACAACAAGGTGAGCGGAGTGACGTGTTGCTCGCGCCTGCTGGGCTGCTCTTATCTCTCTCCGTGGGTGCTGCCCAAGCCCTGGGTGCACACCGAGCCCCTCTGTCCCCAAGACCAGTTCCTGATCCTGGGCAACCGGGCGCTGTTCCAGAGGGTCTCCTACCACGAGGCCGTGCGTACCGTTCAGACCGTGCGCGACCCGCGCGCCGCCGCCAAGAAGCTCTGCTCCCTGGCCCAGAGCTACGGCTGCAAGGACAACATCGGCGCCGTGGTGGTGTCTCTGCACATCGGCGAGGACAGCTGCACCTGTGAGCCGCCGCTCTCTGCCGCCGGCACTGAGCCACGAGGAGGGGGGCCGACCACGGCGTGCCCCGCCACCGCCTTACCGGCCGCCGTGATGATTCTCGGCCCCGCCACTGCCGAGCCAGTCACTCCCTCGTGCAGCACCGCCGTCGTCGTGTCCGAGTTCAACAGCGAGACGTCGGCCTCCGAGGTGGGCAGCGAAGCAGGTTCCACTGCCTCCGATGAGCAAACCTCCTCACAAGGTTAGTAAAGTTTAGAATCCGTTTTTTTTAACGTTGTTTTATTTTTTTCCTATGCACAGCTTTGTGTGTGTGTGTTTGTAGCACGGAATATGATGATTTGATTGGCTGAGCACGGAATGTGATGTATGATGATATATGATGGCAAGAGCGCCCCTCACTTCACACAAGTGTAATTTTTTATTTAGTTTTCACTTTTTTTGTTTATACTTCGTTTTTTAATTAGTTTTAGTGTTGTTTTTTATAGTAATGTATGGGGTAGGGGAGAGATTTAAAAAGTTCAGAAAAACGTGTCGCATTGCATCGCTGGCACAGCAATAATATTGGAAGATTTCACATTCACCCAAAATAGGCTTTTGGGTGGATGTGTCTTATTCATTCATTAATATTGGAATCCCCATCAATGATGTTATTGGTAGACAGGTTTCCGTACACTGTCCACCAATGAGACGCAGTGAGCGAATAGGCACAAATGGTGCCATCTTCTAACGAGCATGAGGACCAATTATCTGAAGATAAGATTTAAAATGGGTGACATGCTCCTTCTTTAACCAGTGTATGATAGTAACCCTGCCTCCTCAGGCCCCGTGCACCGCCCAGAGAGACGCTGCAGCCTGCATCCCGCTGCCACCACCACGCTGTCTGGCGTCATGGTGCCCGGCTCGGCCGGGGCGGGGGGGCCTCACCCCGTCTTGTTCCAGCGGCAGCCCTCCAGTGCCACCTTCTCCAGTAACCACTCTGACAACGGGCTGGACAGCGACGACGAATTACCACTTGAAGGTGTGATCTCCAACGGCAGCAAGCTAGAGGTGGAGGTACTGTTGGACACTGGACCGATCCCAGAGTATTCTGTTGATCTCGTTACGACACTAGTTCAGTCAGACAACTCACGGAATAGATTTAACCAATATTTATTATGGAATGAGAATACAAGTGTGCATATGATATTTATCTTGGCGTTCGGCTCTGCTGCATTTTCTCCCTGCTCGGCACGATTAAGCACCAACATAAAACATTATCCCCCATGGGGAGCATAAATAACAGAGCCCACCGGTGGTGCTGGGGTGGTGGTGGGAGCAAACATCACATAACAACCAGGAACCATAGCAGAAGGAAGGCAGGAAGAGCATGCAGACTAGTGAGCTTAAGTAGCCCACCCAATTGGTCAGCTGACTGCCGCATCAGCGAATGACGTGTGGGACTTGCACACACTTATAAGGTGCTGCCAGACTTACTAAAGAGCCGTGCACGTTCTCGGCTGTGTGCAGCTTCTTTTTCCGGGTTTTCCAGGTTTTTAAAATAAGCTGCGCACAGCTTAAGACGTGCGCGGCTGTCGACCGTTTTGCGCTTAGGAGTGGAAACACTGATACACCCACATAGAAATTCAGCATGTTAACCCCTTGAGTATAGAATGCGCCTTTGAGCATGGCATGAACCCCCTTGAGTGTGACTGACTGAACTAACTCCGCAAGCTACGTGTCATTTGTTTAAGCATAGCGTGGGATACTGTAATTACTGTGATTGGGTGTGTCTTGTTTGTGCGTAGTGCAGGTTACTGTAAAGGGTGTGCTGTCGTATGCTATCGTTACTGTAAAGGGTGTGCTGTCGTAGTGCAGGTTACTGTAAAGGGTGTGCTGTCGTATGCTATCGTTACTGTAAAGGGTGTGTTGTCGTAGTGCAGGTTACTGTAAAGGGTGTGCTGTCGTATGCTATCGTTACTGTAAAGGGTGTGTTGTCGTAGTGCAGGTTACTGTAAAGGGTGTGTTGTCGTAGTGCAGGTTACTGTAAAGGGTGTGCTGTCGTATGCTATCATTCATTGTTGATGGCATTTTAAGCGTTAACCATCAAAAATGGTGTGCTTTAACTGCTGGCCACTGAATTTCCCCTGCGGGATCGATAAAGGTCTCTGTCTGTCTGTCTGTCGTCTGTCTGTCTGTCTGTCTCTTTATCTATCTAGGTTGACATCCATTGCTGTGCGTTCCAGCTGCGGTCTGGGCCCCCCGCCGTGAACCCCAAAGACGTTGACATGGAGCAGCGGGGTTGTGACTATCCCAACGGTAAGACGCGCAGGCAGACCAGCGTGGTGGTGTCTGCGACCAACGGCTGCCTCCTGGCCGTCTGCGGCCGAGAGATGTCGGACCTGAAGAAGTCACCGTCCACGTCCAGCCTCTTTGGCAAGAAGCTGTCCAACGGCTCTGTGGTTGCCCCTCAGGTAGCCCTGTCACAATGTACTCAAATGTGTTGCTTAAGTAAAAGTATCAATACTGCAATGTAGAACTGCTCCGTTACAAGTAAAAGTTCGGAATTCAAAATGTACTTGATTAAAAGTACGAAAGTATTGGCATCAAAATGTACTTAAAGTACCAAAAGTAGAAAGTACTCACTATGCAGAATGTCCCATTTCAAGTTTTCAAATGTATACAAATATTTTGAAAATAGCAGATCTAGAAGCTCACTGTGAGTTTGTAGATCGGCTATTTTCAAATGGCCGAAATGTATAGAGCTGAAGTGTTTAATTAATATATGTTTTATAATAATAATCTAGTTATTGAAATAATTATAATAATATTCTTTTTAATAAAAAATAGTTTTCAAATGAATGTAAAAGTACAATATTTGCCTCTGTGATGTAGTGGAGTAGAAGTAAAAGTATTGGAAATTGGAAATTCCTCAACATTTTACTTAAGTAAAAGTAGGGTACTTTCGATCGCATGATCTCCTCATCGCAAATGATTTGGGATGACAGACTCGTTTCCATTTCATCTGTATAAATTAGTCTGGAGAAATGCATCGCATGTGCTTATAGTTTAGTATAATTAAGTATTAAATGATCAAACAGAAAAGTAATTTTCTGTTACTAGGCAAACTGAAAAGACATTTTCAACTATATATGTATTTTTTATACTGTATTTTTATGCCAAAAACAGTTAAATTGTTACTCGCATCAATGGATTATTTAGGGACATGTCAGATAAACATTTGATCGTCAACTAAACTGTCATCATGATGACAACCCTACCCTCAGGACAGCCATAACGCCATCGAGGTGGCCCTGGAGGCTCCCAAAAAGAAGTCGGGCTACTTCACTGCCCCGGCCCAGCAGGACCCAGAGGATCAACTGATTGTGCCCCCGAGTCTGGAGCAGGATGTCCGGGAGCAGCTGAGAGGCCAGACCCCTGTGGTCTTGGGTCCCCCGGTGCCGTCCACTCCCCCTTCCATTA
The DNA here is from genome assembly GCF_951216825.1 of Electrona antarctica. NCBI lineage: Eukaryota > Metazoa > Chordata > Actinopteri > Myctophiformes > Myctophidae > Electrona > Electrona antarctica. Next base: position 53,004,970 of record NC_136808.1, on the reverse strand, counting down.
GAGACCTGGTGTGGGACCACCCGCACCCTCCTGCTGCTCCCATGCTCCATCAGCACAACCACACCTCCATGCTGGCCCCCTCTGCAGGCCCCACTCACATTCTACAGCAGGAGGTGTACGACACTGCCCTCTAGTAGGAGAGCCAGAGTAACGCACCAAATGCCATGGCAAAAGGAGGCAGAAAGGAGGTCTCTCTGTGGGATATTCAAATTGGAGTTGCCATTCAGACCAGACATGGTAGATGTGTTGTGACGTTTGACAGATGGAAAAGCGATTGATGTCCGTCAGCACGTCGTTCTAAGCTAGCGAGTTGTCTGAATGGGGTTGAATCTGGTGGAACTGTGTGAGCGGGGCGTCGGCGGCACAACTCGTGACAAGAGGTTGTGGAAAGAAATTCATGTTCCAAAGGACGAATAATAAGCCCCATGCCTGAACTGGAATACCTCATGAATTTAACATTGCAGAACACGTCAGCAACATTTCCCTTTACTCGGAAGGTCTAGCAATCAAATTGCTATCCTGAATTGGGATGATCACTCTAATGATCTCCTCTCGAGGGGTCCGTCCGGCGGTCTTTCAGGTCCAGGAGGAAAATCCCTGTGAAGAAAAGGTGAAAAAGTGCCTACTGCGGATGAATCAGCCCAGACCAGAGCGTGTTGACATTCCCAGCTGTAAGAGAAAAGCTACTGTGGGATTGTTCAACGATTCCATTCAGTAGGCCTACTGTATGTGGTGAACCCTATGTATAGGATGTGATCCATCTTCAAAATGTTTTTTTTAACTAAGGCCTAATTCATGCGCTGTCGTGTGCAGAGAACGGCTGGGAATGGCAGGGAACGGCCGAGAATAGCAGGCCTTCATTAGCAGACCTTGTATGTCGGCTGTCCTCGACATGCGACACCGTCGTGCAACCAAGTATGAATCGGGCTTTAGTCTGTTGAATTTAGGCACTGGTTCACGTGGATGTTTCGCTAGAGAGGACATTAATTTTGAATTGTTGCCAAAAATAATTGTAAGAACTTAATTTTCATAACCGTGTAAAGCCAACACTGTAATTTGAGATGGTGTGTGATTAATTAATTAATGGATTATGTTGTATGGTCATCAGAGAATCAAATGAAGATCTAGGAAGTGTGGAAGAGTCAATTATCAAAGTACTGTACGCAATGAGGGCAAGGCTGGATTTATTTAGAGACATGTAAAATAAACATACTTTATATGTATGTACCGTATGTTATGAAATGTCAGTGTACTCTGCTGGTACATAGATGACAAATTCTAGTCAACACACACTGTTTTTGTTTCTCTTTTGAGGCTGCTACCCAAGTACCCATTGAAATTTGTTATCTCAACTAAAATAATCTTTAACGGGCGCATTCAGTTTGTTTGTGTGACAAACTAACTACAGCAGTGACAACTATGACAAGCCATAATGTATCTATCTCAGTGGGTCTTTTTTTTTTAAATTATTTTTACTGTTTTACTGGCTAGCATATCATCTACAGATCCACAGCAAGTTAAACGTATGGTCTGTCGCTCTTGTTTTATGCAGGAAAGTGTTGTGTGGTAGGATCTGGTCCCTAGAGGCAGCGTGACCCAAATGGGAGAATGCCAGTCCAGGACAATAGGTGGGTGTGATTGTTGTGTTGCTGTTGTTGTCTTAGAACAAACGACAGCATTCATAATAATTGGGACAGTCTATGTCTCCCACACAAGGTTTATTATGCCTTGTTTAAACCCATTAAAACCAGGAAAAGCATCCGTGTCATTTTAGATTTTAAACCCTTTAACCATTATTTTATACTTTGGCTATTCAAAAATAGCAGATATACAAGCTCATAGCACGTCACGTTGTGCCATGCTATGAGCTTGTAGATCTGCTATTTTTGAATCTGGAACATTTGTGCAAATCTTTGAATATATATATATATTTTTAAAGTGAACATTTTTAACTCAAATCTTTGCTTCTGGGGGTCCCTGGAACAAAATATTTTGAGATGGGTGTCCGCGGCCAAATTCATATAATTTGGGGGGGTCCTTGACATGAAAAGGTTTGAGAACCAATAACATAGAAACTAGGATTTAGAACAGCGGTTCCCAAAGTGGGGTCCGGGGACCCCCAGGGGTCCTTGAGGGAGTTCAAGGGGGTTCCCATCTAAATGATGGTTTGGAACCATCATCAATTCTAAAGGTACTGCATCCTCTGCCGCCGTGTGTTTGCCAAGTATAGGTGATGAACAATGGAATGCAGGTTACAGTGTTCATTGGTTTGTCAAACACCATCGTGCAGTTCTAGAAACCCCTGTCTAGCCATTCCTTTAAACCTTGCCTTGTGCCAAAACAGAGATTGTAGGGAGGCCAAACATGTATAATTACTAGTGTCATTTATTGCTCCATCTAGATACTATTTGGTTATTGGTGCTGCTGCATTCAGTAGCTGCATCTTCCAATTGGATCTTCCAATGTTCCCATATCGCCTTAAAGAAGCACTACTACTATTCTATGTTATACCGTCTCCCTGTCTCTTCGTGACTTGCATCAGTGGTAAATAGAGGGAGGACAAGAAACAAAGAAATACCAACCTACCCTTTTAATCTGTATTCATTAGACTGGAATGATCGGTAAAATATTTACCGATTGATAGATTCATTACTCAATTTTGCCATTACTTTTTTCATTTAAAAAATATATGTTCAAAGCACTTTGTAAAACAAATGAAAACATTTGTTGTGGGCTATTATTTTTGCTAACTTCCCCCAGGATAGGCATGCTGGGGACGTTCAAGTGGTTAACACGAGAATCTTAGCATCAGCACCATAAACAACATACCGTAATTGGGCCTCGATAACGTTGATATACCTGGGCTATGGTACAGGTATAAGCCAACAGCATATTGCCTTTGTGATCACTCTCTTCCCAATTGTTATTTGGAAGTCTTTGTGTTCATTATTGATTATACTGTAGTATTTTTCCTAAGGTGACAAACTACTTAGATAATTCCTTTAGAAAAGTACAGAGCGCCTTAGTTGCTGGAACTAAGGGATCTTGGAAGAAGATTTTGTATGTCTGTGTGTGTGCGTGCGCACGTGCATGTATGTGCATGAGTCTGGATCCAATCTTTGAAAATGCTGCACCTGTCAGCATCCAAACTTTGTGCAGGCTTCCAGTAGGCCGAGGTCCTAGAATGGTAAATAAATGGTCCTAGGAAGACAACGCAACCCAAACATATTCAAAGTGTCCTAATGGTGGTGCTATAATAGCCCACTTTATATTTTGGCCGAAAACTGTAGAAGGTCACAGTACAACCAAAAATGTGGTTTTTTTCCTGGATTCCCTGGCTCATGTAGCAACTGTCCATATAGTAAGTCCATTTCTTCAGAATACACACATTTTTCTACTACTAAATTTACAGATTTTGTCCAAAACTCTCACGTGACCCGCCCCGCCCGCCGTGCAATAATTGAGCTGAAAATCTTGTCCCGTCGGCCGGGACAAGATTTCGATCTTTCAAATCGGCGCGGGCCGGCCCGGTTGCCGGCCCCGCCCGTACATCACTAGTACATACATGTGCTTAAGTGTAGACCTTTTCTGTACATTCTACACTGGGATGTTGGAGATAGAGCTTTGGGACAGATGCTAATGTTTAAAAAAATATTTGCACACATTTGACATTTTCATACTGCATTTTTTAAGTTGGGACGAGGGTTTTTCTTTATTAATTCCTGAAATGGAATGGGCCTTTTTGTTTGACTTGTCTTATTGCATACAGGATACTGTTGTAAGGCACTAAAGTATGAAGACTTGATGACTTCCCTCATACAGATATGCAAAGCAAACTGGATGGAAATGATATAGTAACTGATGGTGTGCCTGTGTGAATGTGCGTCTATGCGTTTGTGCAAACATTTTGCATTTATGTGAGTTTTGTTAAGGATCTACAGACCATTAGTCAGGTTCAATTGTGCATTTGTGTGTACATTCTCTCCCACTCTTCCATGGTTTAATAGAAACAAACACTTAACCCATTATGTTATACTTTAGCTATTGAAAAATAGCAGATCTACAAGCTCATAGCGCGCCACCGAGTGGCGCGCTATGAGCTTGTAGGTCTGCTATTTTTGAAAAATCGTGAAAATGTGGCACAGATCTTTGAATATAATATTCTTTCAGAAAACGTTTTATTTATTTCGACGTCGGGCCTAAATGGGTTAAATATCCTTACAGTTAGTATACATACTGTCGAGCCAGAGGGAGCACAGGGTACAGTGAAGTCCAATGTTTTTGATAATAGGATTGATTCCCTTTAATTCTCTAGTGGACAAGACACCATACATACAAGCGTATGCATATGATATAACCATTCCCAACCTGTGAGGATATTGCAAGTGGGCCCTCAAAATTCACTATGGTTTTATTGATATTACAGTACGGAAAAGTCCTTCTGCACACCTACAAAGGACAGGTGCGTCGGATAACAGGAACTGATGGGTAGAAAAAAGAGAATCCCGCACACTGTCTTCACCACACAGGTTGGTTTTTATTGCAACGTTTCGGTCGTCAGACCTTCATCAGGCATAAATGAAGGTCTGACGACCGAAACGTTGCAATAAAAACCAACCTAAGTGAAGACAGTGTGCGGGATTCTCTTTTTTCATTGATATTACAGTACAATAATAAAGAAATCTTTTAAATCTTGACAAATGTGTTTTCATAGTGATACCAAATAAACAAAAACTTAATAAGTAGTACACAATCGATACATTAAAATAAACATGTTCTGAAAATGCACACGGCCCAAAACATCTGATCATAATAGGTGGTCAGATGGGTGGGCCATGTGCACCTTCAAGATTTCCTAGTGGGCCCAGATCCACAAGAGGTTGAGAATCGCTTGGCTGAGTAAAAGGCTGTCAGTGTTTTTCAAATTGCCAATTCATCCTTTCCACTATAAGATGCTTATTTTTCCTTCTTTTTTTTTTTTAGATGCTGCCTGTGTTGTGGTATTGTATGTTGTATGTGGTGTGTGTGTGTGTGTGTGTGTGTGTGTGACGTGTGTGCATGCATGCATGTGTGTGTTAAGAGATGTTAGACTAAATGCACACATACAAGTATGCATGCATGCTCTTATGCATTATGGAATGAATGTTGTTGAGTGGTTCTGGTGAAAGAGAGACTGGTAGAGGATGTTCCAGTTGTTTGACATAATGACCAAAGTAACCATGTTTAACCCTCACTGTTCCTTTCTGTACATTATTTTCTAGAAATGCTTGAATATTTTATCTCAATGCCAAGAAGCTGATGTTTATTTTTGTACTTCATTGTTTCATGCAAATTTATATTTCCTTCTCCATTACAGAATTTAAAATGATAGGGATTGTATGGTAAATTGTTACACATTATTGTACTTTTAAGGTACTAATTATTGCTGTATTTAATGTTTAAAGCATGCCCTATATACTGTAAATCAATATAAAATACATACAGTACATACAAAATGTGATTTGTACAAAATGGAGCATATCTAATATTCTTTTATTTTAGCATGCAGAATACTGCAAAAAAAATCATGTTAAATGTTTATTCATCAGTTGATAATTGTTTTATTTAGGAATAGGACTAACAATGAGCACTTTTGCTGTCTGTCAGCCAGAATCGTACTCCTCCTTTAAACTGTTTTATTTAAAAAGCTGCTATGTCTAGTTTGGAGCAGAAAGCTGTATTTTTAATTAACCTTAAGCCAAGTAGCAATAAAGATTTATACTGTGAAATGCTATGTTATTAATTTTGTCCATTGTTTATTTTGTACACCTTTCCGATGAGCTCATTTCATTCTGACCCCTCCACGAAAAGGCCTCGTTGTCCTGAACCCTTATCTGTCATTTATACATTATGGATCAATAGTGTGGACTTAGACTGTTATTCGTCTGTGGCATTAATGTCCTTACAAAGGAGCTTTTTTTTGTGGAGTAAAATACCATATATTCTCAGTGTTCTTTGCCGTTTACTCTGTGAGAAGAGTTCTCCAATAATTGTAGTCAATATGCACAAGTTAGTTTTCATAAAACATGAGCATAACATTTTGTTTTATATCCCTTTACATACAGAAAACAGGTGTGTTGGTTCATAATGACAACATTTTGAATAGAATGATGTCTGGAATAATATCAAATGTGTAAAATAAATTTAGCTGACAGTGTTGAGACCATTAAATGCACCTTAACCCATTTTGGACTGCGGTCGATTAAAAAAAAGGCTTCAAAATCCTATTTCTTTCCTGAAAAACCCATGTTTCTATATCAGTGGTGCTCAACCTTTTTCATGTCAAGGACCCCCAGAATTATCTCTATTGGGCCACGGACCCCCCCCATCTCAAAATATGTAGTTCCAGGGACGCCCCAGAAGCAAATATTTTAGTTAAAAATGTTCGCTCTGAAATATATATTCAATGATTTGCGCCACAATATAACAATTTTTCAAAAATAGCAGACCTACAAGCTTGTAGCGCGCCACTCGGTGGCGCGCTATGAGCTTGTAGATCTGCTATTTTTTAATAGCTAAATTATAACAATGTTTAAAACACCAAAAGGGGTTCCCGCCCCAAAATGGGTTAAGAACCATGTTAGTATCACTGCTGTTGTGGCTCTACTGGCTCAACGGCCAGTGAGGAGCCCCCACTGCCAGGTGCCTCCCCAGGAGTCGCTAACGCAGTAGCCTCGGTGACCACCGGGGGCATTGCATTCTGCTTTGAAATGTATCTCGACGACACTGCAAAAGGAGGGTGACCTCAATGTCTTACGAGAATAAATAAAGGTTTGAATGCATTCATTTTCCATCCCCCCGAATACAGTATGTGGAAGTACACCCTATGACTTATTTTTTGCACAATAGGAATACATGTTTTCATTTAAAAAAAAAAAAAAAAAGGTATAAAATGTATACTTTGACATTCTACTGTAAAAACAAAATGTAATCCTAATTTCCGAACAATAATTAGTGTGAACCCATTGCAGTACCAACAAGTACCCCTAGGGGTTTGCAAGCCGGACGATGCACCACTGTGGATTTGAAACTCTTGTCTCCATGATGATGGTGGACAGATACTTTACCAATGCACCATTATGAGCACCTTACTTGTTGTTTGAGTCATTTATTAAGACAAATGAAAGATGTTATACACTAGTATATTTATACTAAAGGAGGCAGCAAGAAAAAAATAAAATACATCACTAAAATATTTCTTTAAAAAAAAATGTATAGAACGGTTAAAAATACTGTGAACTTGTATCATGATGATGATGATGTATGATGATGTATTGACCCACATGACTAGCCTGAATTTTCATTTTGTTTCATTTCATTATTCACTGCTGGCACGGCATCCACACTTAACCCATTTAGGCCCGACGTCGAAATAAAAAAAACGTTCGCTCTGAAAGAATATATATTCAAAGATTTGTGCCGCATTTTTACGATTTTTCAAAAATAGCAGACCTACAAGCGCGCTATGAGCTTGTAGATCTGCTATCTACAAGTCCTCGGGCGACCTTTCTAGTCGACATGGCGCGCGCGAACGTTCCACTACACCGAGTGGCGCGCTACGAGCTTGTAGATCTGCTATTTAAAACCTTTGCTTCTGTAGAACGCCACAACGGTAAGGCCTTCCGGTCTGATCTTCGGATATGTTATAGAGCTCCCCGAGACGCACGCGTGGAACTGTAGTACGTCCTCGGGCGACCTTTCTAGGGGACATGGCGCGCGCGAACGTTCCACTACACCGAGTGGCGCGCTACGAGCTTGTAGATCTGCTATTTAAAACCTTTGCTTCTGTAGAACGCCACAACGGTAAGGCCTTCCGGTCTGATCTTCGGATATGTTATAGAGCTCCCCAAGACGCACGCGTGGAACTGTAGTACGTCCTCGGGCGACCTTTCTAGTCGACATGGCGCGCGCGAACGTTCCACTACACCGAGTGGCGCGCTACGAGCTTGTAGATCTGCTATTTAAAACCTTTGCTTCTGTAGAACGCCACAACGGTAAGGCCTTCCGGTCTGATCTTCGGATATGTTATAGAGCTCCCCGAGACGCACGTGTGGAACTGTAGTACGTCCTCGGGCAACCTTCCCTAGGAGGCGGGGTCTCGTTTCACTTTTTCAGCCAGGATGCTGTTAAAGTCTATGGGTCTGTGAGCTGTCCGATGCACAGAGCCAAAGTGAAGGACGTTTTGTACGACTGTCGGAGGCGTACATCCAAGAGACCAAACCGTTCGTCCTGGCTAGCTCTCCGACATATCAGCGCGGCACTTGGTGCAGCGCTGTGAGCTTGTAGGTCTGCTATTTTTCAATAGCTAAAGTATAACATAATGCCTAAAACATCATGTTTCTATGTCAGTGGTTCTCAATATTTCATGTCAAGGACCCCAAAAATGTTATGAAATTGGCCGCCGACCCCCCCATCTGCACATTTTCACGGTTTTTCAATAGCTAAAGTACAACATAATGCTTAGTTATGTAGCCCTCCCATCAGCCTTACTCACATTAATTATCAGGTTAATGAAAAGCATGGGAGGAGCAATACCAACATTCTCGTTGTCTAGGTTCTCACTAGGGTGACCAAAAAGAGACCTCAGGTAGCCACAGAGACATAACATGTAGCTATACTGTAACTTGAAAAACACTAACACTATAAGGTACTATTAGCTCTTGAGCCCCCACCCTGAACACAATCAGAGAATAAACCAAATTATAAATTCACAGACCACAGTACTTTAACTATATTGGTGTTTTTATTCACCCACCAAATCAATTAAAATGCAATGCTCTTATTATGGCACAGTCAGTGGTCAGTTAATTTCCTTACTTACAGTCTGTCTGTACTCTGTGATATGAACCAATGATTCCCGAATCCCGGTCCAACGTGTCCTCCTCAACTGGCATGCACGTGCGTGCGTGTGCTGCGTGTGGTCTCCTGCACACAGTGAACCAGTTTGTAGTAGTCCCGAAATTGCGGTAAAACAAGCGTTCAGAAAGTGTCACTTAAACTCACTTCGGCAAAACTTGTCCTCAGTTGCAAGTCATACAGCACTAAACTGTCTTCTTTCAAGTGTCAATATATATAGACAAGCTAGGCTAAACCATAGCCAAACAATGACTCAAACTGGTTCACTGTTTTCTCCATCCATGTCCACGTTCTTCTGTTCCCCGTTGCTTCTTTTAACACGCATGTCACGTTTCTCTCATAAACACAGTCTTTTTCTCTATGCGTTCATCATGTAGCTCAAACTGAAGCTCTCTCCACATTTTTACATTACGTTCTCCAGCTGTTTACCTTCTCTCTCTCTCTCTCTCTCTCTCTCTCCCACTCCCACCTCTCTTCTTAAGGCACAGTACACACACATCTCCACATAATGGAAAAATAATAAATACCTCCCAGTTTCAAAGAAATAAGTTGACAAAGTTATAGAAAATAACAAACGTCAAAGACTAAAGGCTTTAAACAATGACATTAATTAATATAATTATTCAGGGGCACTACAGTTAAAACACCAAACACCAACCTCTCAGACAGCAGCGCAGCGCACTAACCCTCTTAAAGCACATTATACAAATAACGTTTTATTATTTTATTATTATTATTATTATTATTACAATTGGGTCACAGGGTGCCACGAAAACACATTAACCACAGTGTGATGCTAAAGATTTGATTGATTGAAATATTTATTAACAGTTTGCAGAATTACAGTACATTTCAAGGACAAACTCAATACAAAGACTGTTAACTGTGAGTGGACGACCCAATTAAGCATCACACTTGTTTACAAGAGGGTCCACCTTGTTCAATTCATCAAAACATTTAGAGATGTACAAATAGACACTTCTATATAGCCAAAGAACAGAATCACGTTTAATCACAGGGATGACCCGTACCTGTCACTTTCTGCTGCCTCTCGGGACTCCATGTGTGTCACGAAAACATATAATCCAGGGCATTAATCTCCTCCAAAAACATAAACAACTTAAAAAAGCCAAAATCGCAACAGAGTCAGCTATTCATTCACTGTTTCACAGACCTTGATGTGATTCTTAGCTGTGAATAAGTAAAGTAAACAGATGAACGAGACGACACGATACGACACAACACACACACGCACACAACACACACACACACACGCACACAACACACACACACACACACACACACACACACACACACACACACACACACACACACACACACACAGGAAGTCAGAGAAACGAGAGTCAAATAAAATACAGTCAAATGGCAGTGGATTTCAGAACAGCGCCACAGCCCATCTGTGGCCAGATATAGATATTACATGGCCAGTGAGCGGAGAGGCCCTCCTCTCCTCTCCTCCACAAAAGTGAAAACAGACAAAACAAACCTTTAAAACATGTTCCCTAAGCCTATTCTTCGCAAACGAGACATTTTATTGATATTTAGAGCGTGTAGAATCCAATGGCGTCAGTCTGGGCTCTCCACGCCGTTTACAAAGGTCAATGGTCAGCAAAAAGGCTGCCTCTTCTCTCCTTCCTCTCCTCTCCTTTCTCCCCTCTCTCCACAGAAGTGAAAACAGACAAAACACACCTTTAAAACATGTTCCCTAACCCTATTCTTCGCAAACGAGACATTTTATTCATATTTAGAGTGTCCCGAATTCAATGGGGCCGGTCTCGACTTTCCAGGACGTTTGCAAAGGTCAATGGTCAGCAAAAAGACTGCAACGGTGACCCTTTGGGCCAAATTCTTTAAAAAACGGGGTGATATATATTTTTAAAAATATGTAAGAACCTCCAATATCCATATTCAGGACATGTCGAATCCAATGGAACCGGTCTCAAATTTCCACGACGTTTGCAAAGGTCAAAGGTCAGCCGAAAGACTGCCACGGTGACCTTTGGGCCAAATGCCTTAAAAATTAAGTGATAGATATTTTTTAAAATATGTAACACCCCCGAATATCCATATTCAGGCCATGGCGAATAAAATGGCGTTGGTTTCGATTTTGTGGGACTCTTACAAGTGTCCGATAAAGGGAACTACACTGCAATGCTAGGCCTCGGGTCAGATTTGAGGTTCCCGAGGTCGCAGAAAAAAACTCAGACCATCATGACGATCGGCTCATCGCCGCGATCGCAGAGGTGTTCGGCCCATCCCGAACAGACTTACGATCGTCGGCGTAGGCACGCGTGAACGTAAAAACTTTGCTTCACTGGAACGCCACGACGGTGAGGCCTTCCGGGCTGATTTTCGGATATGTTATAGAGCTCCCGGAGACGCACGCGTGGATCTATAGAACGTCCTCGGGTGACCTTTCTAGGAGGCGCGGTCTCGTTTCACTTTTTCAGCCAGGACGCTGTTAGAGTCTATGGGTCTATGACATGTCTGCATGCACAGAGCCAAAGTGAAGGACGTTTTGTACGACTGTCGGAGGCGTACGTCCGAGACACCGAACCGTTCGTCTCAGCTGGCTCTCCGACATATCCGAACGTCGGACCGTGATGTTTTATCGTTGGCGCGTTGTCGCGCGTCAAAGTCGGCAATTTGTAGGCGTTCGTTCAAGGCTACCGCCGCGACCGTATGTCCGTTTGGCCCGAAACCTATACGGCTGCGATCGGGGCCGCGACCCGGCCGTGGTGATGGTCTCGGATTTGTTCTGCGACTTTCGCGTCAAAGTCGCAAATTTCGAGGCCTTCGTGCAGGGCTACTGTCGCGACCGTATGTCCGTTTGGCCCAAACCCTATACTGCTGCGATCGGGGCCGCGACCCGGTTGCGGTGATGTTCTGCGAATTTCGCGACTTTTCTCGCTAACTTAGGCCTTACTTTGTGGGATCGGTTTATGCTAATGAAGGGCGTGGTTCCGGCTACTTTGTGGGTGTGGGCTATGCAAATTAGTGGGTGTCACTTATGCAAATTAGTGGGTGCTGCCCGCCTACTTTGTGGAAGCGGTACATGCAAATGAAGTGCGTGGTTCCGGCTACTTTGTGGGTGTGGTTTATGCAAATGAAGGGGTGTCGATTATGCAAATTAGTGGGTGTCGCCCCACCTACTTTGTGGGAGCGGTTTATGCTAATGAAGGGCGTGGTTCCGGCTACTTTGTGGGTGTGGGCTATGCAAATTAGTGGGTGTCGCTTATGCACATTAGTGGGTGTCGCCCGCCTACTTTGTGGGAGCGGTTTATGCAAATGAAGGGGCGTGGCATGCAAATGAAGGGGAGTGGTATGCAAATGAAGGGCGTGTTTCGGCTACTTTGTTGGATTGGTTTATGCAAATGAAGGGGCGTGGTATGCAAATGAAGGGGCATGGTTCCGGCTACTTTGTGGGATTAGTCTATGCAAATGAAGGGGAGTGGTATGCAAATGAAGGGGAGTGGTATGCAAATGAAGGGCGTGTTTCGGCTACTTTGTTGGATTGGTTTATGCAAATGAAGGGGCGTGGTATGCAAATGAAGGGGAGTGGTATGCAAATGAAGGGGAGTGGTATGCAAATGAAGGGGCATGGTATGCAAATGAAGGGGAGTGGTATGCAAATGAAGGGCATGTTTCTGCTACTCTGTGGGATTGGTTTATGCAAATGAAGGTGCGTGGTATGCAAATGAAGGGGAGTGGTATGCAAATAAAGGGGCATGGTTCCGGCTACTTTGTGGGATTAGTTTATGCAAATGAAGGTGCGTGGTATGCAAGTGAAGGGGAGTGGTATGCAAATGAAGGGGAGTGGTATGCAAATGAAGGGGAGTGGTATGCAAATGAAGGGGCATGGTTCCGGCTACTTTGTGGGATTAGTTTATGCAAATGAAGGGGTGTGGTATGCAAATGAAGGGGAGTGGTATGCAAATAAAGGTGCGTGGTATGCAAATTAAGGGGCATGGTATGCAAATGAAGGGGAGTGGTATGCAAATGAAGGGCATGTTTCTGCTACTCTGTGGGATTGGTTTATGCAAATGAAGGTGCGTGGTATGCAAATGAAGGGGCGTGGTTCCCGCTACTTTGTGGGAGTGGGTTATGCAAATTTGATGGGCGTGGTTTCGGCTACTTTGTGGGTGTGGGCTATGCAAATTTGTGGGTGTCGCTTATGCAAATTAGTGCGTGTCGCCCTCCTACTTTGTTGGAGCGGTTTATGCAAATGAAGGGCGTGGTTCCGGCTACTTTGTGGGTGTGGTATATGCAAAATAGTGGGTGTCGCTTATGCAAATTAGTGGGTGTCTCCAGCCTACTTTCTGGGAGCGGTTTATGCAAATGAAGGGGCGTGGTTCCCGCTACTTTGTGGGAGCGGGTTATGCAAATTTGATGGGCGTGGTTTCGGCTACTTTGTGGGTGTGGGCTATGCAAATTTGTGGGTGTCGCTTATGCAAATTAGTGCGTGTCGCCCTCCTACTTTGTTGGAGCGGTTTATGCAAATGAAGGGCGTGGTTCCGGCTACTTTGTGGGTGTGGTATATGCAAATTAGTGGGTGTCGCTTATGCAAATTAGTGGGTGTCTCCCGCCTACTTTCTGGGAGCGGTTTATGCAAATGAAGGGGCGTGGTTCCCGCTACTTTGTGGGAGCGGGTTATGCAAATTTGATGGGCGTGGTTTCGGCTACTTTGTGGGTGTGGGCTATGCAAATTTGTGGGTGTCGCTTATGCAAATTAGTGCGTGTCGCCCTCCTACTTTGTTGGAGCGGTTTATGCAAATGAAGGGCGTGGTTCCGGCTACTTTGTGGGTGTGGTATATGCAAATTAGTGGGTGTCGCTTATGCAAATTAGTGGGTGTCTCCCGCCTACTTTCTGGGAGCGGTTTATGCAAATGAAGGGCGTGGTTCTGGCTACTTTGTGGGTGTGGGCTATGCAAATTTGTGGGTGCTGCTCATGCAAATTAGTGCGTGTCGCCCGCCTACTTTGTGGGAGCGGTTTATGCAAATGAAGGGGCGTGGTTCCCGCTACTTTGTGGGAGTGGGTTATGCAAATTTGATGGGCGTGGTTTCGGCTACTTTGTGGGTGTGGGCTATGCAAATTTGTGGGTGTCGCTTATGCAAATTAGTGCGTGTCGCCCTCCTACTTTGTTGGAGCGGTTTATGCAAATGAAGGGCGTGGTTCCGGCTACTTTGTGGGTGTGGTATATGCAAATTAGTGGGTGTCGCTTATGCAAATTAGTGGGTGTCTCCAGCCTACTTTCTGGGAGCGGTTTATGCAAATGAAGGGGCGTGGTTCCCGCTACTTTGTGGGAGCGGGTTATGCAAATTTGATGGGCGTGGTTTCGGCTACTTTGTGGGTGTGGGCTATGCAAATTTGTGGGTGTCGCTTATGCAAATTAGTGCGTGTCGCCCTCCTACTTTGTTGGAGCGGTTTATGCAAATGAAGGGCGTGGTTCCGGCTACTTTGTGGGTGTGGTATATGCAAATTAGTGGGTGTCGCTTATGCAAATTAGTGCGTGTCGCCCGCCTACTTTGTGGGAGCGGTTTATGCAAATGAAGGGGCGTGGTTCCCGCTACTTTGTGGGAGTGGGTTATGCAAATTTGATGGGCGTGGTTTCGGCTACTTTGTGGGTGTGGGCTATGCAAATTTGTGGGTGTCGCTTATGCAAATTAGTGCGTGTCGCCCTCCTACTTTGTTGGAGCGGTTTATGCAAATGAAGGGCGTGGTTCCGGCTACTTTGTGGGTGTGGTATATGCAAAATAGTGGGTGTCGCTTATGCAAATTAGTGGGTGTCTCCAGCCTACTTTCTGGGAGCGGTTTATGCAAATGAAGGGGCGTGGTTCCCGCTACTTTGTGGGAGCGGGTTATGCAAATTTGATGGGCGTGGTTTCGGCTACTTTGTGGGTGTGGGCTATGCAAATTTGTGGGTGTCGCTTATGCAAATTAGTGCGTGTCGCCCGCCTACTTTGTGGGAGCGGTTTATGCAAATGAAGGGGCGTGGTTCCCGCTCCTTTGTGGGAGTGGGTTATGCAAATTTGATGGGTGTGGTTTCGGCTACTTTGTGGGTGTGGGCTATGCAAATTTGTGGGTGTCGCTTATGCAAATTAGTGCGTGTCGCCCGTCTACTTTGTGGGAGCGGTTTATGCAAATGAAGGGCGTGGCTCTGGCTACTTTGTGGGTGTGGGCTATGCAAATTTGTGGGTGCTGCTCATGCAAATTAGTGCGTGTCGCCCGCCTACTTTGTGGGAGTGGGTTATGCAAATTTGATGTGCGTGGTTGCGGCTACTTTGTGGGTGTGGGCTATGCAAATTTGTGGGTGTCGCTTATGCAAATTAGTGCGTGTCGCCCGCCTACTTTGTGGGAGTGGGTTATGCAAATTTGATGTGCGTGGTTGCGGCTACTTTGTGGGTGTGGGCTATGCAAATTTGTGGGTGTCGCTTATGCAAATTAGTGCGTGTCGCCCGCCTACTTTGTGGGAGTGGGTTATGCAAATTTGATGTGCGTGGTTGCGGCTACTTTGTGGGTGTGGGCTATGCAAATTTGTGGGTGTCGCTTATGCAAATTAGTGCGTGTCGCCCGCCTACTTTGTGGGAGTGGGTTATGCAAATTTGATGTGCGTGGTTGCGGCTACTTTGTGGGTGTGGGCTATGCAAATTTGTGGGTGTCGCTTATGCAAATTAGTGCGTGTCGCCCGCCTACTTTGTGGGAGCGGTTTATGCAAATGAAGGGCGTGGCTCTGGCTACTTTGTGGGTGTGGGCTATGCAAATTTGTGGGTGCTGCTCATGCAAATTAGTGCGTGTCGCCCGCCTACTTTGTGGGAGCGGTTTATGCAAAGGGCGTGTTTCGGCGACTTTGTATGATTGGCTTATACAAATGAAGGGGCGTGGTATGCAAATGAAGGGGAGTGGTATGCAAATAAAGGGCGTGTTTCGGCTACTTTGTGGGATAGGCTTATGCAAATGTAGGGGAGTGGTATGCAAATGAAGGAAGTGGTTCCGGCTACTTTGTGGGTGTGGTATATGCAAATTAGTGGGTGTCGCTTATGCAAATTAGTGGGTGTCGCCCGCCTACTTTGTGGGAGCGGTTTATGCAAATGAAGGGGCTCCCTTCATTTGCATAAACCAATCCCACAAAGTAGCCGAAACCACGCCCATCAAATCTGCATAACCCACTCCCACAAAGTAGCGGGAACCACGCCCCTTCATTTGCATAAACTGCTCCCACAAAGTAGGCGGGCGACATGCACTAATTTGCATAAGCGACACCCACAAATTTGCATAGCCCACACCCACAAAGTAGCCAAAACCACGCCCATCAAATCTGCATAACCCACTCCCACAAAGTAGCGGGAACCACGCCCCTTCATTTGCATAAACTGCTCCCACAAAGTAGGCGGGCGACACGCACTAATTTGCATAAGCGACACCCACAAATTTGCATAGCCCACACCCACAAAGTAGCTGAAACCACGCCCATCAAATTTGCATAACCAACTCCCACAAAGTAGCGGGAACCACGCCCCTTCATTTGCATAAACCGCTCCCAGAAAGTAGGCGGGAGACACCCACTAATTTGCATAAGCGACACCCACAAATGTGCATATACCACACCCAAAGTAGCCGGAACCACACCCTTCATTTGCATAAACCGCTAATTTGCATAAGCGACACCCACAAATTTGCATAGCCCACACCAACAAAGTAGCCGAAACCACGCCCCTTCATTTGCATAAACTGCTCCCACAAAGTAGGCGGGCGACACGCACTAATTTGCATAAGCGACACCCACAAATTTGCATAGCCCACACCCACCAAAGTAGCCAAAACCACGCCCATCAAATCTGCATAACCCACTTCCACAAAGTAGCGGGAACCACGCCCCTTCATTTGCATAAACTGCTCCCACAAAGTAGGCGGGCGACACGCACTAATTTGCATAAGCGACACCCACAAATTTGCATAGCCCACACCCACAAAGTAGCTGAAACCACGGCCATCAAATTTGCATAACCAACTCCCACAAAGTAGCGGGAACCACGCCCCTTCATTTGCATAAACCGCTCCCAGAAAGTAGGCGGGAGACACCCACTAATTTGCATAAGCGACACCCAGAAATGTGCATATACCACACCCAAAGTAGCCGGAACCACACCCTTCATTTGCATAAACCGCTAATTTGCATAAGCGACACCCACAAATTTGCATAGCCCACACCAACAAAGTAGCCGAAACCACGCCCCTTCATTTGCATAAACTGCTCCCACAAAGTAGCCAAAACCACGCCCATCAAATCTGCATAACCCACTCCCACAAAGTAGCGGGAACCATGCCCCTTCATTTGCATAAACTGCTCCCACAAAGTAGGCGGGCGACACGCACTAATTTGCATAAGCGACACCCACAAATTTGCATAGCCCACACCCACAAAGTAGCCGAAACCACGCCCATCAAATTTGCATAACCAGCTCCCACAAAGTAGCGGGAACCACGCCCCTTCATTTGCATAAACCGCTCCCAGAAAGTAGGCGGGAGACACCCACTAATTTGCATAAGCGACACCCAGAAATGTGCATATACCACACCCAAAGTAGCCGGAACCACACCCTTCATTTGCATAAACCGCTAATTTGCATAAGCGACACCCACAAATTTGCATAGCCCACACCAACAAAGTAGCCGAAACCACGCCCCTTCATTTGCATAAACTGCTCCCACAAAGTAGGCGGGCGACACGCACTAATTTGCATAAGCGACACCCACAAATTTGCATAGCCCACACCCACAAAGTAGCCAAAACCACGCCCATCAAATCTGCATAACCCACTCCCACAAAGTAGCGGGAACCACGCCCCTTCATTTGCATAAACTGCTCCCACAAAGTAGGCGGGCGACACGCACTAATTTGCATAAGCGACACCCACAAATTTGCATAGCCCACACCCACAAAGTAGCCGAAACCACGCCCATCAAATTTGCATAACCCGCTCCCACAAAGTAGCGGGAACCACGCCCCTTCATTTGCATACCACGCCCCTTAATTTGCATACCACGTCCCTTAATTTGCATAAGCCAATCCCACACAGTAGCCGGAACCACGCCCCTTCATTTGCATAAGCCACTCCCACAAAGTAGGTGGGACGCAGCCCACTAATTTGCATAAGCAAAATGTGAGGTGTGTGTGTGTAGTAGTAGTAGTAGTAGTAGTAGTAGTAGTAGTAGAAGTAATACAACATACGAGATGATGCCTGATCTTCTGACATCCATAGTTGGTTGACTGGATGGCGTTGTCCTCACCTGGAGAGAAATGCCCCCGGAAATATGATCCATCCATCCATGTCATGTCATGTCATGACATGTCTGTCTTACTCTATAGCAAGAGGTGGGGGGGGGGGACCCGCCAAAGCACATTTTAGACAACAAAATCAATTGTAGATTTAGTTTGTGATGTGTTGAGCAGGGAGTAGACTATGGTGGACTGGATACAGCAGAATAGTTGTCAGTCCAGGTATTTCACACAGGTGATGACACTAAACTGGTTTATTTGGCAGCCAACTAATAGAGCATTGATTCAGTATTGACCATATTAAGCCAGGTCTCACGGCAGACAGCACTAATATGATAAACAAATGTGAACGGAGCACGTCAGATCTTCTACACAAAGCAAAATAAAAGGGAGCAGTGCACCACCCTGTGGCACCAACTGGCACTGCTGACTGTTACAAATTGACTAAAAAGAGAAAAGAGTGGATTATCTTGGATTATGTCCGCCAAAATACATTTCAATTGTACATTTAGTTGACTTATTAAAGTGTGATTTATTTTTGATTTATCCTTAGTCCTTGACTAAAAGGTAAAGAATGATTTATTTTGATTTATCCTCAATCCTCTGTCCGAGGTCACGAATCTTGACTTGTCACGAACCAGCGTGTCGTGGCACTGTAAGCGACTGCCAGAACCACTGAGCCACCGTGGAATACTCTGAGCCAAGGATTGAGGGGATATTTATCCTCTTGTTTTTTTTGCAGGAAAATCAAACCACAGACCACCGGCACACTGGACCAGCACACTAGCTAGTTAGAAATATCAATCAGTCTACTTATATGAATGCATATAACATATACAAGTCAATGCATTCCACCAAAGATCCCTCACGTGACGTTAGGGTAGAGTTTGTTTAACAGTACTTGTGAGGACTCTCTCTCTCACACACACACACCAGAGACTGGCAGCTGATTGGCTCATTCAGGGTTGCCAGGTTGGTGGCTGTCAGGTTGTCTAATGCCTGCTGCATTGTGTGTGTGTGTGAACCAGCTACACTGGCATTTAAACACATTCATATTGTAACTGTTGCCACTATAGGTGATATAGTTTGCTTTATTCCTAAAAGCTCCAAGTTCATAATGAAGAAGTTCATAATTAAGTCACATTTACGTTTAAAACATTATTTCATGTATTTGTGTCAAGTTGTTGTAATGCTTTTATTTTGAAGAGTCAAAGTCATGTTCCGTGTCTCGTTTGGTCTGCTCATATAAATTGGGTACACAGGTTTTTTGTGTAAGCAATCAAGCCACAAGCAGGAGCAGCTCCGTTTGCACTGGTCACACAAAGAGACTAAAAGTTACAAGAGACTGTCATAAGAAAGGTTAGAAGGACCTAAGACTGAAGAGATTCCCTTCTTTGTTATTTGCACGCAGCCAACAAGGTATTTGTATTACTTTGGTAAAATGTTTGCATCTACATGCTGTGCATGTCATGTCGTATTTATGTTAATTGTAACGTGCTTGTTTTATTGTATTGTTTATAGTTTTCACGGTGAATTTGGAGGATCCACAAATAAATCAGTTTCAAGGAAACCACTTGTGTCTGTCTGTGCTCGGAGGGAGTTACACATATAATATGACAGCACCACACACACACACACAGAGGCATTGCCTAAAACACATTAAAAAACTCAAACATTCCAGGTGACTAAAATGTGACTAAATGAAAACTATTCAAGGGACTGAAATGAGTTTGCTGCCAAAAACACAACACTGCAGGATGTCACCTCAGCCACGCGTATGTGTGTCAAGACATTTTATTAGCAACTACACACACCTGTTGCAAGGTCCCCTTTTGGTGTTTTAAACGTTTACTGGGGACCCCCTGGAAATCCCACAAGGGCCCCTGGTGGTCCACGGACCCTGAATTGAGAAGCACTGGCATACATTCTAAGCATTTATGTTCAGTTAGCTTTTATAAATGTAACTTTAAACGTAACAACAGACTGCGCTGCTGTCTAGTCGTGTTCAAACCATTGTGATGTTGCATTACCTACGTTTACTGGGGACCCCCTGGAAATCCCCCAAGGGCCCCGGGGGGTCCACGGACCCCGAATTGAGAAGCACTGGCATGCATTCTAAGCATTTATGCTCAGTTAGCTTTTATAAATGTAATTTTAAACGTGAAAACAGACTGCGTTGCTGTCTAGTCGTGTTCAAACCATTGTGATGTTGCATTACCTACGTTTACTGGGGACCCCCTGGAAATCCCCCAAGGGCCCCAGGGGGTCCACGGACCCCGAATTGAGAAGCACTGGTATACATTCTAAACATTTGTATTCAGTCAGCTTTTATAAATGTCATTTTAAACGTGAAAACAGACTGCGTTGCTGTCTAGTCATGTGCAAACCATTGTGATGTTGCATTACCTACCTTTACTGGGGACCCCCTGGAAATCACCCAAGGGCCCCTGGGGGTCACCGGACCCCGAATTGAGAAGCACTGGCATACATTCTAAGCATTTATGCTCAGTTAGCTTTTATAAATGTCACTTTAAACGTGAAAACAGACTGCGCTGCTGTCTAGTCGTGTTCAAACCATTGTGATGTTGCATTACCTACGTTTACTGGGGACCCCCTGGACAACCCCCAATGGCCCCTGGGGGGTCACCGGACCCCGAATTGAGAAGCACTGGCATACATTCTAAGCATTTATGCTCAGTTAGCTTTTATAAATGTCACTTTAAACGTGAAAACAGACTGTGCTGCTGTCTAGTCGTGTTCAAACCATTGTGATGTTGCATTACCTACGTTTACTGGGGACCCCCTGGACAACCCCCAATGGCCCCTGGGGGGTCACCGGACCCCGAATTGAGAAGTACTGGCATACATTCTAAGCATTTATGCTCAGTTAGCTTTTATAAATGTCACTTTAAACGTGAAAACAGACTGTGCTGCTGTCTAGTCGTGTTCAAACCATTGTGATGATGCATTACCTACGTTTACTGGGGACCCCCTGGACAACCCCCAAGGGCCCCTGGGGGTCACCGGACCCCGAATTGAGAAGCACTGGTATAGATTCTAAACAATTGTATTCAGTCAGCTTTTATAAATTACATTTTAAACGTGAAAACAGTCTCTTGTTATAGATATTATAGTTGTAGTTAAAGTACACAGTGTGAATGTCCCTTAACATAACACCAATGCTGAATAGTACTAGGGAGAACATGATAGTATCCGTCCATAGACTGGCCTCTGGTGACCAGATAGGAGCATTACTGCATCTACATTAAGGACAAGTATACAGCCTACTGTACATCCTCAGGGTTCATTGATATAATCTCTGTCTAAAATAGCAGATCTACAAGCTCGGTAGCGCGGCACCGATTGCCGCGCTACGAGCTTGTAGGTCTGCTATTTTGGGGGCCTCTGTCTGTCTGTCTGTCTAACAATCTGTCTTGTCTGTCTGTCTGACAGTCTGTCTTGTCTGTCTAAAATAGCAGATCTACAAGCTCATAGCGCGCCACTCGGTGGCGCGCTACGAGCTTGTAGTTCTGCTATTTTTGAAAAATCGTGAAAATATTTATTTCAGAAAACTGGAGGATTTAGAAGATTTTTTTTAAATTTTGAGGTCAGGCCTAAATGGGTTAAAGTATGTTTTGTATGAATAATCTAAATCTCCAAAGTCACTTGTAACTAAAGCTGTCAAATAATTGTAGTGGAGTAAAAAGTACAATATTTGCCTCTGAGTTGTTCATTTATGTGTTGATGTGTGTGTGCTGTGTTGTGGACAGGTTGTGTTAATGTGTGTGCTGTGTTGTGGACAGGTTGTGTTAATGTGTGTGCTGTGTTGTGGACAGGTTGTGTTAATGTGTGTGCTGTGTTGTGGACAGGTTGTGTTAATGTGTGTGCTGTGTTGTGGACAGGTTGTGTTAATGTGTGTGCTGTGTTGTGGACAGGTTGTGTTAATGTGTGTGCTGTGTTGTGGACAGGTTGTGTTAATGTGTGTGCTGTGTTGTGGACAGGTTGTGTTAATGTGTGTGTGCTGTGTTGTGGACAGGTTGTGTGTGTCTGTGCTGGCAGTGGATCGTTTTGGGGACAGCGGCGTAGAGGCAGCTTATGGCATCTTTGACGGTGACCGCAATGAGGAAGTGCCTCGACTACTGCAGTGCACCATGGGAGATGTGCTATCCGAGGAATTACAGCACTCCAGTGTGGACAGCGTGTACATGTGCAATACCTTTCTCACCTCACACAGGTTGGATTATCTAATAAATACACTGGTTCTCAGAGTAGGCTCCGGGGACCCGGGTTTCAGGGCATCCACAGCAAAATAAGGAACAATGTTTAAATCTTAAACTTAAACCTATTTTAGTATTTGGCTATTTGAAAATAGACCATCTACAAGCTTACGTGTCGCAATGTGACATGTTGTGAGCTTGTAAATCTGCTATTTTCAATATACGGTTAAAAGGCCTGAGGCAAAATACAGTGTCAATCTAATATATTGCGTAAATTTGAATTAAAAACTATTTAGACGATATTTGCCATCAGTACATCAACAGTGTTTGCAATTAACAAACGGATCATTGTGCTGCCGCTGCTGTGTTGATTTATAGGTTGCGAACAGCTGCTTTAGGGCTCTGAAGCTGGTGTGTGTGTGTGTGTGTGTGTGTGTGTGTGTGTGTGTGTGTATGTGTGTGTGTGTGTTTGTATGGTACAGGAAACTAGGCATGGCTGGGCAGAAGCTGGGAGCCTCTGCCCTGCTGTGTTACATCCACCACGAGCCTTTAGGGGAGCCAGGAGGCGTGTTCAGCCTGACCGTGGCTAACGTGGGCACCTGCCAGGCAGTGCTGTGCCGAGACGGCCAGCCTCTAGTCCTCTCTAAGGTCCTCAGCCTGGAGAGCAGTGCCGAGGAGATGGAGAGGGTTAAACTAGCCAAAGCCATCATCACAGAGGTACTAGTTATTGCACTATTGCAAATTTCAAAAATAGTGAAGATAGCTCATCTACAAGCTCACAGCGCATCGCGATGCAACTTGTAGATCAGCTATTACAACTCTGACCACCAAATTGCACCATTTGTAAGATATTGATTCTAATTAGAAGTTGTGTAGTGATTTTTACAGTGTACCGAATGACTATACATAACCAGCCAGTTTCATTACAAGAGTTTAGTAATCTCATCAAGGCTCAACTAATAAGTTGCCTATAAAACATGTTTTTTGAGGATAGAAAAATCACACATGTCTTCTTGAGACATTATGAAAATATTGACTGGTTGGAAACTCTTTATACTTTTCCAGATGCAACACTTTAGGATGAAACCCTACATGTACTAGACTGTGTTCTACTCATGTTTACATGTTTATCTCTGTTCTTAATGTTTGCAGGACAACAAGGTGAGCGGAGTGACGTGTTGCTCGCGCCTGCTGGGCTGCTCTTATCTCTCTCCGTGGGTGCTGCCCAAGCCCTGGGTGCACACCGAGCCCCTCTGTCCCCAAGACCAGTTCCTGATCCTGGGCAACCGGGCGCTGTTCCAGAGGGTCTCCTACCACGAGGCCGTGCGTACCGTTCAGACCGTGCGCGACCCGCGCGCCGCCGCCAAGAAGCTCTGCTCCCTGGCCCAGAGCTACGGCTGCAAGGACAACATCGGCGCCGTGGTGGTGTCTCTGCACATCGGCGAGGACAGCTGCACCTGTGAGCCGCCGCTCTCTGCCGCCGGCACTGAGCCACGAGGAGGGGGGCCGACCACGGCGTGCCCCGCCACCGCCTTACCGGCCGCCGTGATGATTCTCGGCCCCGCCACTGCCGAGCCAGTCACTCCCTCGTGCAGCACCGCCGTCGTCGTGTCCGAGTTCAACAGCGAGACGTCGGCCTCCGAGGTGGGCAGCGAAGCAGGTTCCACTGCCTCCGATGAGCAAACCTCCTCACAAGGTTAGTAAAGTTTAGAATCCGTTTTTTTTAACGTTGTTTGACTTTTTTTCCTATGCACAGCTTTGTGTGTGTGTGTTTGTAGCACGGAATGTGATGTATGATGATATATGATGGCAAGAGCGCCCCTCACTTCACACAAGTGTAATTTTTTATTTAGTTTTCACTTTTTTTGTTTTTCAATTTCAGTTAGTGTTTATAGTTCGTTTTTTAATTAGTTTTAGTGTTGTTTTTTATTGTAATGTATGGGGTAGGGGAGAGATTCAAAAAGTTCAGAAAAACGTGTCGCATTGCATCGCTGGCACAGCAATAATATTGGAAGATTTCACATCCACCCAAAATAGGCTTTTGGGTGGATGTGTCTTATTCATTCATTAATATTGGAATCCCCATCAATGATGTTATTGGTAGACAGGTTTCCGTACACTGTCCACCAATGAGACGCAGTGAGCGAATAGGCACAAATGGTGCCATCTTCTAACGAGCATGAGGACCAATTATCTGAAGATAAGATTTAAAATGGGTGACATGCTCCTTCTTTAACCAGTGTATGATAGTAACCCTGCCTCCTCAGGCCCCGTGCACCGCCCAGAGAGACGCTGCAGCCTGCATCCCGCTGCCACCACCACGCTGTCTGGCGTTATGGTGCCCGGCTCGGCCGGGGCGGGGGGGCCTCACCCCGTCTTGTTCCAGCGGCAGCCCTCCAGTGCCACCTTCTCCAGTAACCACTCTGACAACGGGCTGGACAGCGACGACGAATTACCACTTGAAGGTGTGATCTCCAACGGCAGCAAGCTAGAGGTGGAGGTACTGTTCGACACTGGACCGATTCCAGAGTATTCTGTAGTACTGGACTGATCCCAGAGTATTCTGTAGTACTGGACTGATCCCAGAGTATTCTGTTGATCTCGTTATTACGACACTAGTTGTTTAAGCATAGCGTGGGATACTGTAATTACTGTGATTGGGTGTGTCTTGTTTGTGCGTAGCGCAGGTTACTGTAAAGGGTGTGCTGTCGTAGTGCAGGTTACTGTAAAGGGTGTGCTGTCGTAGTGCAGGTTACTGTAAAGGGTGTGCTGTCGTAGTGCAGGTTACTGTAAAGGGTGTGCTGTCGTAGTGCAGGTTACTGTAAAGGGTGTGCTGTCGTAGTGCAGGTTACTGTAAAGGGTGTGCTGTCGTATGCAGGTTACTGTAAAGGGTGTGCTGTCGTAGTGCAGGTTACTGTAAAGGGTGTGCTGTCGTAGTGCAGGTTACTGTAAAGGGTGTGCTGTCGTAGTGCAGGTTACTGTAAAGGGTGTGCTGTCGTAGTGCAGGTTACTGTAAAGGGTGTGTTGTCGTAGTGCAGGTTACTGTAAAGGGTGTGTTGTCGTAGTGCAGGTTACTGTAAAGGGTGTGCTGTCGTAGTGCAGGTTACTGTAAAGGGTGTGCTGTCGTATGCTATCATTCATTGTTGATGGCATTTTAAGCGTTAACCATCAAAAATGGTGTGCTTTAACTGCTGGCCACTGAATTTGCCCTGCGGGATCGATAAAGGTGTCTGTCTGTCTGTCTGTCTGTCTGTCTGTCTGTCTCTTTATCTATCTAGGTTGACATCCATTGCTGTGCGTTCCAGCTGCGTTCTGGCCCCCCCGCCGTGAACCCCAAAGACGACATGGAGAAGCGGGGTTGTGACTATCCCAACGGTAAGACGCGCAGGCAGACCAGCGTGGTGGTGTCTGCGACCAACGGCTGCCTCCTGGCCGTCTGCGGCCGAGAGATGTCGGACCTGAAGAAGTCACCGTCCACGTCCAGCCTCTTTGGCAAGAAGCTGTCCAACGGCTCCGTGGTTGCCCCTCAGGTAGCCCTGTCACAATTACCCAGTGGTGTGGGGGAAAGTACTCAAATGTGTTGCTTAAGTAAAAGTATCAATACTGCAATGTAGAACTGCTCCGTTACAAGTAAAAGTTCGGAATTCAAAATGTACTTGATTAAAAGTACGAAAGTATTGGCATCAAAATGTACTTAAAGTACCAAAAGTAGAAAGTACTCACTGTGCAGAATGTCCCATTTCAAGTTTTCAAATGTATTCAAATATTTTGAAAATAGCAGATCTAGAAGCTCACTGTGAATTTGTAGATCGGCTATTTTCAAATGGCCGAAATGTATAGAGCTGAAGTGTTTAATATATGTTTTATAATAATAATCTAGTTATTGAAATAATTATAATAATATTATTTTTAATAAAAAATAGTTTTCAAATGAATGTAAAAGTACAATATTTGCCTCTGTGATGTAGTGGAGTAGAAGTAAAAGTAGGGTACTTTCGATCACATGATCTCCTCATCGCAAATTATTTGGGATGACTCGTTTCCATTTCATCTGTATAAATGAGTCTGTGGAGAAATGCATCGTATCATGTGCTTATAATTTAAATCATCTATTTTCGCCATTTTTGAAAACTTTGGAAGTATTAAATGATCAAACAGAAAAGTAATTTTCTGTTACTAGGCAAACTGAAAAGACATTTTCAACTATATATGTATTTTTTATGCCAAAAACAGTTAAATTGTTACTCGCATCAATGGATTATTTAGGGACATGTCAGATAAACATTTGATCGTCAACTAAACTGTCATCATGATGACAACCCTACCCTCAGGACAGCCATAACGCCATCGAGGTGGCCCTGGAGGCTCCCAAAAAGAAGTCGGGCTACTTCACTGCCCCGGCCCAGCAGGACCCAGAGGATCAACTGATTGTGCCCCCGAGTCTGGAGCAGGATGTCCGGGAGCAGCTGAGAGGCCAGACCCCTGTGGTCTTGGGTCCCCCGGTGCCGTCCACTCCCCCTTCCATTAGAGACCTGGTGTGGGACCACCCGCACCCTCCTGCTGCTCCCATGCTCCATCAGCACAACCACACCTCCATGCTGGCCCCCTCTGCAGGCCCCACTCACATTCTACAGCAGGAGGTGTACGACACTGCCCTCTAGTAGGAGAGCCAGAGTAACGCACCAAATGCCATGGCAAAAGGAGGCAGAAAGGAGGTCTCTCTGTGGGATATTCAAATTGGAGTTGCCATTCAGACCAGACATGGTAGATGTGTTGTGACGTTTGACAGATGGAAAAGCGATTGATGTCCGTCAGCACGTCGTTCTAAGCTAGCGAGTTGTCTGAATGGGGTTGAATCTGGTGGAACTGTGTGAGCGGGGCGTCGGCGGCACAACTCGTGACAAGAGGTTGTGGAAAGAAATTCATGTTCCAAAGGACGAATAATAAGCCCCATGCCTGAACTGGAATACCTCATGAATTTAACATTGCAGAACACGTCAGCAACATTTCCCTTTACTCGGAAGGTCTAGCAATCAAATTGCTATCCTGAATTGGGATGATCACTCTAATGATCTCCTCTCGAGGGGTCCGTCCGGCGGTCTTTCAGGTCCAGGAGGAAAATCCCTGTGAAGAAAAGGTGAAAAAGTGCCTACTGCGGATGAATCAGCCCAGACCAGAGCGTGTTGACATTCCCAGCTGTAAGAGAAAAGCTACTGTGGGATTGTTCAACGATTCCATTCAGTAGGCCTATGTGGTGAACCCTATGTATAGGATGTGATCCATCTTCAAAAGTTTTTTTTAACTAAGGCCTAATTCATGCGCTGTCGTGTGCAGAGAACGGCTGGGAATGGCAGGGAACGGCCGAGAATAGCAGGCCTTCATTAGCAGACCTTGTATGTCGGCTGTCCTCGACATGCGACACCGTCGTGCAACCAAGTATGAATCGGGCTTTAGTCTGTTGAATTTAGGCACTGGTTCACGTGGATGTTCCGCTAGAGAGGACATTAATTTTGAATTGTTGCCAAAAATAATTGTAAGAACTTAATTGTCATAACCGTGTAAAGCCAACACTGTAATTTGAGATGGTGTGTGATTAATTATTGTCCTCACAAATTGCATGGGAAAAACAAAAGGTTCAATTGGAATGGATTATGTTGTTTGGTCATCAGAGAATCAAATGAAGATCTAGGAAGTGTGGAAGAGTCATTTGAACAAAACAATTATCAAAGTACTGTACGCAATGAGGGCAAGGCTGGATTTATTTAGAGACATGTAAAATAAACATACTTTATATGTATGTACCGTATGTTATGAAATGTCAGTGTACTCTGCTGGTACATAGATGACAAATTCTAGTCAACACACACTGTTTTTGTTTCTCTTTTGAGGCTGCTACCCAAGTACCCATTGAAATTTGTTATCTCAACTAAAATAATCTTCACGGGCGCATTCAGTTTGTTTGTGTGACAAACTAACTACAGCAGTGACAACTATGACAAGCCATAATTTATCTATCTCAGTGGGTCTTTTTTTTAAATTATTCTTACTGTTTTACTGGCTAGCATATCATCTACAGATCCACAGCAAGTTAAACGTATGGTCTGTCGGTCTTGTTTTATGCAGGAAAGTGTTGTGTGGTAGGATCTGGTCCCTAGAGGTAGCGTGACCCAAATGGGAGAATGCCAGTCCAGGACAATAGGTGGGTGTGATTTTTGTGTTGCTGTTGTTGTCTTAGAACAAACGACAGCATTCATAATAATTGGGACAGTCTATGTCTCCCACACAAGGTTTATTATGCCTTGTTTAAACCCATTAAAACCAGGAAAAGCATCCGTGTCATTTTAGATTTTAAACCCTTTAACCATTATTTTATACTTTGGCTATTCAAAAATAGCAGATATACAAGCTCATAGCACGTCACGTTGTGCCATGCTATGAGCTTGTAGATCTGCTATTTTTGAATCTGGAACATTTGTGCAAATCTTTGAATATATATATATATTTTTAAAGTGAACATTTTTAACTCAAATCTTTGCTTCTGGGGGTCCCTGGAACAAAATATTTTGAGATGGGTGTCCGCGGCCAAATTCATATAATTTGGGGGGGTCCTTGACATGAAAAGGTTTGAGAACCAATAACATAGAAACTAGGATTTAGAACAGCGGTTCCCAAAGTGGGGTCCGGGGACCCCCAGGGGTCCTTGAGGGAGTTCAAGGGGGTTCCCATCTAAATGATGGTTTGGAACCATCATCAATTCTAAAGGTACTGCATCCTCTGCCGCCGTGTGTTTGCCAAGTATAGGTGATGAACAATGGAATGCAGGTTACAGTGTTCATTGGTTTGTCAAACACCATCGTGCAGTTCTAGAAACCCCTGTCTAGCCATTCCTTTAAACCTTGCCTTGTGCCAAAACAGAGATTGTAGGGAGGCCAAACATGTATAATTACTAGTGTCATTTATTGCTCCATCTAGATACTATTTGGTTATTGGTGCTGCTGCATTCAGTAGCTGCATCTTCCAATTGGATCTTCCAATGTTCCCATATCGCCTTAAAGAAGCACTACTACTATTCTATGTTATACCGTCTCCCTGTCTCTTCGTGACTTGCATCAGTGGTAAATAGAGGGAGGACAAGAAACAAAGAAATACCAACCTACCCTTTTAATCTGTATTCATTAGACTGGAATGATCGGTAAAATATTTACCGATTGATAGATTCATTACTCAATTTTGCCATTACTTTTTTCATTTAAAAAATATATGTTCAAAGCACTTTGTAAAACAAATGAAAACATTTGTTGTGGGCTATTATTTTTGCTAACTTCCCCCAGGATAGGCATGCTGGGGACGTTCAAGTGGTTAACACGAGAATCTTAGCATCAGCACCATAAACAACATACCGTAATTGGGCCTCGATAACGTTGATATACCTGGGCTATGGTACAGGTATAAGCCAACAGCATATTGCCTTTGTGATCACTCTCTTCCCAATTGTTATTTGGAAGTCTTTGTGTTCATTATTGATTATACTGTAGTATTTTTCCTAAGGTGACAAACTACTTAGATAATTCCTTTAGAAAAGTACAGAGCGCCTTAGTTGCTGGAACTAAGGGATCTTGGAAGAAGATTTTGTATGTCTGTGTGTGTGCGTGCGCACGTGCATGTATGTGCATGAGTCTGGATCCAATCTTTGAAAATGCTGCACCTGTCAGCATCCAAACTTTGTGCAGGCTTCCAGTAGGCCGAGGTCCTAGAATGGTAAATAAATGGTCCTAGGAAGACAACGCAACCCAAACATATTCAAAGTGTCCTAATGGTGGTGCTATAATAGCCCACTTTATATTTTGGCCGAAAACTGTAGAAGGTCACAGTACAACCAAAAATGTGGTTTTTTTCCTGGATTCCCTGGCTCATGTAGCAACTGTCCATATAGTAAGTCCATTTCTTCAGAATACACACATTTTTCTACTACTAAATTTACAGATTTTGTCCAAAACTCTCACGTGACCCGCCCCGCCCGCCGTGCAATAATTGAGCTGAAAATCTTGTCCCGTCGGCCGGGACAAGATTTCGATCTTTCAAATCGGCGCGGGCCGGCCCGGTTGCCGGCCCCGCCCGTACATCACTAGTACATACATGTGCTTAAGTGTAGACCTTTTCTGTACATTCTACACTGGGATGTTGGAGATAGAGCTTTGGGACAGATGCTAATGTTTAAAAAAATATTTGCACACATTTGACATTTTCATACTGCATTTTTTAAGTTGGGACGAGGGTTTTTCTTTATTAATTCCTGAAATGGAATGGGCCTTTTTGTTTGACTTGTCTTATTGCATACAGGATACTGTTGTAAGGCACTAAAGTATGAAGACTTGATGACTTCCCTCATACAGATATGCAAAGCAAACTGGATGGAAATGATATAGTAACTGATGGTGTGCCTGTGTGAATGTGCGTCTATGCGTTTGTGCAAACATTTTGCATTTATGTGAGTTTTGTTAAGGATCTACAGACCATTAGTCAGGTTCAATTGTGCATTTGTGTGTACATTCTCTCCCACTCTTCCATGGTTTAATAGAAACAAACACTTAACCCATTATGTTATACTTTAGCTATTGAAAAATAGCAGATCTACAAGCTCATAGCGCGCCACCGAGTGGCGCGCTATGAGCTTGTAGGTCTGCTATTTTTGAAAAATCGTGAAAATGTGGCACAGATCTTTGAATATAATATTCTTTCAGAAAACGTTTTATTTATTTCGACGTCGGGCCTAAATGGGTTAAATATCCTTACAGTTAGTATACATACTGTCGAGCCAGAGGGAGCACAGGGTACAGTGAAGTCCAATGTTTTTGATAATAGGATTGATTCCCTTTAATTCTCTAGTGGACAAGACACCATACATACAAGCGTATGCATATGATATAACCATTCCCAACCTGTGAGGATATTGCAAGTGGGCCCTCAAAATTCACTATGGTTTTATTGATATTACAGTACGGAAAAGTCCTTCTGCACACCTACAAAGGACAGGTGCGTCGGATAACAGGAACTGATGGGTAGAAAAAAGAGAATCCCGCACACTGTCTTCACCACACAGGTTGGTTTTTATTGCAACGTTTCGGTCGTCAGACCTTCATCAGGCATAAATGAAGGTCTGACGACCGAAACGTTGCAATAAAAACCAACCTAAGTGAAGACAGTGTGCGGGATTCTCTTTTTTCATTGATATTACAGTACAATAATAAAGAAATCTTTTAAATCTTGACAAATGTGTTTTCATAGTGATACCAAATAAACAAAAACTTAATAAGTAGTACACAATCGATACATTAAAATAAACATGTTCTGAAAATGCACACGGCCCAAAACATCTGATCATAATAGGTGGTCAGATGGGTGGGCCATGTGCACCTTCAAGATTTCCTAGTGGGCCCAGATCCACAAGAGGTTGAGAATCGCTTGGCTGAGTAAAAGGCTGTCAGTGTTTTTCAAATTGCCAATTCATCCTTTCCACTATAAGATGCTTATTTTTCCTTCTTTTTTTTTTTTAGATGCTGCCTGTGTTGTGGTATTGTATGTTGTATGTGGTGTGTGTGTGTGTGTGTGTGTGTGTGTGACGTGTGTGCATGCATGCATGTGTGTGTTAAGAGATGTTAGACTAAATGCACACATACAAGTATGCATGCATGCTCTTATGCATTATGGAATGAATGTTGTTGAGTGGTTCTGGTGAAAGAGAGACTGGTAGAGGATGTTCCAGTTGTTTGACATAATGACCAAAGTAACCATGTTTAACCCTCACTGTTCCTTTCTGTACATTATTTTCTAGAAATGCTTGAATATTTTATCTCAATGCCAAGAAGCTGATGTTTATTTTTGTACTTCATTGTTTCATGCAAATTTATATTTCCTTCTCCATTACAGAATTTAAAATGATAGGGATTGTATGGTAAATTGTTACACATTATTGTACTTTTAAGGTACTAATTATTGCTGTATTTAATGTTTAAAGCATGCCCTATATACTGTAAATCAATATAAAATACATACAGTACATACAAAATGTGATTTGTACAAAATGGAGCATATCTAATATTCTTTTATTTTAGCATGCAGAATACTGCAAAAAAAATCATGTTAAATGTTTATTCATCAGTTGATAATTGTTTTATTTAGGAATAGGACTAACAATGAGCACTTTTGCTGTCTGTCAGCCAGAATCGTACTCCTCCTTTAAACTGTTTTATTTAAAAAGCTGCTATGTCTAGTTTGGAGCAGAAAGCTGTATTTTTAATTAACCTTAAGCCAAGTAGCAATAAAGATTTATACTGTGAAATGCTATGTTATTAATTTTGTCCATTGTTTATTTTGTACACCTTTCCGATGAGCTCATTTCATTCTGACCCCTCCACGAAAAGGCCTCGTTGTCCTGAACCCTTATCTGTCATTTATACATTATGGATCAATAGTGTGGACTTAGACTGTTATTCGTCTGTGGCATTAATGTCCTTACAAAGGAGCTTTTTTTTGTGGAGTAAAATACCATATATTCTCAGTGTTCTTTGCCGTTTACTCTGTGAGAAGAGTTCTCCAATAATTGTAGTCAATATGCACAAGTTAGTTTTCATAAAACATGAGCATAACATTTTGTTTTATATCCCTTTACATACAGAAAACAGGTGTGTTGGTTCATAATGACAACATTTTGAATAGAATGATGTCTGGAATAATATCAAATGTGTAAAATAAATTTAGCTGACAGTGTTGAGACCATTAAATGCACCTTAACCCATTTTGGACTGCGGTCGATTAAAAAAAAGGCTTCAAAATCCTATTTCTTTCCTGAAAAACCCATGTTTCTATATCAGTGGTGCTCAACCTTTTTCATGTCAAGGACCCCCAGAATTATCTCTATTGGGCCACGGACCCCCCCCATCTCAAAATATGTAGTTCCAGGGACGCCCCAGAAGCAAATATTTTAGTTAAAAATGTTCGCTCTGAAATATATATTCAATGATTTGCGCCACAATATAACAATTTTTCAAAAATAGCAGACCTACAAGCTTGTAGCGCGCCACTCGGTGGCGCGCTATGAGCTTGTAGATCTGCTATTTTTTAATAGCTAAATTATAACAATGTTTAAAACACCAAAAGGGGTTCCCGCCCCAAAATGGGTTAAGAACCATGTTAGTATCACTGCTGTTGTGGCTCTACTGGCTCAACGGCCAGTGAGGAGCCCCCACTGCCAGGTGCCTCCCCAGGAGTCGCTAACGCAGTAGCCTCGGTGACCACCGGGGGCATTGCATTCTGCTTTGAAATGTATCTCGACGACACTGCAAAAGGAGGGTGACCTCAATGTCTTACGAGAATAAATAAAGGTTTGAATGCATTCATTTTCCATCCCCCCGAATACAGTATGTGGAAGTACACCCTATGACTTATTTTTTGCACAATAGGAATACATGTTTTCATTTAAAAAAAAAAAAAAAAAGGTATAAAATGTATACTTTGACATTCTACTGTAAAAACAAAATGTAATCCTAATTTCCGAACAATAATTAGTGTGAACCCATTGCAGTACCAACAAGTACCCCTAGGGGTTTGCAAGCCGGACGATGCACCACTGTGGATTTGAAACTCTTGTCTCCATGATGATGGTGGACAGATACTTTACCAATGCACCATTATGAGCACCTTACTTGTTGTTTGAGTCATTTATTAAGACAAATGAAAGATGTTATACACTAGTATATTTATACTAAAGGAGGCAGCAAGAAAAAAATAAAATACATCACTAAAATATTTCTTTAAAAAAAAATGTATAGAACGGTTAAAAATACTGTGAACTTGTATCATGATGATGATGATGTATGATGATGTATTGACCCACATGACTAGCCTGAATTTTCATTTTGTTTCATTTCATTATTCACTGCTGGCACGGCATCCACACTTAACCCATTTAGGCCCGACGTCGAAATAAAAAAAACGTTCGCTCTGAAAGAATATATATTCAAAGATTTGTGCCGCATTTTTACGATTTTTCAAAAATAGCAGACCTACAAGCGCGCTATGAGCTTGTAGATCTGCTATCTACAAGTCCTCGGGCGACCTTTCTAGTCGACATGGCGCGCGCGAACGTTCCACTACACCGAGTGGCGCGCTACGAGCTTGTAGATCTGCTATTTAAAACCTTTGCTTCTGTAGAACGCCACAACGGTAAGGCCTTCCGGTCTGATCTTCGGATATGTTATAGAGCTCCCCGAGACGCACGCGTGGAACTGTAGTACGTCCTCGGGCGACCTTTCTAGGGGACATGGCGCGCGCGAACGTTCCACTACACCGAGTGGCGCGCTACGAGCTTGTAGATCTGCTATTTAAAACCTTTGCTTCTGTAGAACGCCACAACGGTAAGGCCTTCCGGTCTGATCTTCGGATATGTTATAGAGCTCCCCAAGACGCACGCGTGGAACTGTAGTACGTCCTCGGGCGACCTTTCTAGTCGACATGGCGCGCGCGAACGTTCCACTACACCGAGTGGCGCGCTACGAGCTTGTAGATCTGCTATTTAAAACCTTTGCTTCTGTAGAACGCCACAACGGTAAGGCCTTCCGGTCTGATCTTCGGATATGTTATAGAGCTCCCCGAGACGCACGTGTGGAACTGTAGTACGTCCTCGGGCAACCTTCCCTAGGAGGCGGGGTCTCGTTTCACTTTTTCAGCCAGGATGCTGTTAAAGTCTATGGGTCTGTGAGCTGTCCGATGCACAGAGCCAAAGTGAAGGACGTTTTGTACGACTGTCGGAGGCGTACATCCAAGAGACCAAACCGTTCGTCCTGGCTAGCTCTCCGACATATCAGCGCGGCACTTGGTGCAGCGCTGTGAGCTTGTAGGTCTGCTATTTTTCAATAGCTAAAGTATAACATAATGCCTAAAACATCATGTTTCTATGTCAGTGGTTCTCAATATTTCATGTCAAGGACCCCAAAAATGTTATGAAATTGGCCGCCGACCCCCCCATCTGCACATTTTCACGGTTTTTCAATAGCTAAAGTACAACATAATGCTTAGTTATGTAGCCCTCCCATCAGCCTTACTCACATTAATTATCAGGTTAATGAAAAGCATGGGAGGAGCAATACCAACATTCTCGTTGTCTAGGTTCTCACTAGGGTGACCAAAAAGAGACCTCAGGTAGCCACAGAGACATAACATGTAGCTATACTGTAACTTGAAAAACACTAACACTATAAGGTACTATTAGCTCTTGAGCCCCCACCCTGAACACAATCAGAGAATAAACCAAATTATAAATTCACAGACCACAGTACTTTAACTATATTGGTGTTTTTATTCACCCACCAAATCAATTAAAATGCAATGCTCTTATTATGGCACAGTCAGTGGTCAGTTAATTTCCTTACTTACAGTCTGTCTGTACTCTGTGATATGAACCAATGATTCCCGAATCCCGGTCCAACGTGTCCTCCTCAACTGGCATGCACGTGCGTGCGTGTGCTGCGTGTGGTCTCCTGCACACAGTGAACCAGTTTGTAGTAGTCCCGAAATTGCGGTAAAACAAGCGTTCAGAAAGTGTCACTTAAACTCACTTCGGCAAAACTTGTCCTCAGTTGCAAGTCATACAGCACTAAACTGTCTTCTTTCAAGTGTCAATATATATAGACAAGCTAGGCTAAACCATAGCCAAACAATGACTCAAACTGGTTCACTGTTTTCTCCATCCATGTCCACGTTCTTCTGTTCCCCGTTGCTTCTTTTAACACGCATGTCACGTTTCTCTCATAAACACAGTCTTTTTCTCTATGCGTTCATCATGTAGCTCAAACTGAAGCTCTCTCCACATTTTTACATTACGTTCTCCAGCTGTTTACCTTCTCTCTCTCTCTCTCTCTCTCTCTCTCCCACTCCCACCTCTCTTCTTAAGGCACAGTACACACACATCTCCACATAATGGAAAAATAATAAATACCTCCCAGTTTCAAAGAAATAAGTTGACAAAGTTATAGAAAATAACAAACGTCAAAGACTAAAGGCTTTAAACAATGACATTAATTAATATAATTATTCAGGGGCACTACAGTTAAAACACCAAACACCAACCTCTCAGACAGCAGCGCAGCGCACTAACCCTCTTAAAGCACATTATACAAATAACGTTTTATTATTTTATTATTATTATTATTATTATTACAATTGGGTCACAGGGTGCCACGAAAACACATTAACCACAGTGTGATGCTAAAGATTTGATTGATTGAAATATTTATTAACAGTTTGCAGAATTACAGTACATTTCAAGGACAAACTCAATACAAAGACTGTTAACTGTGAGTGGACGACCCAATTAAGCATCACACTTGTTTACAAGAGGGTCCACCTTGTTCAATTCATCAAAACATTTAGAGATGTACAAATAGACACTTCTATATAGCCAAAGAACAGAATCACGTTTAATCACAGGGATGACCCGTACCTGTCACTTTCTGCTGCCTCTCGGGACTCCATGTGTGTCACGAAAACATATAATCCAGGGCATTAATCTCCTCCAAAAACATAAACAACTTAAAAAAGCCAAAATCGCAACAGAGTCAGCTATTCATTCACTGTTTCACAGACCTTGATGTGATTCTTAGCTGTGAATAAGTAAAGTAAACAGATGAACGAGACGACACGATACGACACAACACACACACGCACACAACACACACACACACACGCACACAACACACACACACACACACACACACACACACACACACACACACACACACACACACACACACACAGGAAGTCAGAGAAACGAGAGTCAAATAAAATACAGTCAAATGGCAGTGGATTTCAGAACAGCGCCACAGCCCATCTGTGGCCAGATATAGATATTACATGGCCAGTGAGCGGAGAGGCCCTCCTCTCCTCTCCTCCACAAAAGTGAAAACAGACAAAACAAACCTTTAAAACATGTTCCCTAAGCCTATTCTTCGCAAACGAGACATTTTATTGATATTTAGAGCGTGTAGAATCCAATGGCGTCAGTCTGGGCTCTCCACGCCGTTTACAAAGGTCAATGGTCAGCAAAAAGGCTGCCTCTTCTCTCCTTCCTCTCCTCTCCTTTCTCCCCTCTCTCCACAGAAGTGAAAACAGACAAAACACACCTTTAAAACATGTTCCCTAACCCTATTCTTCGCAAACGAGACATTTTATTCATATTTAGAGTGTCCCGAATTCAATGGGGCCGGTCTCGACTTTCCAGGACGTTTGCAAAGGTCAATGGTCAGCAAAAAGACTGCAACGGTGACCCTTTGGGCCAAATTCTTTAAAAAACGGGGTGATATATATTTTTAAAAATATGTAAGAACCTCCAATATCCATATTCAGGACATGTCGAATCCAATGGAACCGGTCTCAAATTTCCACGACGTTTGCAAAGGTCAAAGGTCAGCCGAAAGACTGCCACGGTGACCTTTGGGCCAAATGCCTTAAAAATTAAGTGATAGATATTTTTTAAAATATGTAACACCCCCGAATATCCATATTCAGGCCATGGCGAATAAAATGGCGTTGGTTTCGATTTTGTGGGACTCTTACAAGTGTCCGATAAAGGGAACTACACTGCAATGCTAGGCCTCGGGTCAGATTTGAGGTTCCCGAGGTCGCAGAAAAAAACTCAGACCATCATGACGATCGGCTCATCGCCGCGATCGCAGAGGTGTTCGGCCCATCCCGAACAGACTTACGATCGTCGGCGTAGGCACGCGTGAACGTAAAAACTTTGCTTCACTGGAACGCCACGACGGTGAGGCCTTCCGGGCTGATTTTCGGATATGTTATAGAGCTCCCGGAGACGCACGCGTGGATCTATAGAACGTCCTCGGGTGACCTTTCTAGGAGGCGCGGTCTCGTTTCACTTTTTCAGCCAGGACGCTGTTAGAGTCTATGGGTCTATGACATGTCTGCATGCACAGAGCCAAAGTGAAGGACGTTTTGTACGACTGTCGGAGGCGTACGTCCGAGACACCGAACCGTTCGTCTCAGCTGGCTCTCCGACATATCCGAACGTCGGACCGTGATGTTTTATCGTTGGCGCGTTGTCGCGCGTCAAAGTCGGCAATTTGTAGGCGTTCGTTCAAGGCTACCGCCGCGACCGTATGTCCGTTTGGCCCGAAACCTATACGGCTGCGATCGGGGCCGCGACCCGGCCGTGGTGATGGTCTCGGATTTGTTCTGCGACTTTCGCGTCAAAGTCGCAAATTTCGAGGCCTTCGTGCAGGGCTACTGTCGCGACCGTATGTCCGTTTGGCCCAAACCCTATACTGCTGCGATCGGGGCCGCGACCCGGTTGCGGTGATGTTCTGCGAATTTCGCGACTTTTCTCGCTAACTTAGGCCTTACTTTGTGGGATCGGTTTATGCTAATGAAGGGCGTGGTTCCGGCTACTTTGTGGGTGTGGGCTATGCAAATTAGTGGGTGTCACTTATGCAAATTAGTGGGTGCTGCCCGCCTACTTTGTGGAAGCGGTACATGCAAATGAAGTGCGTGGTTCCGGCTACTTTGTGGGTGTGGTTTATGCAAATGAAGGGGTGTCGATTATGCAAATTAGTGGGTGTCGCCCCACCTACTTTGTGGGAGCGGTTTATGCTAATGAAGGGCGTGGTTCCGGCTACTTTGTGGGTGTGGGCTATGCAAATTAGTGGGTGTCGCTTATGCACATTAGTGGGTGTCGCCCGCCTACTTTGTGGGAGCGGTTTATGCAAATGAAGGGGCGTGGCATGCAAATGAAGGGGAGTGGTATGCAAATGAAGGGCGTGTTTCGGCTACTTTGTTGGATTGGTTTATGCAAATGAAGGGGCGTGGTATGCAAATGAAGGGGCATGGTTCCGGCTACTTTGTGGGATTAGTCTATGCAAATGAAGGGGAGTGGTATGCAAATGAAGGGGAGTGGTATGCAAATGAAGGGCGTGTTTCGGCTACTTTGTTGGATTGGTTTATGCAAATGAAGGGGCGTGGTATGCAAATGAAGGGGAGTGGTATGCAAATGAAGGGGAGTGGTATGCAAATGAAGGGGCATGGTATGCAAATGAAGGGGAGTGGTATGCAAATGAAGGGCATGTTTCTGCTACTCTGTGGGATTGGTTTATGCAAATGAAGGTGCGTGGTATGCAAATGAAGGGGAGTGGTATGCAAATAAAGGGGCATGGTTCCGGCTACTTTGTGGGATTAGTTTATGCAAATGAAGGTGCGTGGTATGCAAGTGAAGGGGAGTGGTATGCAAATGAAGGGGAGTGGTATGCAAATGAAGGGGAGTGGTATGCAAATGAAGGGGCATGGTTCCGGCTACTTTGTGGGATTAGTTTATGCAAATGAAGGGGTGTGGTATGCAAATGAAGGGGAGTGGTATGCAAATAAAGGTGCGTGGTATGCAAATTAAGGGGCATGGTATGCAAATGAAGGGGAGTGGTATGCAAATGAAGGGCATGTTTCTGCTACTCTGTGGGATTGGTTTATGCAAATGAAGGTGCGTGGTATGCAAATGAAGGGGCGTGGTTCCCGCTACTTTGTGGGAGTGGGTTATGCAAATTTGATGGGCGTGGTTTCGGCTACTTTGTGGGTGTGGGCTATGCAAATTTGTGGGTGTCGCTTATGCAAATTAGTGCGTGTCGCCCTCCTACTTTGTTGGAGCGGTTTATGCAAATGAAGGGCGTGGTTCCGGCTACTTTGTGGGTGTGGTATATGCAAAATAGTGGGTGTCGCTTATGCAAATTAGTGGGTGTCTCCAGCCTACTTTCTGGGAGCGGTTTATGCAAATGAAGGGGCGTGGTTCCCGCTACTTTGTGGGAGCGGGTTATGCAAATTTGATGGGCGTGGTTTCGGCTACTTTGTGGGTGTGGGCTATGCAAATTTGTGGGTGTCGCTTATGCAAATTAGTGCGTGTCGCCCTCCTACTTTGTTGGAGCGGTTTATGCAAATGAAGGGCGTGGTTCCGGCTACTTTGTGGGTGTGGTATATGCAAATTAGTGGGTGTCGCTTATGCAAATTAGTGGGTGTCTCCCGCCTACTTTCTGGGAGCGGTTTATGCAAATGAAGGGGCGTGGTTCCCGCTACTTTGTGGGAGCGGGTTATGCAAATTTGATGGGCGTGGTTTCGGCTACTTTGTGGGTGTGGGCTATGCAAATTTGTGGGTGTCGCTTATGCAAATTAGTGCGTGTCGCCCTCCTACTTTGTTGGAGCGGTTTATGCAAATGAAGGGCGTGGTTCCGGCTACTTTGTGGGTGTGGTATATGCAAATTAGTGGGTGTCGCTTATGCAAATTAGTGGGTGTCTCCCGCCTACTTTCTGGGAGCGGTTTATGCAAATGAAGGGCGTGGTTCTGGCTACTTTGTGGGTGTGGGCTATGCAAATTTGTGGGTGCTGCTCATGCAAATTAGTGCGTGTCGCCCGCCTACTTTGTGGGAGCGGTTTATGCAAATGAAGGGGCGTGGTTCCCGCTACTTTGTGGGAGTGGGTTATGCAAATTTGATGGGCGTGGTTTCGGCTACTTTGTGGGTGTGGGCTATGCAAATTTGTGGGTGTCGCTTATGCAAATTAGTGCGTGTCGCCCTCCTACTTTGTTGGAGCGGTTTATGCAAATGAAGGGCGTGGTTCCGGCTACTTTGTGGGTGTGGTATATGCAAATTAGTGGGTGTCGCTTATGCAAATTAGTGGGTGTCTCCAGCCTACTTTCTGGGAGCGGTTTATGCAAATGAAGGGGCGTGGTTCCCGCTACTTTGTGGGAGCGGGTTATGCAAATTTGATGGGCGTGGTTTCGGCTACTTTGTGGGTGTGGGCTATGCAAATTTGTGGGTGTCGCTTATGCAAATTAGTGCGTGTCGCCCTCCTACTTTGTTGGAGCGGTTTATGCAAATGAAGGGCGTGGTTCCGGCTACTTTGTGGGTGTGGTATATGCAAATTAGTGGGTGTCGCTTATGCAAATTAGTGCGTGTCGCCCGCCTACTTTGTGGGAGCGGTTTATGCAAATGAAGGGGCGTGGTTCCCGCTACTTTGTGGGAGTGGGTTATGCAAATTTGATGGGCGTGGTTTCGGCTACTTTGTGGGTGTGGGCTATGCAAATTTGTGGGTGTCGCTTATGCAAATTAGTGCGTGTCGCCCTCCTACTTTGTTGGAGCGGTTTATGCAAATGAAGGGCGTGGTTCCGGCTACTTTGTGGGTGTGGTATATGCAAAATAGTGGGTGTCGCTTATGCAAATTAGTGGGTGTCTCCAGCCTACTTTCTGGGAGCGGTTTATGCAAATGAAGGGGCGTGGTTCCCGCTACTTTGTGGGAGCGGGTTATGCAAATTTGATGGGCGTGGTTTCGGCTACTTTGTGGGTGTGGGCTATGCAAATTTGTGGGTGTCGCTTATGCAAATTAGTGCGTGTCGCCCGCCTACTTTGTGGGAGCGGTTTATGCAAATGAAGGGGCGTGGTTCCCGCTCCTTTGTGGGAGTGGGTTATGCAAATTTGATGGGTGTGGTTTCGGCTACTTTGTGGGTGTGGGCTATGCAAATTTGTGGGTGTCGCTTATGCAAATTAGTGCGTGTCGCCCGTCTACTTTGTGGGAGCGGTTTATGCAAATGAAGGGCGTGGCTCTGGCTACTTTGTGGGTGTGGGCTATGCAAATTTGTGGGTGCTGCTCATGCAAATTAGTGCGTGTCGCCCGCCTACTTTGTGGGAGTGGGTTATGCAAATTTGATGTGCGTGGTTGCGGCTACTTTGTGGGTGTGGGCTATGCAAATTTGTGGGTGTCGCTTATGCAAATTAGTGCGTGTCGCCCGCCTACTTTGTGGGAGTGGGTTATGCAAATTTGATGTGCGTGGTTGCGGCTACTTTGTGGGTGTGGGCTATGCAAATTTGTGGGTGTCGCTTATGCAAATTAGTGCGTGTCGCCCGCCTACTTTGTGGGAGTGGGTTATGCAAATTTGATGTGCGTGGTTGCGGCTACTTTGTGGGTGTGGGCTATGCAAATTTGTGGGTGTCGCTTA
The DNA here is from genome assembly GCF_951216825.1 of Electrona antarctica. NCBI lineage: Eukaryota > Metazoa > Chordata > Actinopteri > Myctophiformes > Myctophidae > Electrona > Electrona antarctica. The sequence continues at coordinate 52,962,521 of NC_136808.1, read as the reverse complement.
TGCAAATTAGTGCGTGTCGCCCGCCTACTTTGTGGGAGTGGGTTATGCAAATTTGATGTGCGTGGTTGCGGCTACTTTGTGGGTGTGGGCTATGCAAATTTGTGGGTGTCGCTTATGCAAATTAGTGCGTGTCGCCCGCCTACTTTGTGGGAGCGGTTTATGCAAATGAAGGGCGTGGCTCTGGCTACTTTGTGGGTGTGGGCTATGCAAATTTGTGGGTGCTGCTCATGCAAATTAGTGCGTGTCGCCCGCCTACTTTGTGGGAGCGGTTTATGCAAATGAAGCGGCGTGGTTCCCGCTACTTTGTGGGAGTGGGTTATGCAAATTTGATGGGCGTGGTTTCGGCTACTTTGTGGGTGTGGGCTATGCAAATTTGTGGGTGTCGCTTATGCAAATTAGTGCGTGTCGCCCTCCTACTTTGCTGGAGCGGTTTATGCAAATGAAGGGCGTGGTTCCGGCTACTTTGTGGGTGTGGTATATGCAAATTAGTGGGTGTCGCTTATGCAAATTAGTGGGTGTCTCCCGCCTATTTTCTGGGAGCGGTTTATGCAAATGAAGGGGGGTGGTTCCCGCTACTTTGTGGGAGTGGGTTATGCAGATTTGATGGGCGTGGTTTCGGCTACTTTGTGGGTGTGGGCTATGCAAATTTGTGGGTGTCGCTTATGCAAATTAGTGCGTGTCGCCCGCCTACTTTGTGGGAGCGGTTTATGCAAATGAAGGGGCGTGGTTCCCGCCTACTTTGTGGGAGTGGGTTATGCAAATTTGATGGGCGTGGTTTCGGCTACTTGGGTGTGGGCTATGCAAATTTGTGGGTGTCGCTTATGCAAATTAGTGCGTGTCGCCCGCCTACTTTGTGGGAGCGGTTTATGCAAAGGGCGTGTTTCGGCGACTTTGTATGATTGGCTTATACAAATGAAGGGGCGTGGTATGCAAATGAAGGGGAGTGGTATGCAAATAAAGGGCGTGTTTCGGCTACTTTGTGGGATAGGCTTATGCAAATGTAGGGGAGTGGTATGCAAATGAAGGAAGTGGTTCCGGCTACTTTGTGGGTGTGGTATATGCAAATTAGTGGGTGTCGCTTATGCAAATTAGTGGGTGTCGCCCGCCTACTTTGTGGGAGCGGTTTATGCAAATGAAGGGGCTCCCTTCATTTGCATAAACCAATCCCACAAAGTAGCCGAAACCACGCCCATCAAATCTGCATAACCCACTCCCACAAAGTAGCGGGAACCACGCCCCTTCATTTGCATAAACTGCTCCCACAAAGTAGGCGGGCGACATGCACTAATTTGCATAAGCGACACCCACAAATTTGCATAGCCCACACCCACAAAGTAGCCAAAACCACGCCCATCAAATCTGCATAACCCACTCCCACAAAGTAGCGGGAACCACGCCCCTTCATTTGCATAAACTGCTCCCACAAAGTAGGCGGGCGACACGCACTAATTTGCATAAGCGACACCCACAAATTTGCATAGCCCACACCCACAAAGTAGCTGAAACCACGCCCATCAAATTTGCATAACCAACTCCCACAAAGTAGCGGGAACCACGCCCCTTCATTTGCATAAACCGCTCCCAGAAAGTAGGCGGGAGACACCCACTAATTTGCATAAGCGACACCCACAAATGTGCATATACCACACCCAAAGTAGCCGGAACCACACCCTTCATTTGCATAAACCGCTAATTTGCATAAGCGACACCCACAAATTTGCATAGCCCACACCAACAAAGTAGCCGAAACCACGCCCCTTCATTTGCATAAACTGCTCCCACAAAGTAGGCGGGCGACACGCACTAATTTGCATAAGCGACACCCACAAATTTGCATAGCCCACACCCACCAAAGTAGCCAAAACCACGCCCATCAAATCTGCATAACCCACTTCCACAAAGTAGCGGGAACCACGCCCCTTCATTTGCATAAACTGCTCCCACAAAGTAGGCGGGCGACACGCACTAATTTGCATAAGCGACACCCACAAATTTGCATAGCCCACACCCACAAAGTAGCTGAAACCACGGCCATCAAATTTGCATAACCAACTCCCACAAAGTAGCGGGAACCACGCCCCTTCATTTGCATAAACCGCTCCCAGAAAGTAGGCGGGAGACACCCACTAATTTGCATAAGCGACACCCAGAAATGTGCATATACCACACCCAAAGTAGCCGGAACCACACCCTTCATTTGCATAAACCGCTAATTTGCATAAGCGACACCCACAAATTTGCATAGCCCACACCAACAAAGTAGCCGAAACCACGCCCCTTCATTTGCATAAACTGCTCCCACAAAGTAGCCAAAACCACGCCCATCAAATCTGCATAACCCACTCCCACAAAGTAGCGGGAACCATGCCCCTTCATTTGCATAAACTGCTCCCACAAAGTAGGCGGGCGACACGCACTAATTTGCATAAGCGACACCCACAAATTTGCATAGCCCACACCCACAAAGTAGCCGAAACCACGCCCATCAAATTTGCATAACCAGCTCCCACAAAGTAGCGGGAACCACGCCCCTTCATTTGCATAAACCGCTCCCAGAAAGTAGGCGGGAGACACCCACTAATTTGCATAAGCGACACCCAGAAATGTGCATATACCACACCCAAAGTAGCCGGAACCACACCCTTCATTTGCATAAACCGCTAATTTGCATAAGCGACACCCACAAATTTGCATAGCCCACACCAACAAAGTAGCCGAAACCACGCCCCTTCATTTGCATAAACTGCTCCCACAAAGTAGGCGGGCGACACGCACTAATTTGCATAAGCGACACCCACAAATTTGCATAGCCCACACCCACAAAGTAGCCAAAACCACGCCCATCAAATCTGCATAACCCACTCCCACAAAGTAGCGGGAACCACGCCCCTTCATTTGCATAAACTGCTCCCACAAAGTAGGCGGGCGACACGCACTAATTTGCATAAGCGACACCCACAAATTTGCATAGCCCACACCCACAAAGTAGCCGAAACCACGCCCATCAAATTTGCATAACCCGCTCCCACAAAGTAGCGGGAACCACGCCCCTTCATTTGCATACCACGCCCCTTAATTTGCATACCACGTCCCTTAATTTGCATAAGCCAATCCCACACAGTAGCCGGAACCACGCCCCTTCATTTGCATAAGCCACTCCCACAAAGTAGGTGGGACGCAGCCCACTAATTTGCATAAGCAAAATGTGAGGTGTGTGTGTGTAGTAGTAGTAGTAGTAGTAGTAGTAGTAGTAGTAGAAGTAATACAACATACGAGATGATGCCTGATCTTCTGACATCCATAGTTGGTTGACTGGATGGCGTTGTCCTCACCTGGAGAGAAATGCCCCCGGAAATATGATCCATCCATCCATCCATCCATCCATCCATCCATCCATCCATCCATCCATCCATCCATCTATTTATTTATTTATTTATTTATTTATTTATTTATTTATTTATTCATTCATTCATTCATTCATTCATTCATTCATTCATTCATTCATTCATTCATTCATTCATTCATTCATTCATTCATTCATTCATTCATTCCCCCCGGAAATAAATAAATAAACAAGGATAATCATCCATCCATGTGTGACAATTGTTTGACACACATCATGTCATGTCATGTCATGTCATGACATGTCTGTCTTACTCTATAGCAAGAGGTGGGGGGGGGGGACCCGCCAAAGCACATTTTAGACAACAAAATCAATTGTAGATTTAGTTTGTGATGTGTTGAGCAGGGAGTAGACTATGGTGGACTGGATACAGCAGAATAGTTGTCAGTCCAGGTATTTCACACAGGTGATGACACTAAACTGGTTTATTTGGCAGCCAACTAATAGAGCATTGATTCAGTATTGACCATATTAAGCCAGGTCTCACGGCAGACAGCACTAATATGATAAACAAATGTGAACGGAGCACGTCAGATCTTCTACACAAAGCAAAATAAAAGGGAGCAGTGCACCACCCTGTGGCACCAACTGGCACTGCTGACTGTTACAAATTGACTAAAAAGAGAAAAGAGTGGATTATCTTGGATTATGTCCGCCAAAATACATTTCAATTGTACATTTAGTTGACTTATTAAAGTGTGATTTATTTTTGATTTATCCTTAGTCCTTGACTAAAAGGTAAAGAATGATTTATTTTGATTTATCCTCAATCCTCTGTCCGAGGTCACGAATCTTGACTTGTCACGAACCAGCGTGTCGTGGCACTGTAAGCGACTGCCAGAACCACTGAGCCACCGTGGAATACTCTGAGCCAAGGATTGAGGGGATATTTATCCTCTTGTTTTTTTTGCAGGAAAATCAAACCACAGACCACCGGCACACTGGACCAGCACACTAGCTAGTTAGAAATATCAATCAGTCTACTTATATGAATGCATATAACATATACAAGTCAATGCATTCCACCAAAGATCCCTCACGTGACGTTAGGGTAGAGTTTGTTTAACAGTACTTGTGAGGACTCTCTCTCTCACACACACACACCAGAGACTGGCAGCTGATTGGCTCATTCAGGGTTGCCAGGTTGGTGGCTGTCAGGTTGTCTAATGCCTGCTGCATTGTGTGTGTGTGTGAACCAGCTACACTGGCATTTAAACACATTCATATTGTAACTGTTGCCACTATAGGTGATATAGTTTGCTTTATTCCTAAAAGCTCCAAGTTCATAATGAAGAAGTTCATAATTAAGTCACATTTACGTTTAAAACATTATTTCATGTATTTGTGTCAAGTTGTTGTAATGCTTTTATTTTGAAGAGTCAAAGTCATGTTCCGTGTCTCGTTTGGTCTGCTCATATAAATTGGGTACACAGGTTTTTTGTGTAAGCAATCAAGCCACAAGCAGGAGCAGCTCCGTTTGCACTGGTCACACAAAGAGACTAAAAGTTACAAGAGACTGTCATAAGAAAGGTTAGAAGGACCTAAGACTGAAGAGATTCCCTTCTTTGTTATTTGCACGCAGCCAACAAGGTATTTGTATTACTTTGGTAAAATGTTTGCATCTACATGCTGTGCATGTCATGTCGTATTTATGTTAATTGTAACGTGCTTGTTTTATTGTATTGTTTATAGTTTTCACGGTGAATTTGGAGGATCCACAAATAAATCAGTTTCAAGGAAACCACTTGTGTCTGTCTGTGCTCGGAGGGAGTTACACATATAATATGACAGCACCACACACACACACACAGAGGCATTGCCTAAAACACATTAAAAAACTCAAACATTCCAGGTGACTAAAATGTGACTAAATGAAAACTATTCAAGGGACTGAAATGAGTTTGCTGCCAAAAACACAACACTGCAGGATGTCACCTCAGCCACGCGTATGTGTGTCAAGACATTTTATTAGCAACTACACACACCTGTTGCAAGGTCCCCTTTTGGTGTTTTAAACGTTTACTGGGGACCCCCTGGAAATCCCACAAGGGCCCCTGGTGGTCCACGGACCCTGAATTGAGAAGCACTGGCATACATTCTAAGCATTTATGTTCAGTTAGCTTTTATAAATGTAACTTTAAACGTAACAACAGACTGCGCTGCTGTCTAGTCGTGTTCAAACCATTGTGATGTTGCATTACCTACGTTTACTGGGGACCCCCTGGAAATCCCCCAAGGGCCCCGGGGGGTCCACGGACCCCGAATTGAGAAGCACTGGCATGCATTCTAAGCATTTATGCTCAGTTAGCTTTTATAAATGTAATTTTAAACGTGAAAACAGACTGCGTTGCTGTCTAGTCGTGTTCAAACCATTGTGATGTTGCATTACCTACGTTTACTGGGGACCCCCTGGAAATCCCCCAAGGGCCCCAGGGGGTCCACGGACCCCGAATTGAGAAGCACTGGTATACATTCTAAACATTTGTATTCAGTCAGCTTTTATAAATGTCATTTTAAACGTGAAAACAGACTGCGTTGCTGTCTAGTCATGTGCAAACCATTGTGATGTTGCATTACCTACCTTTACTGGGGACCCCCTGGAAATCACCCAAGGGCCCCTGGGGGTCACCGGACCCCGAATTGAGAAGCACTGGCATACATTCTAAGCATTTATGCTCAGTTAGCTTTTATAAATGTCACTTTAAACGTGAAAACAGACTGCGCTGCTGTCTAGTCGTGTTCAAACCATTGTGATGTTGCATTACCTACGTTTACTGGGGACCCCCTGGACAACCCCCAATGGCCCCTGGGGGGTCACCGGACCCCGAATTGAGAAGCACTGGCATACATTCTAAGCATTTATGCTCAGTTAGCTTTTATAAATGTCACTTTAAACGTGAAAACAGACTGTGCTGCTGTCTAGTCGTGTTCAAACCATTGTGATGTTGCATTACCTACGTTTACTGGGGACCCCCTGGACAACCCCCAATGGCCCCTGGGGGGTCACCGGACCCCGAATTGAGAAGTACTGGCATACATTCTAAGCATTTATGCTCAGTTAGCTTTTATAAATGTCACTTTAAACGTGAAAACAGACTGTGCTGCTGTCTAGTCGTGTTCAAACCATTGTGATGATGCATTACCTACGTTTACTGGGGACCCCCTGGACAACCCCCAAGGGCCCCTGGGGGTCACCGGACCCCGAATTGAGAAGCACTGGTATAGATTCTAAACAATTGTATTCAGTCAGCTTTTATAAATTACATTTTAAACGTGAAAACAGTCTCTTGTTATAGATATTATAGTTGTAGTTAAAGTACACAGTGTGAATGTCCCTTAACATAACACCAATGCTGAATAGTACTAGGGAGAACATGATAGTATCCGTCCATAGACTGGCCTCTGGTGACCAGATAGGAGCATTACTGCATCTACATTAAGGACAAGTATACAGCCTACTGTACATCCTCAGGGTTCATTGATATAATCTCTGTCTAAAATAGCAGATCTACAAGCTCGGTAGCGCGGCACCGATTGCCGCGCTACGAGCTTGTAGGTCTGCTATTTTGGGGGCCTCTGTCTGTCTGTCTGTCTAACAATCTGTCTTGTCTGTCTGTCTGACAGTCTGTCTTGTCTGTCTAAAATAGCAGATCTACAAGCTCATAGCGCGCCACTCGGTGGCGCGCTACGAGCTTGTAGTTCTGCTATTTTTGAAAAATCGTGAAAATATTTATTTCAGAAAACTGGAGGATTTAGAAGATTTTTTTTAAATTTTGAGGTCAGGCCTAAATGGGTTAAAGTATGTTTTGTATGAATAATCTAAATCTCCAAAGTCACTTGTAACTAAAGCTGTCAAATAATTGTAGTGGAGTAAAAAGTACAATATTTGCCTCTGAGTTGTTCATTTATGTGTTGATGTGTGTGTGCTGTGTTGTGGACAGGTTGTGTTAATGTGTGTGCTGTGTTGTGGACAGGTTGTGTTAATGTGTGTGCTGTGTTGTGGACAGGTTGTGTTAATGTGTGTGCTGTGTTGTGGACAGGTTGTGTTAATGTGTGTGCTGTGTTGTGGACAGGTTGTGTTAATGTGTGTGTGCTGTGTTGTGGACAGGTTGTGTGTGTCTGTGCTGGCAGTGGATCGTTTTGGGGACAGCGGCGTAGAGGCAGCTTATGGCATCTTTGACGGTGACCGCAATGAGGAAGTGCCTCGACTACTGCAGTGCACCATGGGAGATGTGCTATCCGAGGAATTACAGCACTCCAGTGTGGACAGCGTGTACATGTGCAATACCTTTCTCACCTCACACAGGTTGGATTATCTAATAAATACACTGGTTCTCAGAGTAGGCTCCGGGGACCCGGGTTTCAGGGCATCCACAGCAAAATAAGGAACAATGTTTAAATCTTAAACTTAAACCTATTTTAGTATTTGGCTATTTGAAAATAGACCATCTACAAGCTTACGTGTCGCAATGTGACATGTTGTGAGCTTGTAAATCTGCTATTTTCAATATACGGTTAAAAGGCCTGAGGCAAAATACAGTGTCAATCTAATATATTGCGTAAATTTGAATTAAAAACTATTTAGACGATATTTGCCATCAGTACATCAACAGTGTTTGCAATTAACAAACGGATCATTGTGCTGCCGCTGCTGTGTTGATTTATAGGTTGCGAACAGCTGCTTTAGGGCTCTGAAGCTGGTGTGTGTGTGTGTGTGTGTGTGTGTGTGTGTGTGTGTGTGTATGTGTGTGTGTGTGTTTGTATGGTACAGGAAACTAGGCATGGCTGGGCAGAAGCTGGGAGCCTCTGCCCTGCTGTGTTACATCCACCACGAGCCTTTAGGGGAGCCAGGAGGCGTGTTCAGCCTGACCGTGGCTAACGTGGGCACCTGCCAGGCAGTGCTGTGCCGAGACGGCCAGCCTCTAGTCCTCTCTAAGGTCCTCAGCCTGGAGAGCAGTGCCGAGGAGATGGAGAGGGTTAAACTAGCCAAAGCCATCATCACAGAGGTACTAGTTATTGCACTATTGCAAATTTCAAAAATAGTGAAGATAGCTCATCTACAAGCTCACAGCGCATCGCGATGCAACTTGTAGATCAGCTATTACAACTCTGACCACCAAATTGCACCATTTGTAAGATATTGATTCTAATTAGAAGTTGTGTAGTGATTTTTACAGTGTACCGAATGACTATACATAACCAGCCAGTTTCATTACAAGAGTTTAGTAATCTCATCAAGGCTCAACTAATAAGTTGCCTATAAAACATGTTTTTTGAGGATAGAAAAATCACACATGTCTTCTTGAGACATTATGAAAATATTGACTGGTTGGAAACTCTTTATACTTTTCCAGATGCAACACTTTAGGATGAAACCCTACATGTACTAGACTGTGTTCTACTCATGTTTACATGTTTATCTCTGTTCTTAATGTTTGCAGGACAACAAGGTGAGCGGAGTGACGTGTTGCTCGCGCCTGCTGGGCTGCTCTTATCTCTCTCCGTGGGTGCTGCCCAAGCCCTGGGTGCACACCGAGCCCCTCTGTCCCCAAGACCAGTTCCTGATCCTGGGCAACCGGGCGCTGTTCCAGAGGGTCTCCTACCACGAGGCCGTGCGTACCGTTCAGACCGTGCGCGACCCGCGCGCCGCCGCCAAGAAGCTCTGCTCCCTGGCCCAGAGCTACGGCTGCAAGGACAACATCGGCGCCGTGGTGGTGTCTCTGCACATCGGCGAGGACAGCTGCACCTGTGAGCCGCCGCTCTCTGCCGCCGGCACTGAGCCACGAGGAGGGGGGCCGACCACGGCGTGCCCCGCCACCGCCTTACCGGCCGCCGTGATGATTCTCGGCCCCGCCACTGCCGAGCCAGTCACTCCCTCGTGCAGCACCGCCGTCGTCGTGTCCGAGTTCAACAGCGAGACGTCGGCCTCCGAGGTGGGCAGCGAAGCAGGTTCCACTGCCTCCGATGAGCAAACCTCCTCACAAGGTTAGTAAAGTTTAGAATCCGTTTTTTTTAACGTTGTTTGACTTTTTTTCCTATGCACAGCTTTGTGTGTGTGTGTTTGTAGCACGGAATGTGATGTATGATGATATATGATGGCAAGAGCGCCCCTCACTTCACACAAGTGTAATTTTTTATTTAGTTTTCACTTTTTTTGTTTTTCAATTTCAGTTAGTGTTTATAGTTCGTTTTTTAATTAGTTTTAGTGTTGTTTTTTATTGTAATGTATGGGGTAGGGGAGAGATTCAAAAAGTTCAGAAAAACGTGTCGCATTGCATCGCTGGCACAGCAATAATATTGGAAGATTTCACATCCACCCAAAATAGGCTTTTGGGTGGATGTGTCTTATTCATTCATTAATATTGGAATCCCCATCAATGATGTTATTGGTAGACAGGTTTCCGTACACTGTCCACCAATGAGACGCAGTGAGCGAATAGGCACAAATGGTGCCATCTTCTAACGAGCATGAGGACCAATTATCTGAAGATAAGATTTAAAATGGGTGACATGCTCCTTCTTTAACCAGTGTATGATAGTAACCCTGCCTCCTCAGGCCCCGTGCACCGCCCAGAGAGACGCTGCAGCCTGCATCCCGCTGCCACCACCACGCTGTCTGGCGTTATGGTGCCCGGCTCGGCCGGGGCGGGGGGGCCTCACCCCGTCTTGTTCCAGCGGCAGCCCTCCAGTGCCACCTTCTCCAGTAACCACTCTGACAACGGGCTGGACAGCGACGACGAATTACCACTTGAAGGTGTGATCTCCAACGGCAGCAAGCTAGAGGTGGAGGTACTGTTCGACACTGGACCGATTCCAGAGTATTCTGTAGTACTGGACTGATCCCAGAGTATTCTGTAGTACTGGACTGATCCCAGAGTATTCTGTTGATCTCGTTATTACGACACTAGTTGTTTAAGCATAGCGTGGGATACTGTAATTACTGTGATTGGGTGTGTCTTGTTTGTGCGTAGCGCAGGTTACTGTAAAGGGTGTGCTGTCGTAGTGCAGGTTACTGTAAAGGGTGTGCTGTCGTAGTGCAGGTTACTGTAAAGGGTGTGCTGTCGTAGTGCAGGTTACTGTAAAGGGTGTGCTGTCGTAGTGCAGGTTACTGTAAAGGGTGTGCTGTCGTAGTGCAGGTTACTGTAAAGGGTGTGCTGTCGTATGCAGGTTACTGTAAAGGGTGTGCTGTCGTAGTGCAGGTTACTGTAAAGGGTGTGCTGTCGTAGTGCAGGTTACTGTAAAGGGTGTGCTGTCGTAGTGCAGGTTACTGTAAAGGGTGTGCTGTCGTAGTGCAGGTTACTGTAAAGGGTGTGTTGTCGTAGTGCAGGTTACTGTAAAGGGTGTGTTGTCGTAGTGCAGGTTACTGTAAAGGGTGTGCTGTCGTAGTGCAGGTTACTGTAAAGGGTGTGCTGTCGTATGCTATCATTCATTGTTGATGGCATTTTAAGCGTTAACCATCAAAAATGGTGTGCTTTAACTGCTGGCCACTGAATTTGCCCTGCGGGATCGATAAAGGTGTCTGTCTGTCTGTCTGTCTGTCTGTCTGTCTGTCTCTTTATCTATCTAGGTTGACATCCATTGCTGTGCGTTCCAGCTGCGTTCTGGCCCCCCCGCCGTGAACCCCAAAGACGACATGGAGAAGCGGGGTTGTGACTATCCCAACGGTAAGACGCGCAGGCAGACCAGCGTGGTGGTGTCTGCGACCAACGGCTGCCTCCTGGCCGTCTGCGGCCGAGAGATGTCGGACCTGAAGAAGTCACCGTCCACGTCCAGCCTCTTTGGCAAGAAGCTGTCCAACGGCTCCGTGGTTGCCCCTCAGGTAGCCCTGTCACAATTACCCAGTGGTGTGGGGGAAAGTACTCAAATGTGTTGCTTAAGTAAAAGTATCAATACTGCAATGTAGAACTGCTCCGTTACAAGTAAAAGTTCGGAATTCAAAATGTACTTGATTAAAAGTACGAAAGTATTGGCATCAAAATGTACTTAAAGTACCAAAAGTAGAAAGTACTCACTGTGCAGAATGTCCCATTTCAAGTTTTCAAATGTATTCAAATATTTTGAAAATAGCAGATCTAGAAGCTCACTGTGAATTTGTAGATCGGCTATTTTCAAATGGCCGAAATGTATAGAGCTGAAGTGTTTAATATATGTTTTATAATAATAATCTAGTTATTGAAATAATTATAATAATATTATTTTTAATAAAAAATAGTTTTCAAATGAATGTAAAAGTACAATATTTGCCTCTGTGATGTAGTGGAGTAGAAGTAAAAGTAGGGTACTTTCGATCACATGATCTCCTCATCGCAAATTATTTGGGATGACTCGTTTCCATTTCATCTGTATAAATGAGTCTGTGGAGAAATGCATCGTATCATGTGCTTATAATTTAAATCATCTATTTTCGCCATTTTTGAAAACTTTGGAAGTATTAAATGATCAAACAGAAAAGTAATTTTCTGTTACTAGGCAAACTGAAAAGACATTTTCAACTATATATGTATTTTTTATGCCAAAAACAGTTAAATTGTTACTCGCATCAATGGATTATTTAGGGACATGTCAGATAAACATTTGATCGTCAACTAAACTGTCATCATGATGACAACCCTACCCTCAGGACAGCCATAACGCCATCGAGGTGGCCCTGGAGGCTCCCAAAAAGAAGTCGGGCTACTTCACTGCCCCGGCCCAGCAGGACCCAGAGGATCAACTGATTGTGCCCCCGAGTCTGGAGCAGGATGTCCGGGAGCAGCTGAGAGGCCAGACCCCTGTGGTCTTGGGTCCCCCGGTGCCGTCCACTCCCCCTTCCATTAGAGACCTGGTGTGGGACCACCCGCACCCTCCTGCTGCTCCCATGCTCCATCAGCACAACCACACCTCCATGCTGGCCCCCTCTGCAGGCCCCACTCACATTCTACAGCAGGAGGTGTACGACACTGCCCTCTAGTAGGAGAGCCAGAGTAACGCACCAAATGCCATGGCAAAAGGAGGCAGAAAGGAGGTCTCTCTGTGGGATATTCAAATTGGAGTTGCCATTCAGACCAGACATGGTAGATGTGTTGTGACGTTTGACAGATGGAAAAGCGATTGATGTCCGTCAGCACGTCGTTCTAAGCTAGCGAGTTGTCTGAATGGGGTTGAATCTGGTGGAACTGTGTGAGCGGGGCGTCGGCGGCACAACTCGTGACAAGAGGTTGTGGAAAGAAATTCATGTTCCAAAGGACGAATAATAAGCCCCATGCCTGAACTGGAATACCTCATGAATTTAACATTGCAGAACACGTCAGCAACATTTCCCTTTACTCGGAAGGTCTAGCAATCAAATTGCTATCCTGAATTGGGATGATCACTCTAATGATCTCCTCTCGAGGGGTCCGTCCGGCGGTCTTTCAGGTCCAGGAGGAAAATCCCTGTGAAGAAAAGGTGAAAAAGTGCCTACTGCGGATGAATCAGCCCAGACCAGAGCGTGTTGACATTCCCAGCTGTAAGAGAAAAGCTACTGTGGGATTGTTCAACGATTCCATTCAGTAGGCCTATGTGGTGAACCCTATGTATAGGATGTGATCCATCTTCAAAAGTTTTTTTTAACTAAGGCCTAATTCATGCGCTGTCGTGTGCAGAGAACGGCTGGGAATGGCAGGGAACGGCCGAGAATAGCAGGCCTTCATTAGCAGACCTTGTATGTCGGCTGTCCTCGACATGCGACACCGTCGTGCAACCAAGTATGAATCGGGCTTTAGTCTGTTGAATTTAGGCACTGGTTCACGTGGATGTTCCGCTAGAGAGGACATTAATTTTGAATTGTTGCCAAAAATAATTGTAAGAACTTAATTGTCATAACCGTGTAAAGCCAACACTGTAATTTGAGATGGTGTGTGATTAATTATTGTCCTCACAAATTGCATGGGAAAAACAAAAGGTTCAATTGGAATGGATTATGTTGTTTGGTCATCAGAGAATCAAATGAAGATCTAGGAAGTGTGGAAGAGTCATTTGAACAAAACAATTATCAAAGTACTGTACGCAATGAGGGCAAGGCTGGATTTATTTAGAGACATGTAAAATAAACATACTTTATATGTATGTACCGTATGTTATGAAATGTCAGTGTACTCTGCTGGTACATAGATGACAAATTCTAGTCAACACACACTGTTTTTGTTTCTCTTTTGAGGCTGCTACCCAAGTACCCATTGAAATTTGTTATCTCAACTAAAATAATCTTCACGGGCGCATTCAGTTTGTTTGTGTGACAAACTAACTACAGCAGTGACAACTATGACAAGCCATAATTTATCTATCTCAGTGGGTCTTTTTTTTAAATTATTCTTACTGTTTTACTGGCTAGCATATCATCTACAGATCCACAGCAAGTTAAACGTATGGTCTGTCGGTCTTGTTTTATGCAGGAAAGTGTTGTGTGGTAGGATCTGGTCCCTAGAGGTAGCGTGACCCAAATGGGAGAATGCCAGTCCAGGACAATAGGTGGGTGTGATTTTTGTGTTGCTGTTGTTGTCTTAGAACAAACGACAGCATTCATAATAATTGGGACAGTCTATGTCTCCCACACAAGGTTTATTATGCCTTGTTTAAACCCATTAAAACCAGGAAAAGCATCCGTGTCATTTTAGATTTTAAACCCTTTAACCATTATTTTATACTTTGGCTATTCAAAAATAGCAGATATACAAGCTCATAGCACGTCACGTTGTGCCATGCTATGAGCTTGTAGATCTGCTATTTTTGAATCTGGAACATTTGTGCAAATCTTTGAATATATATATATATTTTTAAAGTGAACATTTTTAACTCAAATCTTTGCTTCTGGGGGTCCCTGGAACAAAATATTTTGAGATGGGTGTCCGCGGCCAAATTCATATAATTTGGGGGGGTCCTTGACATGAAAAGGTTTGAGAACCAATAACATAGAAACTAGGATTTAGAACAGCGGTTCCCAAAGTGGGGTCCGGGGACCCCCAGGGGTCCTTGAGGGAGTTCAAGGGGGTTCCCATCTAAATGATGGTTTGGAACCATCATCAATTCTAAAGGTACTGCATCCTCTGCCGCCGTGTGTTTGCCAAGTATAGGTGATGAACAATGGAATGCAGGTTACAGTGTTCATTGGTTTGTCAAACACCATCGTGCAGTTCTAGAAACCCCTGTCTAGCCATTCCTTTAAACCTTGCCTTGTGCCAAAACAGAGATTGTAGGGAGGCCAAACATGTATAATTACTAGTGTCATTTATTGCTCCATCTAGATACTATTTGGTTATTGGTGCTGCTGCATTCAGTAGCTGCATCTTCCAATTGGATCTTCCAATGTTCCCATATCGCCTTAAAGAAGCACTACTACTATTCTATGTTATACCGTCTCCCTGTCTCTTCGTGACTTGCATCAGTGGTAAATAGAGGGAGGACAAGAAACAAAGAAATACCAACCTACCCTTTTAATCTGTATTCATTAGACTGGAATGATCGGTAAAATATTTACCGATTGATAGATTCATTACTCAATTTTGCCATTACTTTTTTCATTTAAAAAATATATGTTCAAAGCACTTTGTAAAACAAATGAAAACATTTGTTGTGGGCTATTATTTTTGCTAACTTCCCCCAGGATAGGCATGCTGGGGACGTTCAAGTGGTTAACACGAGAATCTTAGCATCAGCACCATAAACAACATACCGTAATTGGGCCTCGATAACGTTGATATACCTGGGCTATGGTACAGGTATAAGCCAACAGCATATTGCCTTTGTGATCACTCTCTTCCCAATTGTTATTTGGAAGTCTTTGTGTTCATTATTGATTATACTGTAGTATTTTTCCTAAGGTGACAAACTACTTAGATAATTCCTTTAGAAAAGTACAGAGCGCCTTAGTTGCTGGAACTAAGGGATCTTGGAAGAAGATTTTGTATGTCTGTGTGTGTGCGTGCGCACGTGCATGTATGTGCATGAGTCTGGATCCAATCTTTGAAAATGCTGCACCTGTCAGCATCCAAACTTTGTGCAGGCTTCCAGTAGGCCGAGGTCCTAGAATGGTAAATAAATGGTCCTAGGAAGACAACGCAACCCAAACATATTCAAAGTGTCCTAATGGTGGTGCTATAATAGCCCACTTTATATTTTGGCCGAAAACTGTAGAAGGTCACAGTACAACCAAAAATGTGGTTTTTTTCCTGGATTCCCTGGCTCATGTAGCAACTGTCCATATAGTAAGTCCATTTCTTCAGAATACACACATTTTTCTACTACTAAATTTACAGATTTTGTCCAAAACTCTCACGTGACCCGCCCCGCCCGCCGTGCAATAATTGAGCTGAAAATCTTGTCCCGTCGGCCGGGACAAGATTTCGATCTTTCAAATCGGCGCGGGCCGGCCCGGTTGCCGGCCCCGCCCGTACATCACTAGTACATACATGTGCTTAAGTGTAGACCTTTTCTGTACATTCTACACTGGGATGTTGGAGATAGAGCTTTGGGACAGATGCTAATGTTTAAAAAAATATTTGCACACATTTGACATTTTCATACTGCATTTTTTAAGTTGGGACGAGGGTTTTTCTTTATTAATTCCTGAAATGGAATGGGCCTTTTTGTTTGACTTGTCTTATTGCATACAGGATACTGTTGTAAGGCACTAAAGTATGAAGACTTGATGACTTCCCTCATACAGATATGCAAAGCAAACTGGATGGAAATGATATAGTAACTGATGGTGTGCCTGTGTGAATGTGCGTCTATGCGTTTGTGCAAACATTTTGCATTTATGTGAGTTTTGTTAAGGATCTACAGACCATTAGTCAGGTTCAATTGTGCATTTGTGTGTACATTCTCTCCCACTCTTCCATGGTTTAATAGAAACAAACACTTAACCCATTATGTTATACTTTAGCTATTGAAAAATAGCAGATCTACAAGCTCATAGCGCGCCACCGAGTGGCGCGCTATGAGCTTGTAGGTCTGCTATTTTTGAAAAATCGTGAAAATGTGGCACAGATCTTTGAATATAATATTCTTTCAGAAAACGTTTTATTTATTTCGACGTCGGGCCTAAATGGGTTAAATATCCTTACAGTTAGTATACATACTGTCGAGCCAGAGGGAGCACAGGGTACAGTGAAGTCCAATGTTTTTGATAATAGGATTGATTCCCTTTAATTCTCTAGTGGACAAGACACCATACATACAAGCGTATGCATATGATATAACCATTCCCAACCTGTGAGGATATTGCAAGTGGGCCCTCAAAATTCACTATGGTTTTATTGATATTACAGTACGGAAAAGTCCTTCTGCACACCTACAAAGGACAGGTGCGTCGGATAACAGGAACTGATGGGTAGAAAAAAGAGAATCCCGCACACTGTCTTCACCACACAGGTTGGTTTTTATTGCAACGTTTCGGTCGTCAGACCTTCATCAGGCATAAATGAAGGTCTGACGACCGAAACGTTGCAATAAAAACCAACCTAAGTGAAGACAGTGTGCGGGATTCTCTTTTTTCATTGATATTACAGTACAATAATAAAGAAATCTTTTAAATCTTGACAAATGTGTTTTCATAGTGATACCAAATAAACAAAAACTTAATAAGTAGTACACAATCGATACATTAAAATAAACATGTTCTGAAAATGCACACGGCCCAAAACATCTGATCATAATAGGTGGTCAGATGGGTGGGCCATGTGCACCTTCAAGATTTCCTAGTGGGCCCAGATCCACAAGAGGTTGAGAATCGCTTGGCTGAGTAAAAGGCTGTCAGTGTTTTTCAAATTGCCAATTCATCCTTTCCACTATAAGATGCTTATTTTTCCTTCTTTTTTTTTTTTAGATGCTGCCTGTGTTGTGGTATTGTATGTTGTATGTGGTGTGTGTGTGTGTGTGTGTGTGTGTGTGACGTGTGTGCATGCATGCATGTGTGTGTTAAGAGATGTTAGACTAAATGCACACATACAAGTATGCATGCATGCTCTTATGCATTATGGAATGAATGTTGTTGAGTGGTTCTGGTGAAAGAGAGACTGGTAGAGGATGTTCCAGTTGTTTGACATAATGACCAAAGTAACCATGTTTAACCCTCACTGTTCCTTTCTGTACATTATTTTCTAGAAATGCTTGAATATTTTATCTCAATGCCAAGAAGCTGATGTTTATTTTTGTACTTCATTGTTTCATGCAAATTTATATTTCCTTCTCCATTACAGAATTTAAAATGATAGGGATTGTATGGTAAATTGTTACACATTATTGTACTTTTAAGGTACTAATTATTGCTGTATTTAATGTTTAAAGCATGCCCTATATACTGTAAATCAATATAAAATACATACAGTACATACAAAATGTGATTTGTACAAAATGGAGCATATCTAATATTCTTTTATTTTAGCATGCAGAATACTGCAAAAAAAATCATGTTAAATGTTTATTCATCAGTTGATAATTGTTTTATTTAGGAATAGGACTAACAATGAGCACTTTTGCTGTCTGTCAGCCAGAATCGTACTCCTCCTTTAAACTGTTTTATTTAAAAAGCTGCTATGTCTAGTTTGGAGCAGAAAGCTGTATTTTTAATTAACCTTAAGCCAAGTAGCAATAAAGATTTATACTGTGAAATGCTATGTTATTAATTTTGTCCATTGTTTATTTTGTACACCTTTCCGATGAGCTCATTTCATTCTGACCCCTCCACGAAAAGGCCTCGTTGTCCTGAACCCTTATCTGTCATTTATACATTATGGATCAATAGTGTGGACTTAGACTGTTATTCGTCTGTGGCATTAATGTCCTTACAAAGGAGCTTTTTTTTGTGGAGTAAAATACCATATATTCTCAGTGTTCTTTGCCGTTTACTCTGTGAGAAGAGTTCTCCAATAATTGTAGTCAATATGCACAAGTTAGTTTTCATAAAACATGAGCATAACATTTTGTTTTATATCCCTTTACATACAGAAAACAGGTGTGTTGGTTCATAATGACAACATTTTGAATAGAATGATGTCTGGAATAATATCAAATGTGTAAAATAAATTTAGCTGACAGTGTTGAGACCATTAAATGCACCTTAACCCATTTTGGACTGCGGTCGATTAAAAAAAAGGCTTCAAAATCCTATTTCTTTCCTGAAAAACCCATGTTTCTATATCAGTGGTGCTCAACCTTTTTCATGTCAAGGACCCCCAGAATTATCTCTATTGGGCCACGGACCCCCCCCATCTCAAAATATGTAGTTCCAGGGACGCCCCAGAAGCAAATATTTTAGTTAAAAATGTTCGCTCTGAAATATATATTCAATGATTTGCGCCACAATATAACAATTTTTCAAAAATAGCAGACCTACAAGCTTGTAGCGCGCCACTCGGTGGCGCGCTATGAGCTTGTAGATCTGCTATTTTTTAATAGCTAAATTATAACAATGTTTAAAACACCAAAAGGGGTTCCCGCCCCAAAATGGGTTAAGAACCATGTTAGTATCACTGCTGTTGTGGCTCTACTGGCTCAACGGCCAGTGAGGAGCCCCCACTGCCAGGTGCCTCCCCAGGAGTCGCTAACGCAGTAGCCTCGGTGACCACCGGGGGCATTGCATTCTGCTTTGAAATGTATCTCGACGACACTGCAAAAGGAGGGTGACCTCAATGTCTTACGAGAATAAATAAAGGTTTGAATGCATTCATTTTCCATCCCCCCGAATACAGTATGTGGAAGTACACCCTATGACTTATTTTTTGCACAATAGGAATACATGTTTTCATTTAAAAAAAAAAAAAAAAAGGTATAAAATGTATACTTTGACATTCTACTGTAAAAACAAAATGTAATCCTAATTTCCGAACAATAATTAGTGTGAACCCATTGCAGTACCAACAAGTACCCCTAGGGGTTTGCAAGCCGGACGATGCACCACTGTGGATTTGAAACTCTTGTCTCCATGATGATGGTGGACAGATACTTTACCAATGCACCATTATGAGCACCTTACTTGTTGTTTGAGTCATTTATTAAGACAAATGAAAGATGTTATACACTAGTATATTTATACTAAAGGAGGCAGCAAGAAAAAAATAAAATACATCACTAAAATATTTCTTTAAAAAAAAATGTATAGAACGGTTAAAAATACTGTGAACTTGTATCATGATGATGATGATGTATGATGATGTATTGACCCACATGACTAGCCTGAATTTTCATTTTGTTTCATTTCATTATTCACTGCTGGCACGGCATCCACACTTAACCCATTTAGGCCCGACGTCGAAATAAAAAAAACGTTCGCTCTGAAAGAATATATATTCAAAGATTTGTGCCGCATTTTTACGATTTTTCAAAAATAGCAGACCTACAAGCGCGCTATGAGCTTGTAGATCTGCTATCTACAAGTCCTCGGGCGACCTTTCTAGTCGACATGGCGCGCGCGAACGTTCCACTACACCGAGTGGCGCGCTACGAGCTTGTAGATCTGCTATTTAAAACCTTTGCTTCTGTAGAACGCCACAACGGTAAGGCCTTCCGGTCTGATCTTCGGATATGTTATAGAGCTCCCCGAGACGCACGCGTGGAACTGTAGTACGTCCTCGGGCGACCTTTCTAGGGGACATGGCGCGCGCGAACGTTCCACTACACCGAGTGGCGCGCTACGAGCTTGTAGATCTGCTATTTAAAACCTTTGCTTCTGTAGAACGCCACAACGGTAAGGCCTTCCGGTCTGATCTTCGGATATGTTATAGAGCTCCCCAAGACGCACGCGTGGAACTGTAGTACGTCCTCGGGCGACCTTTCTAGTCGACATGGCGCGCGCGAACGTTCCACTACACCGAGTGGCGCGCTACGAGCTTGTAGATCTGCTATTTAAAACCTTTGCTTCTGTAGAACGCCACAACGGTAAGGCCTTCCGGTCTGATCTTCGGATATGTTATAGAGCTCCCCGAGACGCACGTGTGGAACTGTAGTACGTCCTCGGGCAACCTTCCCTAGGAGGCGGGGTCTCGTTTCACTTTTTCAGCCAGGATGCTGTTAAAGTCTATGGGTCTGTGAGCTGTCCGATGCACAGAGCCAAAGTGAAGGACGTTTTGTACGACTGTCGGAGGCGTACATCCAAGAGACCAAACCGTTCGTCCTGGCTAGCTCTCCGACATATCAGCGCGGCACTTGGTGCAGCGCTGTGAGCTTGTAGGTCTGCTATTTTTCAATAGCTAAAGTATAACATAATGCCTAAAACATCATGTTTCTATGTCAGTGGTTCTCAATATTTCATGTCAAGGACCCCAAAAATGTTATGAAATTGGCCGCCGACCCCCCCATCTGCACATTTTCACGGTTTTTCAATAGCTAAAGTACAACATAATGCTTAGTTATGTAGCCCTCCCATCAGCCTTACTCACATTAATTATCAGGTTAATGAAAAGCATGGGAGGAGCAATACCAACATTCTCGTTGTCTAGGTTCTCACTAGGGTGACCAAAAAGAGACCTCAGGTAGCCACAGAGACATAACATGTAGCTATACTGTAACTTGAAAAACACTAACACTATAAGGTACTATTAGCTCTTGAGCCCCCACCCTGAACACAATCAGAGAATAAACCAAATTATAAATTCACAGACCACAGTACTTTAACTATATTGGTGTTTTTATTCACCCACCAAATCAATTAAAATGCAATGCTCTTATTATGGCACAGTCAGTGGTCAGTTAATTTCCTTACTTACAGTCTGTCTGTACTCTGTGATATGAACCAATGATTCCCGAATCCCGGTCCAACGTGTCCTCCTCAACTGGCATGCACGTGCGTGCGTGTGCTGCGTGTGGTCTCCTGCACACAGTGAACCAGTTTGTAGTAGTCCCGAAATTGCGGTAAAACAAGCGTTCAGAAAGTGTCACTTAAACTCACTTCGGCAAAACTTGTCCTCAGTTGCAAGTCATACAGCACTAAACTGTCTTCTTTCAAGTGTCAATATATATAGACAAGCTAGGCTAAACCATAGCCAAACAATGACTCAAACTGGTTCACTGTTTTCTCCATCCATGTCCACGTTCTTCTGTTCCCCGTTGCTTCTTTTAACACGCATGTCACGTTTCTCTCATAAACACAGTCTTTTTCTCTATGCGTTCATCATGTAGCTCAAACTGAAGCTCTCTCCACATTTTTACATTACGTTCTCCAGCTGTTTACCTTCTCTCTCTCTCTCTCTCTCTCTCTCTCCCACTCCCACCTCTCTTCTTAAGGCACAGTACACACACATCTCCACATAATGGAAAAATAATAAATACCTCCCAGTTTCAAAGAAATAAGTTGACAAAGTTATAGAAAATAACAAACGTCAAAGACTAAAGGCTTTAAACAATGACATTAATTAATATAATTATTCAGGGGCACTACAGTTAAAACACCAAACACCAACCTCTCAGACAGCAGCGCAGCGCACTAACCCTCTTAAAGCACATTATACAAATAACGTTTTATTATTTTATTATTATTATTATTATTATTACAATTGGGTCACAGGGTGCCACGAAAACACATTAACCACAGTGTGATGCTAAAGATTTGATTGATTGAAATATTTATTAACAGTTTGCAGAATTACAGTACATTTCAAGGACAAACTCAATACAAAGACTGTTAACTGTGAGTGGACGACCCAATTAAGCATCACACTTGTTTACAAGAGGGTCCACCTTGTTCAATTCATCAAAACATTTAGAGATGTACAAATAGACACTTCTATATAGCCAAAGAACAGAATCACGTTTAATCACAGGGATGACCCGTACCTGTCACTTTCTGCTGCCTCTCGGGACTCCATGTGTGTCACGAAAACATATAATCCAGGGCATTAATCTCCTCCAAAAACATAAACAACTTAAAAAAGCCAAAATCGCAACAGAGTCAGCTATTCATTCACTGTTTCACAGACCTTGATGTGATTCTTAGCTGTGAATAAGTAAAGTAAACAGATGAACGAGACGACACGATACGACACAACACACACACGCACACAACACACACACACACACGCACACAACACACACACACACACACACACACACACACACACACACACACACACACACACACACACACACAGGAAGTCAGAGAAACGAGAGTCAAATAAAATACAGTCAAATGGCAGTGGATTTCAGAACAGCGCCACAGCCCATCTGTGGCCAGATATAGATATTACATGGCCAGTGAGCGGAGAGGCCCTCCTCTCCTCTCCTCCACAAAAGTGAAAACAGACAAAACAAACCTTTAAAACATGTTCCCTAAGCCTATTCTTCGCAAACGAGACATTTTATTGATATTTAGAGCGTGTAGAATCCAATGGCGTCAGTCTGGGCTCTCCACGCCGTTTACAAAGGTCAATGGTCAGCAAAAAGGCTGCCTCTTCTCTCCTTCCTCTCCTCTCCTTTCTCCCCTCTCTCCACAGAAGTGAAAACAGACAAAACACACCTTTAAAACATGTTCCCTAACCCTATTCTTCGCAAACGAGACATTTTATTCATATTTAGAGTGTCCCGAATTCAATGGGGCCGGTCTCGACTTTCCAGGACGTTTGCAAAGGTCAATGGTCAGCAAAAAGACTGCAACGGTGACCCTTTGGGCCAAATTCTTTAAAAAACGGGGTGATATATATTTTTAAAAATATGTAAGAACCTCCAATATCCATATTCAGGACATGTCGAATCCAATGGAACCGGTCTCAAATTTCCACGACGTTTGCAAAGGTCAAAGGTCAGCCGAAAGACTGCCACGGTGACCTTTGGGCCAAATGCCTTAAAAATTAAGTGATAGATATTTTTTAAAATATGTAACACCCCCGAATATCCATATTCAGGCCATGGCGAATAAAATGGCGTTGGTTTCGATTTTGTGGGACTCTTACAAGTGTCCGATAAAGGGAACTACACTGCAATGCTAGGCCTCGGGTCAGATTTGAGGTTCCCGAGGTCGCAGAAAAAAACTCAGACCATCATGACGATCGGCTCATCGCCGCGATCGCAGAGGTGTTCGGCCCATCCCGAACAGACTTACGATCGTCGGCGTAGGCACGCGTGAACGTAAAAACTTTGCTTCACTGGAACGCCACGACGGTGAGGCCTTCCGGGCTGATTTTCGGATATGTTATAGAGCTCCCGGAGACGCACGCGTGGATCTATAGAACGTCCTCGGGTGACCTTTCTAGGAGGCGCGGTCTCGTTTCACTTTTTCAGCCAGGACGCTGTTAGAGTCTATGGGTCTATGACATGTCTGCATGCACAGAGCCAAAGTGAAGGACGTTTTGTACGACTGTCGGAGGCGTACGTCCGAGACACCGAACCGTTCGTCTCAGCTGGCTCTCCGACATATCCGAACGTCGGACCGTGATGTTTTATCGTTGGCGCGTTGTCGCGCGTCAAAGTCGGCAATTTGTAGGCGTTCGTTCAAGGCTACCGCCGCGACCGTATGTCCGTTTGGCCCGAAACCTATACGGCTGCGATCGGGGCCGCGACCCGGCCGTGGTGATGGTCTCGGATTTGTTCTGCGACTTTCGCGTCAAAGTCGCAAATTTCGAGGCCTTCGTGCAGGGCTACTGTCGCGACCGTATGTCCGTTTGGCCCAAACCCTATACTGCTGCGATCGGGGCCGCGACCCGGTTGCGGTGATGTTCTGCGAATTTCGCGACTTTTCTCGCTAACTTAGGCCTTACTTTGTGGGATCGGTTTATGCTAATGAAGGGCGTGGTTCCGGCTACTTTGTGGGTGTGGGCTATGCAAATTAGTGGGTGTCACTTATGCAAATTAGTGGGTGCTGCCCGCCTACTTTGTGGAAGCGGTACATGCAAATGAAGTGCGTGGTTCCGGCTACTTTGTGGGTGTGGTTTATGCAAATGAAGGGGTGTCGATTATGCAAATTAGTGGGTGTCGCCCCACCTACTTTGTGGGAGCGGTTTATGCTAATGAAGGGCGTGGTTCCGGCTACTTTGTGGGTGTGGGCTATGCAAATTAGTGGGTGTCGCTTATGCACATTAGTGGGTGTCGCCCGCCTACTTTGTGGGAGCGGTTTATGCAAATGAAGGGGCGTGGCATGCAAATGAAGGGGAGTGGTATGCAAATGAAGGGCGTGTTTCGGCTACTTTGTTGGATTGGTTTATGCAAATGAAGGGGCGTGGTATGCAAATGAAGGGGCATGGTTCCGGCTACTTTGTGGGATTAGTCTATGCAAATGAAGGGGAGTGGTATGCAAATGAAGGGGAGTGGTATGCAAATGAAGGGCGTGTTTCGGCTACTTTGTTGGATTGGTTTATGCAAATGAAGGGGCGTGGTATGCAAATGAAGGGGAGTGGTATGCAAATGAAGGGGAGTGGTATGCAAATGAAGGGGCATGGTATGCAAATGAAGGGGAGTGGTATGCAAATGAAGGGCATGTTTCTGCTACTCTGTGGGATTGGTTTATGCAAATGAAGGTGCGTGGTATGCAAATGAAGGGGAGTGGTATGCAAATAAAGGGGCATGGTTCCGGCTACTTTGTGGGATTAGTTTATGCAAATGAAGGTGCGTGGTATGCAAGTGAAGGGGAGTGGTATGCAAATGAAGGGGAGTGGTATGCAAATGAAGGGGAGTGGTATGCAAATGAAGGGGCATGGTTCCGGCTACTTTGTGGGATTAGTTTATGCAAATGAAGGGGTGTGGTATGCAAATGAAGGGGAGTGGTATGCAAATAAAGGTGCGTGGTATGCAAATTAAGGGGCATGGTATGCAAATGAAGGGGAGTGGTATGCAAATGAAGGGCATGTTTCTGCTACTCTGTGGGATTGGTTTATGCAAATGAAGGTGCGTGGTATGCAAATGAAGGGGCGTGGTTCCCGCTACTTTGTGGGAGTGGGTTATGCAAATTTGATGGGCGTGGTTTCGGCTACTTTGTGGGTGTGGGCTATGCAAATTTGTGGGTGTCGCTTATGCAAATTAGTGCGTGTCGCCCTCCTACTTTGTTGGAGCGGTTTATGCAAATGAAGGGCGTGGTTCCGGCTACTTTGTGGGTGTGGTATATGCAAAATAGTGGGTGTCGCTTATGCAAATTAGTGGGTGTCTCCAGCCTACTTTCTGGGAGCGGTTTATGCAAATGAAGGGGCGTGGTTCCCGCTACTTTGTGGGAGCGGGTTATGCAAATTTGATGGGCGTGGTTTCGGCTACTTTGTGGGTGTGGGCTATGCAAATTTGTGGGTGTCGCTTATGCAAATTAGTGCGTGTCGCCCTCCTACTTTGTTGGAGCGGTTTATGCAAATGAAGGGCGTGGTTCCGGCTACTTTGTGGGTGTGGTATATGCAAATTAGTGGGTGTCGCTTATGCAAATTAGTGGGTGTCTCCCGCCTACTTTCTGGGAGCGGTTTATGCAAATGAAGGGGCGTGGTTCCCGCTACTTTGTGGGAGCGGGTTATGCAAATTTGATGGGCGTGGTTTCGGCTACTTTGTGGGTGTGGGCTATGCAAATTTGTGGGTGTCGCTTATGCAAATTAGTGCGTGTCGCCCTCCTACTTTGTTGGAGCGGTTTATGCAAATGAAGGGCGTGGTTCCGGCTACTTTGTGGGTGTGGTATATGCAAATTAGTGGGTGTCGCTTATGCAAATTAGTGGGTGTCTCCCGCCTACTTTCTGGGAGCGGTTTATGCAAATGAAGGGCGTGGTTCTGGCTACTTTGTGGGTGTGGGCTATGCAAATTTGTGGGTGCTGCTCATGCAAATTAGTGCGTGTCGCCCGCCTACTTTGTGGGAGCGGTTTATGCAAATGAAGGGGCGTGGTTCCCGCTACTTTGTGGGAGTGGGTTATGCAAATTTGATGGGCGTGGTTTCGGCTACTTTGTGGGTGTGGGCTATGCAAATTTGTGGGTGTCGCTTATGCAAATTAGTGCGTGTCGCCCTCCTACTTTGTTGGAGCGGTTTATGCAAATGAAGGGCGTGGTTCCGGCTACTTTGTGGGTGTGGTATATGCAAATTAGTGGGTGTCGCTTATGCAAATTAGTGGGTGTCTCCAGCCTACTTTCTGGGAGCGGTTTATGCAAATGAAGGGGCGTGGTTCCCGCTACTTTGTGGGAG
Source organism: Electrona antarctica (assembly GCF_951216825.1). Classification (NCBI taxonomy): domain Eukaryota; kingdom Metazoa; phylum Chordata; class Actinopteri; order Myctophiformes; family Myctophidae; genus Electrona; species Electrona antarctica. Next base: position 52,936,035 of record NC_136808.1, on the reverse strand, counting down.
CGGGTTATGCAAATTTGATGGGCGTGGTTTCGGCTACTTTGTGGGTGTGGGCTATGCAAATTTGTGGGTGTCGCTTATGCAAATTAGTGCGTGTCGCCCTCCTACTTTGTTGGAGCGGTTTATGCAAATGAAGGGCGTGGTTCCGGCTACTTTGTGGGTGTGGTATATGCAAATTAGTGGGTGTCGCTTATGCAAATTAGTGCGTGTCGCCCGCCTACTTTGTGGGAGCGGTTTATGCAAATGAAGGGGCGTGGTTCCCGCTACTTTGTGGGAGTGGGTTATGCAAATTTGATGGGCGTGGTTTCGGCTACTTTGTGGGTGTGGGCTATGCAAATTTGTGGGTGTCGCTTATGCAAATTAGTGCGTGTCGCCCTCCTACTTTGTTGGAGCGGTTTATGCAAATGAAGGGCGTGGTTCCGGCTACTTTGTGGGTGTGGTATATGCAAAATAGTGGGTGTCGCTTATGCAAATTAGTGGGTGTCTCCAGCCTACTTTCTGGGAGCGGTTTATGCAAATGAAGGGGCGTGGTTCCCGCTACTTTGTGGGAGCGGGTTATGCAAATTTGATGGGCGTGGTTTCGGCTACTTTGTGGGTGTGGGCTATGCAAATTTGTGGGTGTCGCTTATGCAAATTAGTGCGTGTCGCCCGCCTACTTTGTGGGAGCGGTTTATGCAAATGAAGGGGCGTGGTTCCCGCTCCTTTGTGGGAGTGGGTTATGCAAATTTGATGGGTGTGGTTTCGGCTACTTTGTGGGTGTGGGCTATGCAAATTTGTGGGTGTCGCTTATGCAAATTAGTGCGTGTCGCCCGTCTACTTTGTGGGAGCGGTTTATGCAAATGAAGGGCGTGGCTCTGGCTACTTTGTGGGTGTGGGCTATGCAAATTTGTGGGTGCTGCTCATGCAAATTAGTGCGTGTCGCCCGCCTACTTTGTGGGAGTGGGTTATGCAAATTTGATGTGCGTGGTTGCGGCTACTTTGTGGGTGTGGGCTATGCAAATTTGTGGGTGTCGCTTATGCAAATTAGTGCGTGTCGCCCGCCTACTTTGTGGGAGTGGGTTATGCAAATTTGATGTGCGTGGTTGCGGCTACTTTGTGGGTGTGGGCTATGCAAATTTGTGGGTGTCGCTTATGCAAATTAGTGCGTGTCGCCCGCCTACTTTGTGGGAGTGGGTTATGCAAATTTGATGTGCGTGGTTGCGGCTACTTTGTGGGTGTGGGCTATGCAAATTTGTGGGTGTCGCTTATGCAAATTAGTGCGTGTCGCCCGCCTACTTTGT
>NC_136808.1:52907258-52929758 GCF_951216825.1 Electrona antarctica | reverse complement strand
ATGCTGTGCATGTCATGTCGTATTTATGTTAATTGTAACGTGCTTGTTTTATTGTATTGTTTATAGTTTTCACGGTGAATTTGGAGGATCCACAAATAAATCAGTTTCAAGGAAACCACTTGTGTCTGTCTGTGCTCGGAGGGAGTTACACATATAATATGACAGCACCACACACACACACACAGAGGCATTGCCTAAAACACATTAAAAAACTCAAACATTCCAGGTGACTAAAATGTGACTAAATGAAAACTATTCAAGGGACTGAAATGAGTTTGCTGCCAAAAACACAACACTGCAGGATGTCACCTCAGCCACGCGTATGTGTGTCAAGACATTTTATTAGCAACTACACACACCTGTTGCAAGGTCCCCTTTTGGTGTTTTAAACGTTTACTGGGGACCCCCTGGAAATCCCACAAGGGCCCCTGGTGGTCCACGGACCCTGAATTGAGAAGCACTGGCATACATTCTAAGCATTTATGTTCAGTTAGCTTTTATAAATGTAACTTTAAACGTAACAACAGACTGCGCTGCTGTCTAGTCGTGTTCAAACCATTGTGATGTTGCATTACCTACGTTTACTGGGGACCCCCTGGAAATCCCCCAAGGGCCCCGGGGGGTCCACGGACCCCGAATTGAGAAGCACTGGCATGCATTCTAAGCATTTATGCTCAGTTAGCTTTTATAAATGTAATTTTAAACGTGAAAACAGACTGCGTTGCTGTCTAGTCGTGTTCAAACCATTGTGATGTTGCATTACCTACGTTTACTGGGGACCCCCTGGAAATCCCCCAAGGGCCCCAGGGGGTCCACGGACCCCGAATTGAGAAGCACTGGTATACATTCTAAACATTTGTATTCAGTCAGCTTTTATAAATGTCATTTTAAACGTGAAAACAGACTGCGTTGCTGTCTAGTCATGTGCAAACCATTGTGATGTTGCATTACCTACCTTTACTGGGGACCCCCTGGAAATCACCCAAGGGCCCCTGGGGGTCACCGGACCCCGAATTGAGAAGCACTGGCATACATTCTAAGCATTTATGCTCAGTTAGCTTTTATAAATGTCACTTTAAACGTGAAAACAGACTGCGCTGCTGTCTAGTCGTGTTCAAACCATTGTGATGTTGCATTACCTACGTTTACTGGGGACCCCCTGGACAACCCCCAATGGCCCCTGGGGGGTCACCGGACCCCGAATTGAGAAGCACTGGCATACATTCTAAGCATTTATGCTCAGTTAGCTTTTATAAATGTCACTTTAAACGTGAAAACAGACTGTGCTGCTGTCTAGTCGTGTTCAAACCATTGTGATGTTGCATTACCTACGTTTACTGGGGACCCCCTGGACAACCCCCAATGGCCCCTGGGGGGTCACCGGACCCCGAATTGAGAAGTACTGGCATACATTCTAAGCATTTATGCTCAGTTAGCTTTTATAAATGTCACTTTAAACGTGAAAACAGACTGTGCTGCTGTCTAGTCGTGTTCAAACCATTGTGATGATGCATTACCTACGTTTACTGGGGACCCCCTGGACAACCCCCAAGGGCCCCTGGGGGTCACCGGACCCCGAATTGAGAAGCACTGGTATAGATTCTAAACAATTGTATTCAGTCAGCTTTTATAAATTACATTTTAAACGTGAAAACAGTCTCTTGTTATAGATATTATAGTTGTAGTTAAAGTACACAGTGTGAATGTCCCTTAACATAACACCAATGCTGAATAGTACTAGGGAGAACATGATAGTATCCGTCCATAGACTGGCCTCTGGTGACCAGATAGGAGCATTACTGCATCTACATTAAGGACAAGTATACAGCCTACTGTACATCCTCAGGGTTCATTGATATAATCTCTGTCTAAAATAGCAGATCTACAAGCTCGGTAGCGCGGCACCGATTGCCGCGCTACGAGCTTGTAGGTCTGCTATTTTGGGGGCCTCTGTCTGTCTGTCTGTCTAACAATCTGTCTTGTCTGTCTGTCTGACAGTCTGTCTTGTCTGTCTAAAATAGCAGATCTACAAGCTCATAGCGCGCCACTCGGTGGCGCGCTACGAGCTTGTAGTTCTGCTATTTTTGAAAAATCGTGAAAATATTTATTTCAGAAAACTGGAGGATTTAGAAGATTTTTTTTAAATTTTGAGGTCAGGCCTAAATGGGTTAAAGTATGTTTTGTATGAATAATCTAAATCTCCAAAGTCACTTGTAACTAAAGCTGTCAAATAATTGTAGTGGAGTAAAAAGTACAATATTTGCCTCTGAGTTGTTCATTTATGTGTTGATGTGTGTGTGCTGTGTTGTGGACAGGTTGTGTTAATGTGTGTGCTGTGTTGTGGACAGGTTGTGTTAATGTGTGTGCTGTGTTGTGGACAGGTTGTGTTAATGTGTGTGCTGTGTTGTGGACAGGTTGTGTTAATGTGTGTGCTGTGTTGTGGACAGGTTGTGTTAATGTGTGTGCTGTGTTGTGGACAGGTTGTGTTAATGTGTGTGCTGTGTTGTGGACAGGTTGTGTTAATGTGTGTGCTGTGTTGTGGACAGGTTGTGTTAATGTGTGTGTGCTGTGTTGTGGACAGGTTGTGTGTGTCTGTGCTGGCAGTGGATCGTTTTGGGGACAGCGGCGTAGAGGCAGCTTATGGCATCTTTGACGGTGACCGCAATGAGGAAGTGCCTCGACTACTGCAGTGCACCATGGGAGATGTGCTATCCGAGGAATTACAGCACTCCAGTGTGGACAGCGTGTACATGTGCAATACCTTTCTCACCTCACACAGGTTGGATTATCTAATAAATACACTGGTTCTCAGAGTAGGCTCCGGGGACCCGGGTTTCAGGGCATCCACAGCAAAATAAGGAACAATGTTTAAATCTTAAACTTAAACCTATTTTAGTATTTGGCTATTTGAAAATAGACCATCTACAAGCTTACGTGTCGCAATGTGACATGTTGTGAGCTTGTAAATCTGCTATTTTCAATATACGGTTAAAAGGCCTGAGGCAAAATACAGTGTCAATCTAATATATTGCGTAAATTTGAATTAAAAACTATTTAGACGATATTTGCCATCAGTACATCAACAGTGTTTGCAATTAACAAACGGATCATTGTGCTGCCGCTGCTGTGTTGATTTATAGGTTGCGAACAGCTGCTTTAGGGCTCTGAAGCTGGTGTGTGTGTGTGTGTGTGTGTGTGTGTGTGTGTGTGTGTGTGTGTGTGTGTGTGTGTGTGTGTGTGTGTTTGTATGGTACAGGAAACTAGGCATGGCTGGGCAGAAGCTGGGAGCCTCTGCCCTGCTGTGTTACATCCACCACGAGCCTTTAGGGGAGCCAGGAGGCGTGTTCAGCCTGACCGTGGCTAACGTGGGCACCTGCCAGGCAGTGCTGTGCCGAGACGGCCAGCCTCTAGTCCTCTCTAAGGTCCTCAGCCTGGAGAGCAGTGCCGAGGAGATGGAGAGGGTTAAACTAGCCAAAGCCATCATCACAGAGGTACTAGTTATTGCACTATTGCAAATTTCAAAAATAGTGAAGATAGCTCATCTACAAGCTCACAGCGCATCGCGATGCAACTTGTAGATCAGCTATTACAACTCTGACCACCAAATTGCACCATTTGTAAGATATTGATTCTAATTAGAAGTTGTGTAGTGATTTTTACAGTGTACCGAATGACTATACATAACCAGCCAGTTTCATTACAAGAGTTTAGTAATCTCATCAAGGCTCAACTAATAAGTTGCCTATAAAACATGTTTTTTGAGGATAGAAAAATCACACATGTCTTCTTGAGACATTATGAAAATATTGACTGGTTGGAAACTCTTTATACTTTTCCAGATGCAACACTTTAGGATGAAACCCTACATGTACTAGACTGTGTTCTACTCATGTTTACATGTTTATCTCTGTTCTTAATGTTTGCAGGACAACAAGGTGAGCGGAGTGACGTGTTGCTCGCGCCTGCTGGGCTGCTCTTATCTCTCTCCGTGGGTGCTGCCCAAGCCCTGGGTGCACACCGAGCCCCTCTGTCCCCAAGACCAGTTCCTGATCCTGGGCAACCGGGCGCTGTTCCAGAGGGTCTCCTACCACGAGGCCGTGCGTACCGTTCAGACCGTGCGCGACCCGCGCGCCGCCGCCAAGAAGCTCTGCTCCCTGGCCCAGAGCTACGGCTGCAAGGACAACATCGGCGCCGTGGTGGTGTCTCTGCACATCGGCGAGGACAGCTGCACCTGTGAGCCGCCGCTCTCTGCCGCCGGCACTGAGCCCCGAGGAGGGGGGCCGACCACGGCGTGCCCCGCCACCGCCTTACCGGCCGCCGTGATGATTCTCGGCCCCGCCACTGCCGAGCCAGTCACTCCCTCGTGCAGCACCGCCGTCGTCGTGTCCGAGTTCAACAGCGAGACGTCGGCCTCCGAGGTGGGCAGCGAAGCAGGTTCCACTGCCTCCGATGAGCAAACCTCCTCACAAGGTTAGTAAAGTTTAGAATCCGTTTTTTTTAACGTTGTTTGACTTTTTTTCCTATGCACAGCTTTGTGTGTGTGTGTTTGTAGCACGGAATGTGATGTATGATGATATATGATGGCAAGAGCGCCCCTCACTTCACACAAGTGTAATTTTTTATTTAGTTTTCACTTTTTTTGTTTTTCAATTTCAGTTAGTGTTTATAGTTCGTTTTTTAATTAGTTTTAGTGTTGTTTTTTATTGTAATGTATGGGGTAGGGGAGAGATTCAAAAAGTTCAGAAAAACGTGTCGCATTGCATCGCTGGCACAGCAATAATATTGGAAGATTTCACATCCACCCAAAATAGGCTTTTGGGTGGATGTGTCTTATTCATTCATTAATATTGGAATCCCCATCAATGATGTTATTGGTAGACAGGTTTCCGTACACTGTCCACCAATGAGACGCAGTGAGCGAATAGGCACAAATGGTGCCATCTTCTAACGAGCATGAGGACCAATTATCTGAAGATAAGATTTAAAATGGGTGACATGCTCCTTCTTTAACCAGTGTATGATAGTAACCCTGCCTCCTCAGGCCCCGTGCACCGCCCAGAGAGACGCTGCAGCCTGCATCCCGCTGCCACCACCACGCTGTCTGGCGTTATGGTGCCCGGCTCGGCCGGGGCGGGGGGGCCTCACCCCGTCTTGTTCCAGCGGCAGCCCTCCAGTGCCACCTTCTCCAGTAACCACTCTGACAACGGGCTGGACAGCGACGACGAATTACCACTTGAAGGTGTGATCTCCAACGGCAGCAAGCTAGAGGTGGAGGTACTGTTCGACACTGGACCGATTCCAGAGTATTCTGTAGTACTGGACTGATCCCAGAGTATTCTGTAGTACTGGACTGATCCCAGAGTATTCTGTTGATCTCGTTATTACGACACTAGTTGTTTAAGCATAGCGTGGGATACTGTAATTACTGTGATTGGGTGTGTCTTGTTTGTGCGTAGCGCAGGTTACTGTAAAGGGTGTGCTGTCGTAGTGCAGGTTACTGTAAAGGGTGTGCTGTCGTAGTGCAGGTTACTGTAAAGGGTGTGCTGTCGTAGTGCAGGTTACTGTAAAGGGTGTGCTGTCGTAGTGCAGGTTACTGTAAAGGGTGTGCTGTCGTAGTGCAGGTTACTGTAAAGGGTGTGCTGTCGTATGCAGGTTACTGTAAAGGGTGTGCTGTCGTAGTGCAGGTTACTGTAAAGGGTGTGCTGTCGTAGTGCAGGTTACTGTAAAGGGTGTGCTGTCGTAGTGCAGGTTACTGTAAAGGGTGTGCTGTCGTATGCTATCATTCATTGTTGATGGCATTTTAAGCGTTAACCATCAAAAATGGTGTGCTTTAACTGCTGGCCACTGAATTTGCCCTGCGGGATCGATAAAGGTGTCTGTCTGTCTGTCTGTCTGTCTGTCTGTCTGTCTCTTTATCTATCTAGGTTGACATCCATTGCTGTGCGTTCCAGCTGCGTTCTGGCCCCCCCGCCGTGAACCCCAAAGACGACATGGAGAAGCGGGGTTGTGACTATCCCAACGGTAAGACGCGCAGGCAGACCAGCGTGGTGGTGTCTGCGACCAACGGCTGCCTCCTGGCCGTCTGCGGCCGAGAGATGTCGGACCTGAAGAAGTCACCGTCCACGTCCAGCCTCTTTGGCAAGAAGCTGTCCAACGGCTCCGTGGTTGCCCCTCAGGTAGCCCTGTCACAATTACCCAGTGGTGTGGGGGAAAGTACTCAAATGTGTTGCTTAAGTAAAAGTATCAATACTGCAATGTAGAACTGCTCCGTTACAAGTAAAAGTTCGGAATTCAAAATGTACTTGATTAAAAGTACGAAAGTATTGGCATCAAAATGTACTTAAAGTACCAAAAGTAGAAAGTACTCACTGTGCAGAATGTCCCATTTCAAGTTTTCAAATGTATTCAAATATTTTGAAAATAGCAGATCTAGAAGCTCACTGTGAATTTGTAGATCGGCTATTTTCAAATGGCCGAAATGTATAGAGCTGAAGTGTTTAATATATGTTTTATAATAATAATCTAGTTATTGAAATAATTATAATAATATTATTTTTAATAAAAAATAGTTTTCAAATGAATGTAAAAGTACAATATTTGCCTCTGTGATGTAGTGGAGTAGAAGTAAAAGTAGGGTACTTTCGATCACATGATCTCCTCATCGCAAATTATTTGGGATGACTCGTTTCCATTTCATCTGTATAAATGAGTCTGTGGAGAAATGCATCGTATCATGTGCTTATAATTTAAATCATCTATTTTCGCCATTTTTGAAAACTTTGGAAGTATTAAATGATCAAACAGAAAAGTAATTTTCTGTTACTAGGCAAACTGAAAAGACATTTTCAACTATATATGTATTTTTTATGCCAAAAACAGTTAAATTGTTACTCGCATCAATGGATTATTTAGGGACATGTCAGATAAACATTTGATCGTCAACTAAACTGTCATCATGATGACAACCCTACCCTCAGGACAGCCATAACGCCATCGAGGTGGCCCTGGAGGCTCCCAAAAAGAAGTCGGGCTACTTCACTGCCCCGGCCCAGCAGGACCCAGAGGATCAACTGATTGTGCCCCCGAGTCTGGAGCAGGATGTCCGGGAGCAGCTGAGAGGCCAGACCCCTGTGGTCTTGGGTCCCCCGGTGCCGTCCACTCCCCCTTCCATTAGAGACCTGGTGTGGGACCACCCGCACCCTCCTGCTGCTCCCATGCTCCATCAGCACAACCACACCTCCATGCTGGCCCCCTCTGCAGGCCCCACTCACATTCTACAGCAGGAGGTGTACGACACTGCCCTCTAGTAGGAGAGCCAGAGTAACGCACCAAATGCCATGGCAAAAGGAGGCAGAAAGGAGGTCTCTCTGTGGGATATTCAAATTGGAGTTGCCATTCAGACCAGACATGGTAGATGTGTTGTGACGTTTGACAGATGGAAAAGCGATTGATGTCCGTCAGCACGTCGTTCTAAGCTAGCGAGTTGTCTGAATGGGGTTGAATCTGGTGGAACTGTGTGAGCGGGGCGTCGGCGGCACAACTCGTGACAAGAGGTTGTGGAAAGAAATTCATGTTCCAAAGGACGAATAATAAGCCCCATGCCTGAACTGGAATACCTCATGAATTTAACATTGCAGAACACGTCAGCAACATTTCCCTTTACTCGGAAGGTCTAGCAATCAAATTGCTATCCTGAATTGGGATGATCACTCTAATGATCTCCTCTCGAGGGGTCCGTCCGGCGGTCTTTCAGGTCCAGGAGGAAAATCCCTGTGAAGAAAAGGTGAAAAAGTGCCTACTGCGGATGAATCAGCCCAGACCAGAGCGTGTTGACATTCCCAGCTGTAAGAGAAAAGCTACTGTGGGATTGTTCAACGATTCCATTCAGTAGGCCTATGTGGTGAACCCTATGTATAGGATGTGATCCATCTTCAAAAGTTTTTTTTAACTAAGGCCTAATTCATGCGCTGTCGTGTGCAGAGAACGGCTGGGAATGGCAGGGAACGGCCGAGAATAGCAGGCCTTCATTAGCAGACCTTGTATGTCGGCTGTCCTCGACATGCGACACCGTCGTGCAACCAAGTATGAATCGGGCTTTAGTCTGTTGAATTTAGGCACTGGTTCACGTGGATGTTCCGCTAGAGAGGACATTAATTTTGAATTGTTGCCAAAAATAATTGTAAGAACTTAATTGTCATAACCGTGTAAAGCCAACACTGTAATTTGAGATGGTGTGTGATTAATTATTGTCCTCACAAATTGCATGGGAAAAACAAAAGGTTCAATTGGAATGGATTATGTTGTTTGGTCATCAGAGAATCAAATGAAGATCTAGGAAGTGTGGAAGAGTCATTTGAACAAAACAATTATCAAAGTACTGTACGCAATGAGGGCAAGGCTGGATTTATTTAGAGACATGTAAAATAAACATACTTTATATGTATGTACCGTATGTTATGAAATGTCAGTGTACTCTGCTGGTACATAGATGACAAATTCTAGTCAACACACACTGTTTTTGTTTCTCTTTTGAGGCTGCTACCCAAGTACCCATTGAAATTTGTTATCTCAACTAAAATAATCTTCACGGGCGCATTCAGTTTGTTTGTGTGACAAACTAACTACAGCAGTGACAACTATGACAAGCCATAATTTATCTATCTCAGTGGGTCTTTTTTTTAAATTATTCTTACTGTTTTACTGGCTAGCATATCATCTACAGATCCACAGCAAGTTAAACGTATGGTCTGTCGGTCTTGTTTTATGCAGGAAAGTGTTGTGTGGTAGGATCTGGTCCCTAGAGGTAGCGTGACCCAAATGGGAGAATGCCAGTCCAGGACAATAGGTGGGTGTGATTTTTGTGTTGCTGTTGTTGTCTTAGAACAAACGACAGCATTCATAATAATTGGGACAGTCTATGTCTCCCACACAAGGTTTATTATGCCTTGTTTAAACCCATTAAAACCAGGAAAAGCATCCGTGTCATTTTAGATTTTAAACCCTTTAACCATTATTTTATACTTTGGCTATTCAAAAATAGCAGATATACAAGCTCATAGCACGTCACGTTGTGCCATGCTATGAGCTTGTAGATCTGCTATTTTTGAATCTGGAACATTTGTGCAAATCTTTGAATATATATATATATTTTTAAAGTGAACATTTTTAACTCAAATCTTTGCTTCTGGGGGTCCCTGGAACAAAATATTTTGAGATGGGTGTCCGCGGCCAAATTCATATAATTTGGGGGGGTCCTTGACATGAAAAGGTTTGAGAACCAATAACATAGAAACTAGGATTTAGAACAGCGGTTCCCAAAGTGGGGTCCGGGGACCCCCAGGGGTCCTTGAGGGAGTTCAAGGGGGTTCCCATCTAAATGATGGTTTGGAACCATCATCAATTCTAAAGGTACTGCATCCTCTGCCGCCGTGTGTTTGCCAAGTATAGGTGATGAACAATGGAATGCAGGTTACAGTGTTCATTGGTTTGTCAAACACCATCGTGCAGTTCTAGAAACCCCTGTCTAGCCATTCCTTTAAACCTTGCCTTGTGCCAAAACAGAGATTGTAGGGAGGCCAAACATGTATAATTACTAGTGTCATTTATTGCTCCATCTAGATACTATTTGGTTATTGGTGCTGCTGCATTCAGTAGCTGCATCTTCCAATTGGATCTTCCAATGTTCCCATATCGCCTTAAAGAAGCACTACTACTATTCTATGTTATACCGTCTCCCTGTCTCTTCGTGACTTGCATCAGTGGTAAATAGAGGGAGGACAAGAAACAAAGAAATACCAACCTACCCTTTTAATCTGTATTCATTAGACTGGAATGATCAGTAAAATATTTACCGATTGATAGATTCATTACTCAATTTTGCCATTACTTTTTTCATTTAAAAAATATATGTTCAAAGCACTTTGTAAAACAAATGAAAACATTTGTTGTGGGCTATTATTTTTGCTAACTTCCCCCAGGATAGGCATGCTGGGGACGTTCAAGTGGTTAACACGAGAATCTTAGCATCAGCACCATAAACAACATACCGTAATTGGGCCTCGATAACGTTGATATACCTGGGCTATGGTACAGGTATAAGCCAACAGCATATTGCCTTTGTGATCACTCTCTTCCCAATTGTTATTTGGAAGTCTTTGTGTTCATTATTGATTATACTGTAGTATTTTTCCTAAGGTGACAAACTACTTAGATAATTCCTTTAGAAAAGTACAGAGCGCCTTAGTTGCTGGAACTAAGGGATCTTGGAAGAAGATTTTGTATGTCTGTGTGTGTGTGTGCACGTGCATGTATGTGCATGAGTCTGGATCCAATCTTTGAAAATGCTGCACCTGTCAGCATCCAAACTTTGTGCAGGCTTCCAGTAGGCCGAGGTCCTAGAATGGTAAATAAATGGTCCTAGGAAGACAACGCAACCCAAACATATTCAAAGTGTCCTAATGGTGGTGCTATAATAGCCCACTTTATATTTTGGCCGAAAACTGTAGAAGGTCACAGTACAACCAAAAATGTGGTTTTTTTCCTGGATTCCCTGGCTCATGTAGCAACTGTCCATATAGTAAGTCCATTTCTTCAGAATACACACATTTTTCTACTACTAAATTTACAGATTTTGTCCAAAACTCTCACGTGACCCGCCCCGCCCGCCGTGCAATAATTGAGCTGAAAATCTTGTCCCGTCGGCCGGGACAAGATTTCGATCTTTCAAATCGGCGCGGGCCGGCCCGGTTGCCGGCCCCGCCCGTACATCACTAGTACATACATGTGCTTAAGTGTAGACCTTTTCTGTACATTCTACACTGGGATGTTGGAGATAGAGCTTTGGGACAGATGCTAATGTTTAAAAAAATATTTGCACACATTTGACATTTTCATACTGCATTTTTTAAGTTGGGACGAGGGTTTTTCTTTATTAATTCCTGAAATGGAATGGGCCTTTTTGTTTGACTTGTCTTATTGCATACAGGATACTGTTGTAAGGCACTAAAGTATGAAGACTTGATGACTTCCCTCATACAGATATGCAAAGCAAACTGGATGGAAATGATATAGTAACTGATGGTGTGCCTGTGTGAATGTGCGTCTATGCGTTTGTGCAAACATTTTGCATTTATGTGAGTTTTGTTAAGGATCTACAGACCATTAGTCAGGTTCAATTGTGCATTTGTGTGTACATTCTCTCCCACTCTTCCATGGTTTAATAGAAACAAACACTTAACCCATTATGTTATACTTTAGCTATTGAAAAATAGCAGATCTACAAGCTCATAGCGCGCCACCGAGTGGCGCGCTATGAGCTTGTAGGTCTGCTATTTTTGAAAAATCGTGAAAATGTGGCACAGATCTTTGAATATAATATTCTTTCAGAAAACGTTTTATTTATTTCGACGTCGGGCCTAAATGGGTTAAATATCCTTACAGTTAGTATACATACTGTCGAGCCAGAGGGAGCACAGGGTACAGTGAAGTCCAATGTTTTTGATAATAGGATTGATTCCCTTTAATTCTCTAGTGGACAAGACACCATACATACAAGCGTATGCATATGATATAACCATTCCCAACCTGTGAGGATATTGCAAGTGGGCCCTCAAAATTCACTATGGTTTTATTGATATTACAGTACGGAAAAGTCCTTCTGCACACCTACAAAGGACAGGTGCGTCGGATAACAGGAACTGATGGGTAGAAAAAAGAGAATCCCGCACACTGTCTTCACCACACAGGTTGGTTTTTATTGCAACGTTTCGGTCGTCAGACCTTCATCAGGCATAAATGAAGGTCTGACGACCGAAACGTTGCAATAAAAACCAACCTAAGTGAAGACAGTGTGCGGGATTCTCTTTTTTCATTGATATTACAGTACAATAATAAAGAAATCTTTTAAATCTTGACAAATGTGTTTTCATAGTGATACCAAATAAACAAAAACTTAATAAGTAGTACACAATCGATACATTAAAATAAACATGTTCTGAAAATGCACACGGCCCAAAACATCTGATCATAATAGGTGGTCAGATGGGTGGGCCATGTGCACCTTCAAGATTTCCTAGTGGGCCCAGATCCACAAGAGGTTGAGAATCGCTTGGCTGAGTAAAAGGCTGTCAGTGTTTTTCAAATTGCCAATTCATCCTTTCCACTATAAGATGCTTATTTTTCCTTCTTTTTTTTTTTTAGATGCTGCCTGTGTTGTGGTATTGTATGTTGTATGTGGTGTGTGTGTGTGTGTGTGTGTGTGTGTGACGTGTGTGCATGCATGCATGTGTGTGTTAAGAGATGTTAGACTAAATGCACACATACAAGTATGCATGCATGCTCTTATGCATTATGGAATGAATGTTGTTGAGTGGTTATGGTGAAAGAGAGACTGGTAGAGGATGTTCCAGTTGTTTGACATAATGACCAAAGTAACCATGTTTAACCCTCACTGTTCCTTTCTGTACATTATTTTCTAGAAATGCTTGAATATTTTATCTCAATGCCAAGAAGCTGATGTTTATTTTTGTACTTCATTGTTTCATGCAAATTTATATTTCCTTCTCCATTACAGAATTTAAAATGATAGGGATTGTATGGTAAATTGTTACACATTATTGTACTTTTAAGGTACTAATTATTGCTGTATTTAATGTTTAAAGCATGCCCTATATACTGTAAATCAATATAAAATACATACAGTACATACAAAATGTGATTTGTACAAAATGGAGCATATCTAATATTCTTTTATTTTAGCATGCAGAATACTGCAAAAAAAATCATGTTAAATGTTTATTCATCAGTTGATAATTGTTTTATTTAGGAATAGGACTAACAATGAGCACTTTTGCTGTCTGTCAGCCAGAATCGTACTCCTCCTTTAAACTGTTTTATTTAAAAAGCTGCTATGTCTAGTTTGGAGCAGAAAGCTGTATTTTTAATTAACCTTAAGCCAAGTAGCAATAAAGATTTATACTGTGAAATGCTATGTTATTAATTTTGTCCATTGTTTATTTTGTACACCTTTCCGATGAGCTCATTTCATTCTGACCCCTCCACGAAAAGGCCTCGTTGTCCTGAACCCTTATCTGTCATTTATACATTATGGATCAATAGTGTGGACTTAGACTGTTATTCGTCTGTGGCATTAATGTCCTTACAAAGGAGCTTTTTTTTGTGGAGTAAAATACCATATATTCTCAGTGTTCTTTGCCGTTTACTCTGTGAGAAGAGTTCTCCAATAATTGTAGTCAATATGCACAAGTTAGTTTTCATAAAACATGAGCATAACATTTTGTTTTATATCCCTTTACATACAGAAAACAGGTGTGTTGGTTCATAATGACAACATTTTGAATAGAATGATGTCTGGAATAATATCAAATGTGTAAAATAAATTTAGCTGACAGTGTTGAGACCATTAAATGCACCTTAACCCATTTTGGACTGCGGTCGATTAAAAAAAAGGCTTCAAAATCCTATTTCTTTCCTGAAAAACCCATGTTTCTATATCAGTGGTGCTCAACCTTTTTCATGTCAAGGACCCCCAGAATTATCTCTATTGGGCCACGGACCCCCCCCATCTCAAAATATGTAGTTCCAGGGACGCCCCAGAAGCAAATATTTTAGTTAAAAATGTTCGCTCTGAAATATATATTCAATGATTTGCGCCACAATATAACAATTTTTCAAAAATAGCAGACCTACAAGCTTGTAGCGCGCCACTCGGTGGCGCGCTATGAGCTTGTAGATCTGCTATTTTTTAATAGCTAAATTATAACAATGTTTAAAACACCAAAAGGGGTTCCCGCCCCAAAATGGGTTAAGAACCATGTTAGTATCACTGCTGTTGTGGCTCTACTGGCTCAACGGCCAGTGAGGAGCCCCCACTGCCAGGTGCCTCCCCAGGAGTCGCTAACGCAGTAGCCTCGGTGACCACCGGGGGCATTGCATTCTGCTTTGAAATGTATCTCGACGACACTGCAAAAGGAGGGTGACCTCAATGTCTTACGAGAATAAATAAAGGTTTGAATGCATTCATTTTCCATCCCCCCGAATACAGTATGTGGAAGTACACCCTATGACTTATTTTTTGCACAATAGGAATACATGTTTTCATTTAAAAAAAAAAAAAAAAAGGTATAAAATGTATACTTTGACATTCTACTGTAAAAACAAAATGTAATCCTAATTTCCGAACAATAATTAGTGTGAACCCATTGCAGTACCAACAAGTACCCCTAGGGGTTTGCAAGCCGGACGATGCACCACTGTGGATTTGAAACTCTTGTCTCCATGATGATGGTGGACAGATACTTTACCAATGCACCATTATGAGCACCTTACTTGTTGTTTGAGTCATTTATTAAGACAAATGAAAGATGTTATACACTAGTATATTTATACTAAAGGAGGCAGCAAGAAAAAAATAAAATACATCACTAAAATATTTCTTTAAAAAAAAATGTATAGAACGGTTAAAAATACTGTGAACTTGTATCATGATGATGATGATGTATGATGATGTATTGACCCACATGACTAGCCTGAATTTTCATTTTGTTTCATTTCATTATTCACTGCTGGCACGGCATCCACACTTAACCCATTTAGGCCCGACGTCGAAATAAAAAAAACGTTCGCTCTGAAAGAATATATATTCAAAGATTTGTGCCGCATTTTTACGATTTTTCAAAAATAGCAGACCTACAAGCGCGCTATGAGCTTGTAGATCTGCTATCTACAAGTCCTCGGGCGACCTTTCTAGTCGACATGGCGCGCGCGAACGTTCCACTACACCGAGTGGCGCGCTACGAGCTTGTAGATCTGCTATTTAAAACCTTTGCTTCTGTAGAACGCCACAACGGTAAGGCCTTCCGGTCTGATCTTCGGATATGTTATAGAGCTCCCCGAGACGCACGCGTGGAACTGTAGTACGTCCTCGGGCGACCTTTCTAGGGGACATGGCGCGCGCGAACGTTCCACTACACCGAGTGGCGCGCTACGAGCTTGTAGATCTGCTATTTAAAACCTTTGCTTCTGTAGAACGCCACAACGGTAAGGCCTTCCGGTCTGATCTTCGGATATGTTATAGAGCTCCCCAAGACGCACGCGTGGAACTGTAGTACGTCCTCGGGCGACCTTTCTAGTCGACATGGCGCGCGCGAACGTTCCACTACACCGAGTGGCGCGCTACGAGCTTGTAGATCTGCTATTTAAAACCTTTGCTTCTGTAGAACGCCACAACGGTAAGGCCTTCCGGTCTGATCTTCGGATATGTTATAGAGCTCCCCGAGACGCACGTGTGGAACTGTAGTACGTCCTCGGGCAACCTTCCCTAGGAGGCGGGGTCTCGTTTCACTTTTTCAGCCAGGATGCTGTTAAAGTCTATGGGTCTGTGAGCTGTCCGATGCACAGAGCCAAAGTGAAGGACGTTTTGTACGACTGTCGGAGGCGTACATCCAAGAGACCAAACCGTTCGTCCTGGCTAGCTCTCCGACATATCAGCGCGGCACTTGGTGCAGCGCTGTGAGCTTGTAGGTCTGCTATTTTTCAATAGCTAAAGTATAACATAATGCCTAAAACATCATGTTTCTATGTCAGTGGTTCTCAATATTTCATGTCAAGGACCCCAAAAATGTTATGAAATTGGCCGCCGACCCCCCCATCTGCACATTTTCACGGTTTTTCAATAGCTAAAGTACAACATAATGCTTAGTTATGTAGCCCTCCCATCAGCCTTACTCACATTAATTATCAGGTTAATGAAAAGCATGGGAGGAGCAATACCAACATTCTCGTTGTCTAGGTTCTCACTAGGGTGACCAAAAAGAGACCTCAGGTAGCCACAGAGACATAACATGTAGCTATACTGTAACTTGAAAAACACTAACACTATAAGGTACTATTAGCTCTTGAGCCCCCACCCTGAACACAATCAGAGAATAAACCAAATTATAAATTCACAGACCACAGTACTTTAACTATATTGGTGTTTTTATTCACCCACCAAATCAATTAAAATGCAATGCTCTTATTATGGCACAGTCAGTGGTCAGTTAATTTCCTTACTTACAGTCTGTCTGTACTCTGTGATATGAACCAATGATTCCCGAATCCCGGTCCAACGTGTCCTCCTCAACTGGCATGCACGTGCGTGCGTGTGCTGCGTGTGGTCTCCTGCACACAGTGAACCAGTTTGTAGTAGTCCCGAAATTGCGGTAAAACAAGCGTTCAGAAAGTGTCACTTAAACTCACTTCGGCAAAACTTGTCCTCAGTTGCAAGTCATACAGCACTAAACTGTCTTCTTTCAA
Organism: Electrona antarctica; assembly: GCF_951216825.1. Classification (NCBI taxonomy): domain Eukaryota; kingdom Metazoa; phylum Chordata; class Actinopteri; order Myctophiformes; family Myctophidae; genus Electrona; species Electrona antarctica. The sequence continues at coordinate 52,913,444 of NC_136808.1, read as the reverse complement.
GTGTCAATATATATAGACAAGCTAGGCTAAACCATAGCCAAACAATGACTCAAACTGGTTCACTGTTTTCTCCATCCATGTCCACGTTCTTCTGTTCCCCGTTGCTTCTTTTAACACGCATGTCACGTTTCTCTCATAAACACAGTCTTTTTCTCTATGCGTTCATCATGTAGCTCAAACTGAAGCTCTCTCCACATTTTTACATTACGTTCTCCAGCTGTTTACCTTCTCTCTCTCTCTCTCTCTCTCTCTCTCCCACTCCCACCTCTCTTCTTAAGGCACAGTACACACACATCTCCACATAATGGAAAAATAATAAATACCTCCCAGTTTCAAAGAAATAAGTTGACAAAGTTATAGAAAATAACAAACGTCAAAGACTAAAGGCTTTAAACAATGACATTAATTAATATAATTATTCAGGGGCACTACAGTTAAAACACCAAACACCAACCTCTCAGACAGCAGCGCAGCGCACTAACCCTCTTAAAGCACATTATACAAATAACGTTTTATTATTTTATTATTATTATTATTATTATTACAATTGGGTCACAGGGTGCCACGAAAACACATTAACCACAGTGTGATGCTAAAGATTTGATTGATTGAAATATTTATTAACAGTTTGCAGAATTACAGTACATTTCAAGGACAAACTCAATACAAAGACTGTTAACTGTGAGTGGACGACCCAATTAAGCATCACACTTGTTTACAAGAGGGTCCACCTTGTTCAATTCATCAAAACATTTAGAGATGTACAAATAGACACTTCTATATAGCCAAAGAACAGAATCACGTTTAATCACAGGGATGACCCGTACCTGTCACTTTCTGCTGCCTCTCGGGACTCCATGTGTGTCACGAAAACATATAATCCAGGGCATTAATCTCCTCCAAAAACATAAACAACTTAAAAAAGCCAAAATCGCAACAGAGTCAGCTATTCATTCACTGTTTCACAGACCTTGATGTGATTCTTAGCTGTGAATAAGTAAAGTAAACAGATGAACGAGACGACACGATACGACACAACACACACACGCACACAACACACACACACACACGCACACAACACACACACACACACACACACACACACACACACACACACACACACACACACACACACACACAGGAAGTCAGAGAAACGAGAGTCAAATAAAATACAGTCAAATGGCAGTGGATTTCAGAACAGCGCCACAGCCCATCTGTGGCCAGATATAGATATTACATGGCCAGTGAGCGGAGAGGCCCTCCTCTCCTCTCCTCCACAAAAGTGAAAACAGACAAAACAAACCTTTAAAACATGTTCCCTAAGCCTATTCTTCGCAAACGAGACATTTTATTGATATTTAGAGCGTGTAGAATCCAATGGCGTCAGTCTGGGCTCTCCACGCCGTTTACAAAGGTCAATGGTCAGCAAAAAGGCTGCCTCTTCTCTCCTTCCTCTCCTCTCCTTTCTCCCCTCTCTCCACAGAAGTGAAAACAGACAAAACACACCTTTAAAACATGTTCCCTAACCCTATTCTTCGCAAACGAGACATTTTATTCATATTTAGAGTGTCCCGAATTCAATGGGGCCGGTCTCGACTTTCCAGGACGTTTGCAAAGGTCAATGGTCAGCAAAAAGACTGCAACGGTGACCCTTTGGGCCAAATTCTTTAAAAAACGGGGTGATATATATTTTTAAAAATATGTAAGAACCTCCAATATCCATATTCAGGACATGTCGAATCCAATGGAACCGGTCTCAAATTTCCACGACGTTTGCAAAGGTCAAAGGTCAGCCGAAAGACTGCCACGGTGACCTTTGGGCCAAATGCCTTAAAAATTAAGTGATAGATATTTTTTAAAATATGTAACACCCCCGAATATCCATATTCAGGCCATGGCGAATAAAATGGCGTTGGTTTCGATTTTGTGGGACTCTTACAAGTGTCCGATAAAGGGAACTACACTGCAATGCTAGGCCTCGGGTCAGATTTGAGGTTCCCGAGGTCGCAGAAAAAAACTCAGACCATCATGACGATCGGCTCATCGCCGCGATCGCAGAGGTGTTCGGCCCATCCCGAACAGACTTACGATCGTCGGCGTAGGCACGCGTGAACGTAAAAACTTTGCTTCACTGGAACGCCACGACGGTGAGGCCTTCCGGGCTGATTTTCGGATATGTTATAGAGCTCCCGGAGACGCACGCGTGGATCTATAGAACGTCCTCGGGTGACCTTTCTAGGAGGCGCGGTCTCGTTTCACTTTTTCAGCCAGGACGCTGTTAGAGTCTATGGGTCTATGACATGTCTGCATGCACAGAGCCAAAGTGAAGGACGTTTTGTACGACTGTCGGAGGCGTACGTCCGAGACACCGAACCGTTCGTCTCAGCTGGCTCTCCGACATATCCGAACGTCGGACCGTGATGTTTTATCGTTGGCGCGTTGTCGCGCGTCAAAGTCGGCAATTTGTAGGCGTTCGTTCAAGGCTACCGCCGCGACCGTATGTCCGTTTGGCCCGAAACCTATACGGCTGCGATCGGGGCCGCGACCCGGCCGTGGTGATGGTCTCGGATTTGTTCTGCGACTTTCGCGTCAAAGTCGCAAATTTCGAGGCCTTCGTGCAGGGCTACTGTCGCGACCGTATGTCCGTTTGGCCCAAACCCTATACTGCTGCGATCGGGGCCGCGACCCGGTTGCGGTGATGTTCTGCGAATTTCGCGACTTTTCTCGCTAACTTAGGCCTTACTTTGTGGGATCGGTTTATGCTAATGAAGGGCGTGGTTCCGGCTACTTTGTGGGTGTGGGCTATGCAAATTAGTGGGTGTCACTTATGCAAATTAGTGGGTGCTGCCCGCCTACTTTGTGGAAGCGGTACATGCAAATGAAGTGCGTGGTTCCGGCTACTTTGTGGGTGTGGTTTATGCAAATGAAGGGGTGTCGATTATGCAAATTAGTGGGTGTCGCCCCACCTACTTTGTGGGAGCGGTTTATGCTAATGAAGGGCGTGGTTCCGGCTACTTTGTGGGTGTGGGCTATGCAAATTAGTGGGTGTCGCTTATGCACATTAGTGGGTGTCGCCCGCCTACTTTGTGGGAGCGGTTTATGCAAATGAAGGGGCGTGGCATGCAAATGAAGGGGAGTGGTATGCAAATGAAGGGCGTGTTTCGGCTACTTTGTTGGATTGGTTTATGCAAATGAAGGGGCGTGGTATGCAAATGAAGGGGCATGGTTCCGGCTACTTTGTGGGATTAGTCTATGCAAATGAAGGGGAGTGGTATGCAAATGAAGGGGAGTGGTATGCAAATGAAGGGCGTGTTTCGGCTACTTTGTTGGATTGGTTTATGCAAATGAAGGGGCGTGGTATGCAAATGAAGGGGAGTGGTATGCAAATGAAGGGGAGTGGTATGCAAATGAAGGGGCATGGTATGCAAATGAAGGGGAGTGGTATGCAAATGAAGGGCATGTTTCTGCTACTCTGTGGGATTGGTTTATGCAAATGAAGGTGCGTGGTATGCAAATGAAGGGGAGTGGTATGCAAATAAAGGGGCATGGTTCCGGCTACTTTGTGGGATTAGTTTATGCAAATGAAGGTGCGTGGTATGCAAGTGAAGGGGAGTGGTATGCAAATGAAGGGGAGTGGTATGCAAATGAAGGGGAGTGGTATGCAAATGAAGGGGCATGGTTCCGGCTACTTTGTGGGATTAGTTTATGCAAATGAAGGGGTGTGGTATGCAAATGAAGGGGAGTGGTATGCAAATAAAGGTGCGTGGTATGCAAATTAAGGGGCATGGTATGCAAATGAAGGGGAGTGGTATGCAAATGAAGGGCATGTTTCTGCTACTCTGTGGGATTGGTTTATGCAAATGAAGGTGCGTGGTATGCAAATGAAGGGGCGTGGTTCCCGCTACTTTGTGGGAGTGGGTTATGCAAATTTGATGGGCGTGGTTTCGGCTACTTTGTGGGTGTGGGCTATGCAAATTTGTGGGTGTCGCTTATGCAAATTAGTGCGTGTCGCCCTCCTACTTTGTTGGAGCGGTTTATGCAAATGAAGGGCGTGGTTCCGGCTACTTTGTGGGTGTGGTATATGCAAAATAGTGGGTGTCGCTTATGCAAATTAGTGGGTGTCTCCAGCCTACTTTCTGGGAGCGGTTTATGCAAATGAAGGGGCGTGGTTCCCGCTACTTTGTGGGAGCGGGTTATGCAAATTTGATGGGCGTGGTTTCGGCTACTTTGTGGGTGTGGGCTATGCAAATTTGTGGGTGTCGCTTATGCAAATTAGTGCGTGTCGCCCTCCTACTTTGTTGGAGCGGTTTATGCAAATGAAGGGCGTGGTTCCGGCTACTTTGTGGGTGTGGTATATGCAAATTAGTGGGTGTCGCTTATGCAAATTAGTGGGTGTCTCCCGCCTACTTTCTGGGAGCGGTTTATGCAAATGAAGGGGCGTGGTTCCCGCTACTTTGTGGGAGCGGGTTATGCAAATTTGATGGGCGTGGTTTCGGCTACTTTGTGGGTGTGGGCTATGCAAATTTGTGGGTGTCGCTTATGCAAATTAGTGCGTGTCGCCCTCCTACTTTGTTGGAGCGGTTTATGCAAATGAAGGGCGTGGTTCCGGCTACTTTGTGGGTGTGGTATATGCAAATTAGTGGGTGTCGCTTATGCAAATTAGTGGGTGTCTCCCGCCTACTTTCTGGGAGCGGTTTATGCAAATGAAGGGCGTGGTTCTGGCTACTTTGTGGGTGTGGGCTATGCAAATTTGTGGGTGCTGCTCATGCAAATTAGTGCGTGTCGCCCGCCTACTTTGTGGGAGCGGTTTATGCAAATGAAGGGGCGTGGTTCCCGCTACTTTGTGGGAGTGGGTTATGCAAATTTGATGGGCGTGGTTTCGGCTACTTTGTGGGTGTGGGCTATGCAAATTTGTGGGTGTCGCTTATGCAAATTAGTGCGTGTCGCCCTCCTACTTTGTTGGAGCGGTTTATGCAAATGAAGGGCGTGGTTCCGGCTACTTTGTGGGTGTGGTATATGCAAATTAGTGGGTGTCGCTTATGCAAATTAGTGGGTGTCTCCAGCCTACTTTCTGGGAGCGGTTTATGCAAATGAAGGGGCGTGGTTCCCGCTACTTTGTGGGAGCGGGTTATGCAAATTTGATGGGCGTGGTTTCGGCTACTTTGTGGGTGTGGGCTATGCAAATTTGTGGGTGTCGCTTATGCAAATTAGTGCGTGTCGCCCTCCTACTTTGTTGGAGCGGTTTATGCAAATGAAGGGCGTGGTTCCGGCTACTTTGTGGGTGTGGTATATGCAAATTAGTGGGTGTCGCTTATGCAAATTAGTGCGTGTCGCCCGCCTACTTTGTGGGAGCGGTTTATGCAAATGAAGGGGCGTGGTTCCCGCTACTTTGTGGGAGTGGGTTATGCAAATTTGATGGGCGTGGTTTCGGCTACTTTGTGGGTGTGGGCTATGCAAATTTGTGGGTGTCGCTTATGCAAATTAGTGCGTGTCGCCCTCCTACTTTGTTGGAGCGGTTTATGCAAATGAAGGGCGTGGTTCCGGCTACTTTGTGGGTGTGGTATATGCAAAATAGTGGGTGTCGCTTATGCAAATTAGTGGGTGTCTCCAGCCTACTTTCTGGGAGCGGTTTATGCAAATGAAGGGGCGTGGTTCCCGCTACTTTGTGGGAGCGGGTTATGCAAATTTGATGGGCGTGGTTTCGGCTACTTTGTGGGTGTGGGCTATGCAAATTTGTGGGTGTCGCTTATGCAAATTAGTGCGTGTCGCCCGCCTACTTTGTGGGAGCGGTTTATGCAAATGAAGGGGCGTGGTTCCCGCTCCTTTGTGGGAGTGGGTTATGCAAATTTGATGGGTGTGGTTTCGGCTACTTTGTGGGTGTGGGCTATGCAAATTTGTGGGTGTCGCTTATGCAAATTAGTGCGTGTCGCCCGTCTACTTTGTGGGAGCGGTTTATGCAAATGAAGGGCGTGGCTCTGGCTACTTTGTGGGTGTGGGCTATGCAAATTTGTGGGTGCTGCTCATGCAAATTAGTGCGTGTCGCCCGCCTACTTTGTGGGAGTGGGTTATGCAAATTTGATGTGCGTGGTTGCGGCTACTTTGTGGGTGTGGGCTATGCAAATTTGTGGGTGTCGCTTATGCAAATTAGTGCGTGTCGCCCGCCTACTTTGTGGGAGTGGGTTATGC